>NW_027460401.1:1800000-2141704 GCF_050947875.1 Dermacentor variabilis | reverse complement strand
CTTGAAAGTTAGGTATTATACGTGATTTTCCATAGCGCGAAGCGAGCCGCGCCAACCATTTACGGGAAACAGTGGGCCAAAGCAGAGCTGCCAGCGCGAACCGAACTGTTTAGTGGAAACAGTAGCGCAAAGCAGATCTTGCCGCCTGAAATGCAGAGCTTACTTGAAAGTTAGGTATTATACGTGATTTTCCATAGCGCGAAGCGCGCCGCGCCAACCATTTACTGGAAACAGTAGGCCAAAGCAGAGCTGGCAGCGCGAACCGAACTGTTTAGTGGAAACAGTAGCGCAAAGCAGAGCTGGCCGCGCGTAATGCAGAGCTTACTTCAAAGTTAGGTATTATACGTGATTTTCCATAGCGCGAAGCGAGCCGCGCCAACCATTTACGGGAAACAGTAGCCCAAAGCAGAGCTGGCAGCGCGAACCGAACTGTTTAGTGGAAACAGTTGCGCAAAGCAGATCTTGCCGCCTGATTTGCAGAGCTTATTTGAAAGTTAGGTATTATACGTGATTTTCAATAGCGCGAAGCGAGCCGCGCCAACCATTTACGGGAAAGAGTAGGCCAAAGCGGAGCTAGCCGCGCGAACCGAACTGTTCAGTGGAAACAGTAGCGCAAAGCAGAGCTGGCCGCGCGAAATGCAGAGCTTACTTGAAAGTTAGGTATTATACGTGATTTTCCATAGCGCGAAGCGAGCCGCGCCAACCATTTACTGGAAACAGTAGGCCAAAGCAGAGCTGGCAGCGCGAACCGAACCGTTTAGTGGAAACAGTAGCGCAAAGCAGATCTTGCCGCCTCAAATGTGGAGCTTACTTGAAAGTTAGGTATTATACGTGATTTTCCATAGCGCGAAGCGAGCCGCGCCAACCATTTACGGGAAACAGTCGCCCAAAGCAGAGCTGGCCACGCGAACCGAACTATTTAGTGGAAACAGTAGCGCAAAGCAGAGCTGGCCGCGCCAAATGCAGAGCTTACTTGAAAGTTAGGTATTATACGTGATTTTCCATAGCGCGAAGCGAGCCGCGCCAACCATTTACGGGAAACAGTAGCCCAAGGGGGAGCTGGCCGCGCGAACCGAACTGTTTAGTGGAAACAGTAGCGCAAAGCAGATCTTGCCGCCTGAAATGCAGAGCTTACTTGAAAGTTAGGTATTATACGTGATTTTCCATAGCGCGAAGCGCGCCGCGCCAACCATTTACTGGAAACAGTAGGCCAAAGCAGAGCTGGCAGCGCGAACCGAACTGTTTAGTGGAAACAGTAGCGCAAAGCAGAGCTGGCCGCGCGTAATGCAGAGCTTACTTCAAAGTTAGGTATTATACGTGATTTTCCATAGCGCGAAGCGAGCCGCGCCAACCATTTACGGGAAACAGTAGCCCAAAGCAGAGCTGGCAGCGCGAACCGAACTGTTTAGTGGAAACAGTTGCGCAAAGCAGATCTTGCCGCCTGAAATGCAGAGCTTACTTGAAAGTCAGGTATTATACGTGACTTTCCATAGCGCGAAGCGAGCCGCGCCAACCATTTACGGGAAACAGTAGCCCAAAGCAGAGTTGGCCGCGCGAACCGAACTGTTCAGTGGAAACAGTAGCGCAAAGCAGAGCTGGCCGCGCGAAATGCAGAGCTTACTTGAAAGTTAGGTATTACACGTGATTTTCCATAGCGCGAAGCGAGCCGCGCCAACCATTTACGGGAAACAGTAGGCCAAAGCAGAGCTGGCAGCGCGAACCGAACTGTTTAGTGGAAACAGTAGCGCAAAGCAGATCTTGCCGCCTCAAATGTGGAGCTTACTTGAAAGTTAGGTATTATACGTGATTTTCCATAGCGCGAAGCGAGCCGCGCCAACCATTTACGGGAAACAGTCGCCCAAAGCAGAGCTGGCCACGCGAACCGAACTATTTAGTGGAAACAGTAGCGCAAAGCAGAGCTGGCCGCACCAAATGCAGAGCTTACTTGAAAGTTAGGTATTATACGTGATTTTCCATAGCGCGAAGCGAGCCGCGCCAACCATTTACGGGAAACAGTAGCCCAAGGGGGAGCTGGCCGCGCGAACCGAACTGTTTGTGGAAACAGTAGCTCAAAGCAGAGCTGGCCGCGCGAACGGAACTGTTTAGTGGAAACAGTAGCGCAAAGCAGAGCTCGCCGCGCGAAATGCAGAGCTTACTTGAAAGTTAGGTATTATACGTGATTTTCCATAGCGCGAAGCGAGCCGCGCCAACCATTTACGGAGAACAGTAGCCCAAAGCAGAGCTGGCCTCGCGAACCGAACTGTTTAGTGGAAACAGTAGCGCAAAGCAGAGCTGGCCGCGCGAAATGCAGAGCTTACTTGAAAGTTAGGTATTACACGTGATTTTCCATAGCGCGAAGCGAGCCGCGCCAACCATTTACGGGAAACAGTAGCCCAAAGCAGAGCTGGCGGCGCGAAATGCAGAGCTTACTTGAAAGTTAGGTATTATACGTTATTTTCCATAGCGCGAAGCGAGCCGCGCCAACCATTTACGGGAAACAGTAGCCCAAAGCGGAGCTGGCTGCGCGAACGGAACTGTTTGTGGAAACAGTAGCGCAAAGCAGAGCTGGCCGCGCGAAATGCAGAGCTTAGTTGAAAGTTAGGTATTATACGTGATTTTCCATAGCGCGAAGCGAGCCGCGCCAACCATTTACGGGAAAAAGTAGCCCAAAGCGGAGCTGGCCGAGCGAACCGAACTGTTTGTGGAAACAGTAGACCAAAGCAGAGCTGGCCGCGCGAACCGAAATGTTCAGTGGAAACAGTAGCGCAAAGCAGATCTTGCCGCCTGAAATGCAGAGCTTACTTGAAAGTTAGGTATTATTCGTGATTTTCCATAGCGCGAAGCGAGCCGCGCCAACCATTTACGGGAAACAGTAGGCCAAAGCAGAGCTGCCCGCGCGAACCGAACTGTTCAGTGGAAACAGTAGCGCAAAGCAGAGCTGGCCGCGCGAAATGCAGAACTTACTTGAAAGTTAGGTACTATACGTGATTTTCCATAGCGCGAAACGAGCCGCGCCAACCATTTACGGGAAACAGTAGGCCAAAGCAGAGCTGGCAGCGCGAACCGAACTGTTTAGTGGAAACAGTAGCGCAAAGCAGATCTTGCCGCATGAAATGCAGAGCTTACTTGAAAGTTAGGTATTATACGTGACTTTCCATAGCGCGAAGCGAGCCGCGCCAACCATTTACGGGAAACAGTAGGCCAAAGCAGAGCTGGCAGCGCGAACCGAACTGTTTAGTGGAAACAGTAGCGCAAAGCAGAGCTGGCCGCGCGAAATGCAGAGCTTACTTGAAAGTTAGGTATTACACGTGATTTTCCATAGCGCGAAACGAGCCGCGCGAACCATTTACTGGAAACAGTAGGCCAAAGCAGAGCTGGCAGCGGGAACCGAACTGTTTAGTGGAAACAGTAGCGCAAAGCAGATCTTGCCGCATGAAATGCAGAGCTTACTTGAAAGTTAGGTATTATACGTGACTTACCATAGCGCGAAGCGAGCCGCGCCAACCATTTACTGGAAACAGTAGGCCAAAGCAGAGCTGGCCGCGCGAACCGAACTGTTCAGTGGAAACAGTAGCGCAAAGCAGAGCTGGCCGCGCGAAATGCAGAGCTTACTTGAAAGTTAGGTATTACACGTGATTTTCCATAGCGCGAAGCGAGCCGCGCCAACCATTTACGGGAAACAGTAGCCCAAAGCAGAGCTGGCGGCGCGAAATGCAGAGCTTACTTGAAAGTTAGGTATTATACGTTATTTTCCATAGCGCGAAGCGAGCCGCGCCAACCATTTACGGGAAACAGTAGCCCAAAGCGGAGCTGGCTGCGCGAACGGAACTGTTTGTGGAAACAGTAGCGCAAAGCAGAGCTGGCCGCGCGAAATGCAGAGCTTAGTTGAAAGTTAGGTATTATACGTGATTTTCCATAGCGCGAAGCGAGCCGCGCCAACCATTTACGGGAAAAAGTAGCCCAAAGCGGAGCTGGCCGAGCGAACCGAACTGTTTAGTGGAAACAGTAGCGCAAAGCAGAGCTGGCCGCGCGAAATGCAGAGCTTACTTGAAAGTTAGGTATTACACGTGATTTTCCATAGCGCGAAGCGAGCCGCGCCAACCATTTACGGGAAACAGTAGGCCAAAGCAGAGCTGGCAGCGCGAACCGAACTGTTTAGTGGAAACAGTAGCGCAAAGCAGATCTTGCCGCATGAAATGCAGAGCTTACTTGAAAGTTAGGTATTATACGTGACTTTCCATAGCGCGAAGCGAGCCGCGCCAACCATTTACGGGAAACAGTAGGCCAAAGCAGAGCTGGCAGCGCGAACCGAACTGTTTAGTGGAAACAGTAGCGCAAAGCAGAGCTGGCCGCGCGAAATGCAGAGCTTACTTGAAAGTTAGGTATTACACGTGATTTTCCATAGCGCGAAACGAGCCGCGCGAACCATTTACTGGAAACAGTAGGCCAAAGCAGAGCTGGCAGCGGGAACCGAACTGTTTAGTGGAAACAGTAGCGCAAAGCAGATCTTGCCGCCTCAAATGTGGAGCTTACTTGAAAGTTAGGTATTACACGTGACTTTCCATAGCGCGAAGCGAGCCGCGCCAACCATTTACTGGAAACAGTAGGCCAAAGCAGAGCTGGCAGCGGGAACCGAACTGTTTAGTGGAAACAGTAGCGCAAAGCAGATCTTGCCGCATGAAATGCAGAGCTTACTTGAAAGTTAGGTATTATACGTGACTTTCCATAGCGCGAAGCGAGCCGCGCCAACCATTTACTGGAAACAGTAGGCCAAAGCAGAGTTGGCCGCGCGAACCGAACTGTTCAGTGGAAACAGTAGCGCAAAGCAGAGCTGGCCGCGCGAAATGCAGAGCTTACTTGAAAGTTAGGTATTACACGTGATTTTCCATAGCGCGAAGCGAGCCGCGCCAACCATTTACGGGAAACAGTAGGCCAAAGCAGAGCTGGCAGCGCGAACCGAACTGTTTAGTGGAAACAGTAGCGCAAAGCAGATCTTGCCGCCTCAAATGTGGAGCTTACTTGAAAGTTAGGTATTATACGTGATTTTCCATAGCGCGAAGCGAGCCGCGCCAACCATTTACGGGTAACAGTAGCCCAAAGCAGAGCTGGCCGCGCGAACCGAACTATTTAGTGGAAACAGTAGCGCAAAGCAGAGCTGGCCGCGCCAAATGCAGAGCTTACTTGAAAGTTAGGTATTATACGTGATTTTCCATAGCGCGAAGCGAGCCGCGCCAACCATTTACGGGAAACAGTAGCCCAAGGGGGAGCTGGCCGCGCGAAATGCAGAGCTTACTTGAAAGTTAGGTATTATACGTTATTTTCCATAGCGCGAAGCGAGCCGCGCCAACCATTTGCGGGAAACAGTAGCCCAAAGCGGAGCTGGCTGCGCGAACGGAACTGTTTGTGGAAACAGTAGCGCAAAGCAGAGCTGGCCGCGCGAAATGCAGAGCTTAGTTGAAAGTTAGGTATTATACGTGATTTTCCAGAGCGCGCAGCGAGCCGCGCCAACCATTTACGGGAAACAGTAGCCCAAAGCAGAGCTGGCCTCGCGAACCGAACTGTTTAGTGGAAACAGTAGCGCAAAGCAGAGCTGGCCGCGCGAAATGCAGAACTTACTTGAATGTTAGGCATTATACGTGATTTTCCATAGCGCGAAGCGAGCCGCGCCAACTATTTACGGGAAACAGTAGGCCAAAGCAGAGCTGGCAGCGCGAACCGAACTGTCTAGTGGAAACAGTATCGCAAAGCAGATCTTGCCGCCTGAAATGCAGAGCTTACTTGAAAGTTAGGTATTATACGTGACTTTCCATAGCGCGAAGCGAGCCCCGCCAACTATTTACGGGAAGCAGTAGCGCAAAGCAGAGCTGGCCGCGCGAAATGCAGAGCTTACTTGAAAGTTAGGTATTATACGTGATTTTCCATAGCGCGAAGCGAGCCGCGCCAACCATTTACGGGAAACAGTAGCCCAAAGCAGAGCTGGCCGCGCGAACCGAACTGTTCAGTGGAAACAGTAGCGCAAAGCAGAGCTGGCCGCGCGAAATGCAGAACTTACTTGAAAGTTAGGTATTATACGTTATTTTCCATAGCGCGAAGCGAGCCGCGCCAACCATTTACGGGAAACAGTGGGCCAAAGCAGAGCTGGCAGCGCGAACCGAACGGTTTAGTGGAAACAGTAGCGCAAAGCAGATCTTGCCGCCTGAATTGCAGAGCTTACTTGAAAGTTAGGTATTATACGTGATTTTCAAAAGCGCGAAGCGAGCCGCGCCAACCATTTACGGGAAAGAGTAGGCCAAAGCAGAGCTAGCCGCGCGAACCGAACTGTTCAGTGGAAACAGTAGCGCAAAGCAGAGCTGGCCGCGCGAAATGCAGAGCTTACTTGAAAGTTAGGTATTATACGTGATTTTCCATAGTGCGAAGCGAGCCGCGCCAACCATTTACGGGAAACAGTAGCGCAAAGCAGAGCTGGCCGCGCGAAATGCAGAGCTTACTTGAAAGTTAGGTATTATACGTGATTTTCGATAGCGCGAAACGAGCCGCGCCAAGCATTCACGGGAAACAGTAGCCCAAAGCAGAGCTGGCCGCGCGAAATGCAGAGCTCACTTGAAAGTTAGGTATTATACGTGATTTTCCATAGCGCGAAGCGAGCCGCGCCAACCATTTACGGAAAACAGTAGCCCAAAGTGGAGCTGGCCGCGCGAACCGAACTGTTTGTGGAAACAGTAGACCAAAGCATGCAGAGCTGCCCCCGCGAACCGAACTGTTCAGTGGAAACAGTAGCGCAAAGCAGAGCTGGCCGCGCGAAATGCAGAACTTACTTGAAAGTTAGGTATTATACGTGATTTTCCATAGCGCGAAGCGAGCCGCGCCAACCATTTACGGGAAACAGTGGGCCAAAGCAGAGCTGGCAGCGCGAACCGAACGGTTTAGTGGAAACAGTAGCGCAAAGCAGATCTTGCCGCCTGAATTGCAAAGCTTACTTGAAAGTTAGCTATTATACGTGATTTTCAAAAGCGCAAAGCGAGCCGCGCCAACCATTTACGGGAAAGAGTAGGCCAAAGCAGAGCTAGCCGCGCGAACCGAACTCTTCAGTGGAAACAGTAGCGCAAAGCAGAGCTGGCCGCGCGAAATGCAGAGCTTACTTGAAAGTTAGGTATTATACGTGATTTTCTATAGAGCGAAGCGAGCCGCGCCAACCATTTACGGGAAACAGTAGCCCAAAGCAGAGCTGGCCGCGCGAACCGAACTGTTCAGTGGAAACAGTAGCGCAAAGCAGAGCTGGCCGCGCGAAATGCAGAACTTACTTGAAAGTTAGGTATTATACGTTATTTTCCATAGCGCGAAGCGAGCCGCGCCAACCATTTACGGGAAACAGTGGGCCAAAGCAGAGCTGGCAGCGCGAACCGAACGGTTTAGTGGAAACAGTAGCGCAAAGCAGATCTTGCCGCCTGAATTGCAGAGCTTACTTGAAAGTTAGGTATTATACGTGATTTTCAAAAGCGCGAAGCGAGCCGCGCCAACCATTTACGGGAAAGAGTAGGCCAAAGCAGAGCTAGCCGCGCGAACCGAACTGTTCAGTGGAAACAGTAGCGCAAAGCAGAGCTGGCCGCGCGAAATGCAGAGCTTACTTGAAAGTTAGGTATTATACGTGACTTTCCATAGTGCGAAGCGAGCCGCGCCAACCATTTACGGGAAACAGTAGCGCAAAGCAGAGCTGGCCGCGCGAAATGCAGAGCTTACTTGAAAGTTAGGTATTATACGTGATTTTCGATAGCGCGAAACGAGCCGCGCCAAGCATTCACGGGAAACAGTAGCCCAAAGCAGAGCTGGCCGCGCGAAATGCAGAGCTCACTTGAAAGTTAGGTATTATACGTGATTTTCCATAGCGCGAAGCGAGCCGCGCCAACCATTTACGGAAAACAGTAGCCCAAAGTGGAGCTGGCCGCGCGAACCGAACTGTTTGTGGAAACAGTAGACCAAAGCATGCAGAGCTGCCCCCGCGAACCGAACTGTTCAGTGGAAACAGTAGCGCAAAGCAGAGCTGGCCGCGCGAAATGCAGAACTTACTTGAAAGTTAGGTATTATACGTGATTTTCCATAGCGCGAAGCGAGCCGCGCCAACCATTTACGGGAAACAGTGGGCCAAAGCAGAGCTGGCAGCGCGAACCGAACGGTTTAGTGGAAACAGTAGCGCAAAGCAGATCTTGCCGCCTGAATTGCAAAGCTTACTTGAAAGTTAGCTATTATACGTGATTTTCAAAAGCGCAAAGCGAGCCGCGCCAACCATTTACGGGAAAGAGTAGGCCAAAGCAGAGCTAGCCGCGCGAACCGAACTCTTCAGTGGAAACAGTAGCGCAAAGCAGAGCTGGCCGCGCGAAATGCAGAGCTTACTTGAAAGTTAGGTATTATACGTGATTTTCTATAGAGCGAAGCGAGCCGCGCCAACCATTTACGGGAAACAGTAGCCCAAAGCAGAGCTGGCCTCGCGAACCGAACTGTTTAGTGGAAACAGTAGCGCAAAGCAGAGCTGGCCGCGCGAAATGCAGAACTTACTTGAATGTTAGGCATTATACGTAATTTTCCATAGCGCGAAGCGAGCCGCGCCAACCATTTACGGGAAACAGTAGGCCAAAGCAGAGCTGGCAGCGCGAACCGAACTGTCTAGTGGAAACAGTATCGCAAAGCAGATCTTGCCGCCTGAAATGCAGAGCTTACTTGAAAGTTAGGTATTATACGTGACTTTCCATAGCGCGAAGCGAGCCCCGCCAACTATTTACGGGAAGCAGTAGCGCAAAGCAGAGCTGGCCGCGCGAAATGCAGAGCTTACTTGAAAGTTAGGTATTATACGTGATTTTCCATAGCGCGAAGCGAGCCGCGCCAACCATTTACGGGAAACAGTAGCCCAAAGCAGAGCTGGCCGCGCGAACCGAACTGTTCAGTGGAAACAGTAGCGCAAAGCAGAGCTGGCCGCGCGAAATGCAGAACTTACTTGAAAGTTAGGTATTATACGTTATTTTCCATAGCGCGAAGCGAGCCGCGCCAACCATTTACGGGAAACAGTGGGCCAAAGCAGAGCTGCCAGCGCGAACCGAACTGTTTAGTGGAAACAGTAGCGCAAAGCAGATCTTGCCGCACGAAATGCAGAGCTTACTTGAAAGTTAGGTATTATACGTGATTTGCCATAGCGCGAAGCGAGCCGCGCCAACCAATTACGGGAAACAGTAGCCCGAAGCAGAGCTGGCAGCGCGAACCGAACTGTTCAGTGGAAACAGTAGCGCAAAGCAGAGCTGGCCGCACGAAATGCAGAGCTTACTTGAAAGTTAGGTATTATACGTGATTTGCCATAGCGCGAAGCGAGCCGCGCCAACCATTTACGGGAAACAGTGGGCCAAAGCAGAGCTGGCAGCGCAAACCGAACGGTTTAGTGGAAACAGTAGCGCAAAGCAGATCTTGCCGCCTGAATTGCAGAGCTTACTTGAAAGTTAGGTATTATACGTGATTTTCAAAAGCGCGAAGCGAGCCGCGCCAACCATTTACGGGAAAGAGTAGGCCAAAGCAGAGCTAGCCGCGCGAACCGAACTGTTCAGTGGAAACAGTAGCGCAAAGCAGAGCTGGCCGCGCGAAATGCAGAGCTTACTTGAAAGTTAGGTATTATACGTGACTTTCCATAGTGCGAAGCGAGCCGCGCCAACCATTTACGGGAAACAGTAGCGCAAAGCAGAGCTGGCCGCGCGAAATGCAGAGCTTACTTGAAAGTTAGGTATTATACGTGATTTTCGATAGCGCGAAACGAGCCGCGCCAAGCATTTACGGGAAACACTAGCCCAAAGCAGAGCTGGCCGCGCGAAATGCAGAGCTCACTTGAAAGTTAGGTATTATACGTGATTTTCCATAGCGCGAAGCGAGCCGCGCCAACCATTTACGGAAAACAGTAGCCCAAAGTGGAGCTGGCCGCGCGAACCGAACTGTTTGTGGAAACAGTAGACCAAAGCATGCAGAGCTGCCCCCGCGAACCGAACTGTTCAGTGGAAACAGTAGCGCAAAGCAGAGCTGGCCGCGCGAAATGCAGAACTTACTTGAAAGTTAGGTATTATACGTGATTTTCCATAGCGCGAAGCGAGCCGCGCCAACCATTTACGGGAAACAGTGGGCCAAAGCAGAGCTGGCAGCGCGAACCGAACGGTTTAGTGGAAACAGTAGCGCAAAGCAGATCTTGCCGCCTGAATTGCAGAGCTTACTTGAAAGTTAGCTATTATACGTGATTTTCAAAAGCGCAAAGCGAGCCGCGCCAACCATTTACGGGAAAGAGTAGGCCAAAGCAGAGCTAGCCGCGCGAACCGAACTCTTCAGTGGAAACAGTAGCGCAAAGCAGAGCTGGCCGCGCGAAATGCAGAGCTTACTTGAAAGTTAGGTATTATACGTGATTTTCCATAGAGCGAAGCGAGCCGCGCCAACCATTTACGGGAAACAGTAGGCCAAAGCAGAGCTGGCAGCGCGAACCGAACTGTTTAGTGGAAACAGTATCGCAAAGCAGATCTTGCCGCCTGAAATGCAGAGCTTACTTGAAAGTTAGGTATTATACGTGACTTTCCATAGCGCGAAGCGAGCCCCGCCAACTATTTACGGGAAACAGTAGCGCAAAGCAGAGCTGGCCGCGCGAAATGCAGAGCTTACTTGAAAGTTAGGTATTACACGTGATTTTCCATAGCGCGAAGCGAGCCGCGCCAACCATTTACGGGAAACAGTAGGCCAAAGCAGAGCTGGCAGCGCGAACCGAACTGTTTAGTGGAAACAGTTGCGCAAAGCAGATCTTGCCGCCTCAAATGTGGAGCTTACTTGAAAGTTAGGTATTATACGTGATTTTCCATAGCGCGAAGCGAGCCGCGCCAACCATTTACGGGTAACAGTAGCCCAAAGCAGAGCTGGCCGCGCGAACCGAAGTATTTAGTGGAAACAGTAGCGAAAAGCAGAGCTGGCCGCGCCAAATGCAGAGCTTACTTGAAAGTTAGGTATTATACGTGATTTTCCATAGCGCGAAGCGAGCCGCGCCAACCATTTACGGGAAACAGTAGCCCAAGGGGGAGCTGGCCGCGCGAAATGCAGAGCTTACTTGAAAGTTAGGTATTATACGTTATTTTCCATAGCGCGAAGCGAGCCGCGCCAACCATTTACGGGAAACAGTAGCCCAAAGCGGAGCTGGCTGCGCGAACGGAACTGTTTGTGGAAACAGTAGCGCAAAGCAGAGCTGGCCGCGCGAAATGCAGAGCTTAGTTGAAAGTTAGGTATTATACGTGATTTTCCAGAGCGCGCAGCGAGCCGCGCCAACCATTTACGGGAAACAGTAGCCCAAAGCAGAGCTGGCCTCGCGAACCGAACTGTTCAGTGGAAACAGTAGCGCAAAGCAGAGCTGGCCGCGCGAAATGCAGAACTTACTTGAAAGTTAGGTATTATACGTTATTTTCCATAGCGCGAAGCGAGCCGCGCCAACCATTTACGGGAAACAGTGGGCCAAAGCAGAGCTGCCAGCGCGAACCGAACTGTTTAGTGGAAACAGTAGCGCAAAGCAGATCTTGCCGCACGAAATGCAGAGCTTACTTGAATGTTAGGCATTATACGTGATTTTCCATAGCGCGAAGCGAGCCGCGCCAACCATTTACGGGAAACAGTAGGCCAAAGCAGAGCTGGCAGCGCGAACCGAACTGTCTAGTGGAAACAGTATCGCAAAGCAGATCTTGCCGCCTGAAATGCAGAGCTTACTTGAAAGTTAGGTATTATACGTGACTTTCCATAGCGCGAAGCGAGCCCCGCCAACTATTTACGGGAAACAGTAGCGCAAAGCAGAGCTGGCCGCGCGAAATGCAGAGCTTACTTGAAAGTTAGGTATTATACGTGATTTTCCATAGCGCGAAGCGAGCCGCGCCAACCATTTACGGGAAACAGTAGCCCAAAGCAGAGCTGGCCGCGCGAAATGCAGAGCTTACTTGAAAGTTAGGTATTATACGTGATTTTCGATAGCGCGAAACGAGCCGCGCCAAGCATTTACGGGAAACAGTAGCCCAAAGCAGAGCTGGCCGCGCGAAATGCAGAGCTCACTTGAAAGTTAGGTATTATACGTGATTTTCCATAGCGCGAAGCGAGCCGCGCCAACCATTTACGGAAAACAGTAGCCCAAAGTGGAGCTGGCCGCGCGAACCGAACTGTTTGTGGAAACAGTAGACCAAAGCATGCAGAGCTGCCCCCGCGAACCGAACTGTTCAGTGGAAACAGTAGCGCAAAGCAGAGCTGGCCGCGCGAAATGCAGAACTTACTTGAAAGTTAGGTATTATACGTGATTTTCCATAGCGCGAAGCGAGCCGCGCCAACCATTTACGGGAAACAGTGGGCCAAAGCAGAGCTGGCAGCGCGAACCGAACGGTTTAGTGGAAACAGTAGCGCAAAGCAGATCTTGCCGCCTGAATTGCAGAGCTTACTTGAAAGTTAGGTATTATACGTGATTTTCAAAAGCGCGAAGCGAGCCGCGCCAACCATTTACGGGAAAGAGTAGGCCAAAGCAGAGCTAGCCGCGCGAACCGAACTGTTCAGTGGAAACAGTAGCGCAAAGCAGATCTTGCCGCCTGAAATGCAGAGCTTACTTGAAAGTTAGGTATTATACGTGACTTTCCATAGCGCGAAGCGAGCCCCGCCAACTATTTACGGGAAACAGTAGCGCAAAGCAGAGCTGGCCTCGCGAACCGAACTGTTCAGTGGAAACAGTAGCGCAAAGCAGAGCTGGCCGCGCGAAATGCAGAACTTACTTGAAAGTTAGGTATTATACGTTATTTTCCATAGCGCGAAGCGAGCCGCGCCAACCATTTACGGGAAACAGTGGGCCAAAGCAGAGCTGGCCTCGCGAACCGAACTGTTTAGTGGAAACAGTAGCGCAAAGCAGAGCTGGCCGCGCGAAATGCAGAACTTACTTGAATGTTAGGCATTATACGTGATTTTCCATAGCGCGAAGCGAGCCGCGCCAACCATTTACGGGAAACAGTAGGCCAAAGCAGAGCTGGCAGCGCGAACCGAACTGTCTAGTGGAAACAGTATCGCAAAGCAGATCTTGCCGCCTGAAATGCAGAGCTTACTTGAAAGTTAGGTATTATACGTGACTTTCCATAGCGCGAAGCGAGCCCCGCCAACTATTTACGGGAAACAGTAGCGCAAAGCAGAGCTGGCCGCGCGAAATGCAGAGCTTACTTGAAAGTTAGGTATTATACGTGATTTTCCATAGCGCGAAGCGAGCCGCGCCAACCATTTACGGGAAACAGTAGCCCAAAGCAGAGCTGGCCGCGCGAAATGCAGAGCTTACTTGAAAGTTAGGTATTATACGTGATTTTCGATAGCGCGAAACGAGCCGCGCCAAGCATTTACGGGAAACAGTAGCCCAAAGCAGAGCTGGCCGCGCGAAATGCAGAGCTCACTTGAAAGTTAGGTATTATACGTGATTTTCCATAGCGCGAAGCGAGCCGCGCCAACCATTTACGGAAAACAGTAGCCCAAAGTGGAGCTGGCCGCGCGAACCGAACTGTTTGTGGAAACAGTAGACCAAAGCATGCAGAGCTGCCCCCGCGAACCGAACTGTTCAGTGGAAACAGTAGCGCAAAGCAGAGCTGGCCGCGCGAAATGCAGAACTTACTTGAAAGTTAGGTATTATACGTGATTTTCCATAGCGCGAAGCGAGCCGCGCCAACCATTTACGGGAAACAGTGGGCCAAAGCAGAGCTGGCAGCGCGAACCGAACGGTTTAGTGGAAACAGTAGCGCAAAGCAGATCTTGCCGCCTGAATTGCAGAGCTTACTTGAAAGTTAGGTATTATACGTGATTTTCAAAAGCGCGAAGCGAGCCGCGCCAACCATTTACGGGAAAGAGTAGGCCAAAGCAGAGCTAGCCGCGCGAACCGAACTGTTCAGTGGAAACAGTAGCGCAAAGCAGAGCTGGCCGCGCGAAATGCAGAGCTTACTTGAAAGTTAGGTATTATACGTGACTTTCCATAGTGCGAAGCGAGCCGCGCCAACCATTTACGGGAAACAGTAGCGCAAAGCAGAGCTGGCCGCGCGAAATGCAGAGCTTACTTGAAAGTTAGGTATTATACGTGATTTTCGATAGCGCGAAACGAGCCGCGCCAAGCATTCACGGGAAACAGTAGCCCAAAGCAGAGCTGGCCGCGCGAAATGCAGAGCTCACTTGAAAGTTAGGTATTATACGTGATTTTCCATAGCGCGAAGCGAGCCGCGCCAACCATTTACGGAAAACAGTAGCCCAAAGTGGAGCTGGCCGCGCGAACCGAACTGTTTGTGGAAACAGTAGACCAAAGCATGCAGAGCTGCCCCCGCGAACCGAACTGTTCAGTGGAAACAGTAGCGCAAAGCAGAGCTGGCCGCGCGAAATGCAGAACTTACTTGAAAGTTAGGTATTATACGTGATTTTCCATAGCGCGAAGCGAGCCGCGCCAACCATTTACGGGAAACAGTGGGCCAAAGCAGAGCTGGCAGCGCGAACCGAACGGTTTAGTGGAAACAGTAGCGCAAAGCAGATCTTGCCGCCTGAATTGCAAAGCTTACTTGAAAGTTAGCTATTATACGTGATTTTCAAAAGCGCAAAGCGAGCCGCGCCAACCATTTACGGGAAAGAGTAGGCCAAAGCAGAGCTAGCCGCGCGAACCGAACTCTTCAGTGGAAACAGTAGCGCAAAGCAGAGCTGGCCGCGCGAAATGCAGAGCTTACTTGAAAGTTAGGTATTATACGTGATTTTCTATAGAGCGAAGCGAGCCGCGCCAACCATTTACGGGAAACAGTAGCCCAAAGCAGAGCTGGCCTCGCGAACCGAACTGTTTAGTGGAAACAGTAGCGCAAAGCAGAGCTGGCCGCGCGAAATGCAGAACTTACTTGAATGTTAGGCATTATACGTAATTTTCCATAGCGCGAAGCGAGCCGCGCCAACCATTTACGGGAAACAGTAGGCCAAAGCAGAGCTGGCAGCGCGAACCGAACTGTCTAGTGGAAACAGTATCGCAAAGCAGATCTTGCCGCCTGAAATGCAGAGCTTACTTGAAAGTTAGGTATTATACGTGACTTTCCATAGCGCGAAGCGAGCCCCGCCAACTATTTACGGGAAGCAGTAGCGCAAAGCAGAGCTGGCCGCGCGAAATGCAGAGCTTACTTGAAAGTTAGGTATTATACGTGATTTTCCATAGCGCGAAGCGAGCCGCGCCAACCATTTACGGGAAACAGTAGCCCAAAGCAGAGCTGGCCGCGCGAACCGAACTGTTCAGTGGAAACAGTAGCGCAAAGCAGAGCTGGCCGCGCGAAATGCAGAACTTACTTGAAAGTTAGGTATTATACGTTATTTTCCATAGCGCGAAGCGAGCCGCGCCAACCATTTACGGGAAACAGTGGGCCAAAGCAGAGCTGCCAGCGCGAACCGAACTGTTTAGTGGAAACAGTAGCGCAAAGCAGATCTTGCCGCACGAAATGCAGAGCTTACTTGAAAGTTAGGTATTATACGTGATTTGCCATAGCGCGAAGCGAGCCGCGCCAACCAATTACGGGAAACAGTAGCCCAAAGCAGAGCTGGCAGCGCGAACCGAACTGTTCAGTGGAAACAGTAGCGCAAAGCAGAGCTGGCCGCACGAAATGCAGAGCTTACTTGAAAGTTAGGTATTATACGTGATTTGCCATAGCGCGAAGCGAGCCGCGCCAACCATTTACGGGAAACAGTGGGCCAAAGCAGAGCTGGCAGCGCAAACCGAACGGTTTAGTGGAAACAGTAGCGCAAAGCAGATCTTGCCGCCTGAATTGCAGAGCTTACTTGAAAGTTAGGTATTATACGTGATTTTCAAAAGCGCGAAGCGAGCCGCGCCAACCATTTACGGGAAAGAGTAGGCCAAAGCAGAGCTAGCCGCGCGAACCGAACTGTTCAGTGGAAACAGTAGCGCAAAGCAGAGCTGGCCGCGCGAAATGCAGAGCTTACTTGAAAGTTAGGTATTATACGTGACTTTCCATAGTGCGAAGCGAGCCGCGCCAACCATTTACGGGAAACAGTAGCGCAAAGCAGAGCTGGCCGCGCGAAATGCAGAGCTTACTTGAAAGTTAGGTATTATACGTGATTTTCGATAGCGCGAAACGAGCCACGCCAAGCATTTACGGGAAACAGTAGCCCAAAGCAGAGCTGGCCGCGCGAAATGCAGAGCTCACTTGAAAGTTAGGTATTATACGTGATTTTCCATAGCGCGAAGCGAGCCGCGCCAACCATTTACGGAAAACAGTAGCCCAAAGTGGAGCTGGCCGCGCGAACCGAACTGTTTGTGGAAACAGTAGACCAAAGCATGCAGAGCTGCCCCCGCGAACCGAACTGTTCAGTGGAAACAGTAGCGCAAAGCAGAGCTGGCCGCGCGAAATGCAGAACTTACTTGAAAGTTAGGTATTATACGTGATTTTCCATAGCGCGAAGCGAGCCGCGCCAACCATTTACGGGAAACAGTGGGCCAAAGCAGAGCTGGCAGCGCGAACCGAACGGTTTAGTGGAAACAGTAGCGCAAAGCAGATCTTGCCGCCTGAATTGCAGAGCTTACTTGAAAGTTAGCTATTATACGTGATTTTCAAAAGCGCAAAGCGAGCCGCGCCAACCATTTACGGGAAAGCGTAGGCCAAAGCAGAGCTAGCCGCGCGAACCGAACTCTTCAGTGGAAACAGTAGCGCAAAGCAGAGCTGGCCGCGCGAAATGCAGAGCTTACTTGAAAGTTAGGTATTATACGTGATTTTCCATAGAGCGAAGCGAGCCGCGCCAACCATTTACGGGAAACAGTAGGCCAAAGCAGAGCTGGCAGCGCGAACCGAACTGTTTAGTGGAAACAGTATCGCAAAGCAGATCTTGCCGCCTGAAATGCAGAGCTTACTTGAAAGTTAGGTATTATACGTGACTTTCCATAGCGCGAAGCGAGCCCCGCCAACTATTTACGGGAAACAGTAGCGCAAAGCAGAGCTGGCCGCGCGAAATGCAGAGCTTACTTGAAAGTTAGGTATTACACGTGATTTTCCATAGCGCGAAGCGAGCCGCGCCAACCATTTACGGGAAACAGTAGGCCAAAGCAGAGCTGGCAGCGCGAACCGAACTGTTTAGTGGAAACAGTAGCGCAAAGCAGATCTTGCCGCCTCAAATGTGGAGCTTACTTGAAAGTTAGGTATTATACGTGATTTTCCATAGCGCGAAGCGAGCCGCGCCAACCATTTACGGGTAACAGTAGCCCAAAGCAGAGCTGGCCGCGCGAACCGAAGTATTTAGTGGAAACAGTAGCGAAAAGCAGAGCTGGCCGCGCCAAATGCAGAGCTTACTTGAAAGTTAGGTATTATACGTGATTTTCCATAGCGCGAAGCGAGCCGCGCCAACCATTTACGGGAAACAGTAGCCCAAGGGGGAGCTGGCCGCGCGAAATGCAGAGCTTACTTGAAAGTTAGGTATTATACGTTATTTTCCATAGCGCGAAGCGAGCCGCGCCAACCATTTACGGGAAACAGTAGCCCAAAGCGGAGCTGGCTGCGCGAACGGAACTGTTTGTGGAAACAGTAGCGCAAAGCAGAGCTGGCCGCGCGAAATGCAGAGCTTAGTTGAAAGTTAGGTATTATACGTGATTTTCCAGAGCGCGCAGCGAGCCGCGCCAACCATTTACGGGAAACAGTAGCCCAAAGTGGAGCTGGCCGCGCGAACCGAACTGTTTGTGGAAACAGTAGACCAAAGCATGCAGAGCTGCCCCCGCGAACCGAACTGTTCAGTGGAAACAGTAGCGCAAAGCAGAGCTGGCCGCGCGAAATGCAGAACTTACTTGAAAGTTAGGTATTATACGTGATTTGCCATAGCGCGAAGCGAGCCGCGCCAACCAATTACGGGAAACAGTAGCCCAAAGCAGAGCTGGCAGCGCGAACCGAACTGTTCAGTGGAAACAGTAGCGCAAAGCAGAGCTGGCCGCACGAAATGCAGAGCTTACTTGAAAGTTAGGTATTATACGTGATTTGCCATAGCGCGAAGCGAGCCGCGCCAACCATTTACGGGAAACAGTAGCCCAAAGTGGAGCTGGCCGCGCGAACCGAACTGTTTGTGGAAACAGTAGACCAAAGCATGCAGAGCTGCCCCCGCGAACCGAACTGTTCAGTGGAAACAGTAGCGCAAAGCAGAGCTGGCCGCGCGAAATGCAGAACTTACTTGAAAGTTAGGTATTATACGTGATTTTCCATAGCGCGAAGCGAGCCGCGCCAACCATTTACGGGAAACAGTGGGCCAAAGCAGAGCTGGCAGCGCGAACCGAACGGTTTAGTGGAAACAGTAGCGCAAAGCAGATCTTGCCGCCTGAATTGCAGAGCTTACTTGAAAGTTAGCTATTATACGTGATTTTCAAAAGCGCGAAGCGAGCCGCGCCAACCATTTACGGGAAAGAGTAGGCCAAAGCAGAGCTAGCCGCGCGAACCGAACTGTTCAGTGGAAACAGTAGCGCAAAGCAGAGCTGGCCGCGCGAAATGCAGAGCTTACTTGAAAGTTAGGTATTATACGTGATTTTCCATAGAGCGAAGCGAGCCGCGCCAACCATTTACGGGAAACAGTAGGCCAAAGCAGAGCTGGCAGCGCGAACCGAACTGTTTAGTGGAAACAGTATCGCAAAGCAGATCTTGCCGCCTGAAATGCAGAGCTTACTTGAAAGTTAGGTATTATACGTGACTTTCCATAGCGCGAAGCGAGCCGCGCCAACTATTTACGGGAAACAGTAGCGCAAAGCAGAGCTGGCCGCGCGAAATGCAGAGCTCACTTGAAAGTCAGGTATTATACGTGATTTTCCATAGCGCGAAGCGAGCCGCGCCAACCATTTACGGGAAACAGTAGCCCAAAGCGGAGCTGGCCGCGCGAACCGAACTGTTTGTGGAAACAATACACCAAAGCAGAGCTGGCCGCGCGAATCGAACTGTTCAGTGGAAACAGTAGCGCAAAGCAGAGCTGGCCACGCGAAATGCAGAACTTACTTGAAAGTTAGGTATTATACGTTATTTTCCATAGCGCGAAGCGAGCCGCGCCAACCAATTACGGGAAACAGTGGGCCAAAGCAGAGCTGCCAGCGCGAACCGAACTGTTTAGTGGAAACAGTAGCGCAAAGCAGATCTTGCCGCATGAAATGCAGAGCTTACTTGAAAGTTAGGTAGTATACGTGATTTGCCATAGCGCGAAGCGAGCCGCGCCAACCAATTACGGGAAACAGTAGCCCAAAGCAGAGCTGGCAGCGCGAACCGAACTGTTCAGTGGAAATAGTAGCGCAAAGCAGAGCTGGACGCCCGAAATGCAGAGCTTGCTTGAAAGTTAGGTATTATACGTGATTTGCCATAGCGCGAAGCGAGCCGCGCCAACCATTTACGGGAAACAGTAGACCAAAGCAGAGCTGGCCGCGCGAACCGAACTGTTCAGTGGAAACAGTAGCGCAAAGCAGAGCTGGCCGCGGGAAATGCAGAACTTACTTGAAAGTTAGGTATTATACGTGATTTTCCATAGCGCGAAGCGAGCCGCGCCAACCATTTACGGGAAACAGTAGCCCAAAGCAGAGCTGGCAGCGCGAGCCGAACTGTTTAGTGGAAACAGTAGCGCAAAGCAGAGCTGGCCGCGCGAAATGCAGAGCTTACTTGAAAGTTAGGTATTATACGTGATTTTCAATAGCGCGAAGCGAGCCGCGCCAACCATTTACGGGAAACAGTAGGCTAAAGCAGAGCTGGCCGCGCGAACCGAACTGTTTAGTGGAAACAGTAGCGCAAAGCAGATCTTGCCGCCTGAAATGCAGAGCTTACTTGAAAGTTAGGTATTATACGTGATTTTCCAGAGCGCGAAGCGAGCCGCGCCAACCATTTACGGGAAACATTAGCCCAAAGCAGAGCTGGCAGCGCGAACCGCTCTGTTTAGTGGAAACAGTAGCGCAAAGCAGAGCTGGCAGCGCGAAATGCAGAGCTTACTTGAAAGTTAGGTATTATACGTGATTTTCCATAGCGCGAAGCGAACCGCGACAACCATTTACGGGAAACAGTAGCCCAAAGCGGAGCTGGCTGCGCGAACGGAACTGTTTGTAGAAACAGTAGCGCTAAGCAGAGCTGGCCGCACGAAATGCAGAGCTTACTTGAAAGTTAGGTATTATACGTGATTTTCCATAGCGCGAAGCGAGCCGCGCCAACCATTTACGGGAAACAGTAGCCCAAAGCAGAGCTGGCCGCGTGAACCGAACTGTTTAGTGGAAACAGTAGCGCAAAGCAGAGCTGGCCGCCCGAAATGCAGAGCTTACTTGAAAGTTAGGTATTATACGTGATTTTCCATAGCGCGAAGCGAGCCGCGCCAACCATTTACGGGAAAAAGTAGCCCAAAGCGGAGTTGGCCGAGCGAACCGAACTGTTTGTGGAAACAGTAGACCAAAGCAGAGCTGGCCGCGCGAACCGAACTGTTCAGTGGAAACAGTAGCGCAAAGCAGATCTTGCCGGCTGAAATGCAGAGCTTACTTGAAAGTTAGGTATTATTCGTGATTTTCCATAGCACGAAGCGAGCCGCGCCAACCATTTACGGGAAACAGTAGGCCAAAGCAGAGCTGCCCGCGCGAACCGAACTGTTCAGTGGAAACAGTAGCGCAAAGCAGAGCTGGCAGCGCGAAATGCAGAACTTACTTGAAAGTTAGGTATTATACGTGATTTTCCATAGCGCGAAGCGAGCCGCGCCAACCATTTACGGGAAACAGTGGGCCAAAGCAGAGCTGCCAGCGCGAACCGAATTGTTTAGTGGAAACAGTAGCGCAAAGCAGATCTTGCCGCCTGAAATGCAGAGCTTACTTGAAAGTTAGGTATTATACGTGATTTTCCATAGCGCGAAGCGAGCCGCGCCAACCATTTACTGGAAACAGTAGGCCAAAGCAGAGCTGGCAGCGCGAACCGAACTGTTTAGTGGAAACAGTAGCGCAAAGCAGAGCTGGCCGCGCGTAATGCAGAGCTTACTTCAAAGTTAGGTATTATACGTGATTTTCCATAGCGCGAAGCGAGCCGCGCCAACCATTTACGGGAAACAGTAGCCCAAAGCAGAGCTGGCAGCGCGAACCGAACTGTTTAGTGGAAACAGTAGCGCAAAGCAGATCTTGCCGCCTGATTTGCAGAGCTGACTTGAAAGTTAGGTATTATACGTGATTTTCAATAGCGCGAAGCGAGCCGCGCCAACCATTTACGGGAAAGAGTAGGCCAAAGCAGAGCTAGCCGCGCGAACCGAACTGTTCAGTGGAAACAGTAGCGCAAAGCAGAGCTGGCCGCGCGAAATGCAGAGCTTACTTGAAAGTTAGGTATTATACGTGATTTTCCATAGCGCGAAGCGAGCCGCGCCAACCATTTACGGGAAACAGTAGGCCAAAGCAGAGCTGGCAGCGCGAACCGAACTGTTTAGTGGAAACAGTATCGCAAAGCAGAGCTGGCCGCGCGAAATGCAGAGCTTACTTGAAAATTAGGTATTATACGTGACTTTCCATAGCGCGAAGCGAGCCGCGCCAACTATTTACGGGAAACAGTAGCGCAAAGCAGAGCTGGCCGCGCGAAATGCAGAGCTTACTTGAAAGTTAGGTATTATACGTGATTTTCCATAGCGCGAAGCGAGCCGCGCCAACCATTTACGGGAAACAGTAGCCCAAAGCAGAGCTGGCCGCGCGAAATGCAGAGCTCACTTGAAAGTTAGGTATTATACGTGATTTTTCATATAACGCGAAGCGAGCCGCGCCAACCATTTACGGGAAACAGTAGCCCAAAGCGTAGCTGGCCGCGCCAACCGAACCGTTTGTGGAAACAATACACCAAAGCAGAGCTGGCCGCGCGAACCGAACTGTTCAGTGGAAACAGTAGCGCAAAGCAGAGCTGGCCGCGCGAAATGCAGAACTTACTTGAAAGTTAGGTATTATACGTTATTTTCCATAGCGCGAAGCGAGCCGCGCCAACCATACACGGGAAACAGTGGGCCAAAGCAGAGCTGCCAGCGCGAACCGAACTGTTTAGTGGAAACAGTAGCGCAAAGCAGAGCTGGCCGCGCGAAATGCAGAGCTTACTTGAAAGTTAGGTATTATACGCGACTTGCCATAGCGCGAAGCGAGCCGCGCCAACCAATTACGGGAAACAGTAGCCCAAAGCAGAGCTGGCAGCGCGAACCGAACTGTTCAGTGGAAACAGTAGCGCAAAGCAGAGCTGGCCGCACGAAATGCAGAGCTTACTTGAAAGTTAGGTATTATACGTGATTTGCCATAGCGCGAAGCGAGCCGCGCCAACCATTTACGGGAAACAGTAGACCAAAGCAGAGCTGGCCGCGCGAACCGAACTGTTCAGTGGAAACAGTAGCGCAAAGCAGAGCTGGCCGCGGGAAATGCAGAACTTACTTGAAAGTTAGGTATTATACGTGATTTTCCATAGCGCGAAGCGAGCCGCGCCAACCATTTACGGGAAACAGTAGCCCAAAGCAGAGCTGGCAGCGCGAACCGAACTGTTTAGTGGAAACAGTAGCGCAAAGCAGAGCTGGCCGCGCGAAATGCAGAGCTTACTTGAAAGTTAGGTATTATACGTGATTTTCAATAGCGCGAAGCGAGCCACGCCAAACATTTACGGGAAACAGTAGCCCAAAGCGGAGCTGGCTGCGCGAACGGAACTGTTTAGTGGAAACAGTAGCGCAAAGCAGATCTTGCCGCCTGAAATGCAGAGCTTACTTGAAAGTTAGGTATTATACGTTATTTTCCATAGCGCGAAGCGAGCCGCGCCAACCATTTACGGGAAACAGTAGCCCAAAGCGGAGCTGGCTGCGCGAACGGAACTGTTTGTGGAAACAGTAGCGCAAAGCACAGCTGGCCGCGCGAAATGCAGAGCTTACTTGAAAGTTAGGTATTATACGTTATTTTCCATAGCGCGAAGCGAGCCGCGCCAACCATTTACGGGAAACAGTAGCCCAAAGCGCAGCTGGCTGCGCGAACGGAACTGTTCAGTGGAAACAGTAGCGCAAAGCAGAGCTGGCCGCGGGAAATGCAGAACTTACTTGAAAGTTAGGTATTATACGTGATTTTCCATAGCGCGAAGCGAGCCGCGCCAACCATTTACGGGAAACAGTAGCCCAAAGCAGAGCTGGCAGCGCGAACCGAACTGTTCAGTGGAAACAGTAGCGCAAAGCAGAGCTGGCCGCGGGAAATGCAGAACTTACTTGAAAGTTAGGTATTATACGTGATTTTCCATAGCGCGAAGCGAGCCGCGCCAACCATTTACGGGAAACAGTAGCCCAAAGCGGAGCTGGCTGCGCGAACGGAACTGTTCAGTGGAAACAGTAGCGCAAAGCAGAGCTGGCCGCGGGAAATGCAGAACTTACTTGAAAGTTAGGTATTATACGTGATTTTCCATAGCGCGAAGCGAGCCGCGCCATTCATTTACGGGAAACAGTAGCCCAAAGCAGAGCTGGCAGCGCGAACCGAACTGTTCAGTGGAAACAGTAGCGCAAAGCAGAGCTGGCCGCGGGAAATGCAGAACTTACTTGAAAGTTAGGTATTATACGTGATTTTCCATAGCGCGAAGCGAGCCGCGCCAACCATTTACGGGAAACAGTAGCCCAAAGCAGAGCTGGCAGCGCGAACCGAACTGTTTAGTGGAAACAGTAGCGCAAAGCAGAGCTGGCCGCGCGAAATGCAGAACTTACTTGAAAGTTAGGTATTATACGTGATTTTCCATAGCGCGAAGCGAGCCGCGCCAACCATTTACGGGAAACAGTAGCCCAAAGCAGAGCTGGCCGCGCAAACCGAACTGTTTAGTGGAAACAGTAGCGCAAAGCAGATCTTGCCGCATGAAATGCAGAGCTTACTTGAAAGTTAGGTATTATACGTGACTTTCCATAGCGCGAAGCGAGCCACGCCAACCATTTACGGGAAACAGTAGCCCAAAGCGGAGCTGGCTGCGCGAACGGAATTGTTTGTGGAAACAGTAGCGCAAAGCAGAGCTGGCCGCGCGAAATGCAGAGCTTACTTGAAAGTTAGGTATTATACGTGACTTTCCATAGCGCTAAGCGAGCCACGCCAACCATTTACGGGAAACAGTAGCCCAAAGCAGAGCTGGCCGCGCGAAATGCAGAGCTTACTTGAAAGTTAGGTATTATACGTTATTTTCCATAGCGCGAAGCGAGCCGCGCCAACCATTTACGGGAAACAGTAGCCCAAAGCGGAGCTGGCTGCGCGAACGGAACTGTTTGTGGAAACAGTAGCGCAAAGCAGAGCTGGCCGCGCGAAATGCAGAGCTTAGTTGAAAGTTAGGTATTATACGTGATTTTCCATAGCGCGAAGCGAGCCGCGCCAACCATTTACGGGAAACATTAGCCCAAAGCAGAGCTGGCAGCGCGAACCGCTCTGTTTAGTGGAAACAGTAGCGCAAAGCAGAGCTGGCAGCGCGAAATGCAGAGCTTACTTGAAAGTTAGGTATTATACGTGATTTTCCATAGCGCGAAGCGAACCGCCACAACCATTTACAGGAAAGAGTAGCCCAAAGCGGAGCTGGCTGCGCGAACGGAACTGTTTGTAGAAACAGTAGCGCTAAGCAGAGCTGGCCGCACGAAATGCAGAGCTTACTTGAAAGTTAGGTATTATACGTGATTTTCCATAGCGCGAACCGAGCCGCGCCAACCATTTACGGGAAACAGTGGTGGGCCAAAGCAGAGCTGCCAGCGCGAACCGAACTGTTTAGTGGAAACAGTAGCGCAAAGCAGATCTTGCCGCCTGAAATGCAGAGCTTACTTGAAAGTTAGGTATTATACGTGATTTTCCATAGCGCGAACCGAGCCGCGCCAACCATTTACGGGAAACAGTGGTGGGCCAAAGCAGAGCTGCCAGCGCGAACCGAACTGTTTAGTGGAAACAGTAGCGCAAAGCAGAGCTGGCCGCGCGAAATGCAGAGCTTACTTGAAAGTTAGGTATTATACGTGACTTTCCATAGCGCGAAGCGAGCCACGCCAACCATTTACGGGAAACAGTAGCCCAAAGCAGAGCTGGCCGCGCGAAATGCAGAGCTTACTTGAAAGTTAGGTATTATACGCTATTTTCCATAGCGCGAAGCGAGCCGCGCCAACCATTTACGGGAAACAGTAGCCCAAAGCAGAGTTGGCCGCGCGAACCGAACTGTTCAGTGGAAACAGTAGCGCAAAGCAGAGCTGGCCGCGCGAAATGCAGAGCTTACTTGAAAGTTAGGTATCACACGTGATTTTCCATAGCGCGAACCGAGCCTCGCCAACCATTTACGGGAAACAGTGGTGGGCCAAAGCAGAGCTGCCAGCGCGAACCGAACTGTTTAGTGGAAACAGTAGCGCAAAGCAGATCTTGCCGCCTGAAATGCAGAGCTTACTTGAAAGTTAGGTATTATACGTGATTTTCCATAGCGCGAAGCGAGCCGCGCCAACCATTTACGGGAAACAGTAGCCCAAAGCGGAGCTGGCTGCGCGAACGGAACTGTTCAGTGGAAACAGTAGCGCAAAGCAGAGCTGGCCGCGGGAAATGCAGAACTTACTTGAAAGTTAGGTATTATACGCTATTTTCCATAGCGCGAAGCGAGCCGCGCCAACCATTTACGGGAAACAGTAGCCCAAAGCAGATCTGGCAGCGCGAACCGAACCGTTTAGTGGAAACAGTAGCGCAAAGCAGATCCTGCCGCCTGAAATGCAGAGCTTACTTGAAAGTCAGGTATTATACGTGACTTTCCATAGCGCGAAGCGAGCCGCGCCAACCATTTACGGGAAACAGTAGCCCAAAGCAGAGCTGGCAGCGCGAACCGAACTGTTTAGTGGAAACAGTAGCGCAAAGCAGAGCTGGCCGCGCGAAATGCAGAACTTACTTGAAAGTTAGGTATTATACGTGATTTTCCATAGCGCGAAGCGAGCCGCGCCAACCATTTACGGGAAACAGTAGCCCAAAGCAGAGCTGGCCGCGCAAACCGAACTGTTTAGTGGAAACAGTAGCGCAAAGCAGATCTTGCCGCATGAAATGCAGAGCTTACTTGAAAGTTAGGTATTATACGTGACTTTCCATAGCGCGAAGCGAGCCACGCCAACCATTTACGGGAAACAGTAGCCCAAAGCGGAGCTGGCTGCGCGAACGGAATTGTTTGTGGAAACAGTAGCGCAAAGCAGAGCTGGCCGCGCGAAATGCAGAGCTTACTTGAAAGTTAGGTATTATACGTGACTTTCCATAGCGCGAAGCGAGCCACGCCAACCATTTACGGGAAACAGTAGCCCAAAGCAGAGCTGGCCGCGCGAAATGCAGAGCTTACTTGAAAGTTAGGTATTATACGTTATTTTCCATAGCGCGAAGCGAGCCGCGCCAACCATTTACGGGAAACAGTAGCCCAAAGCGGAGCTGGCTGCGCGAACGGAACTGTTTGTGGAAACAGTAGCGCAAAGCAGAGCTGGCCGCGCGAAATGCAGAGCTTAGTTGAAAGTTAGGTATTATACGTGATTTTCCATAGCGCGAAGCGAGCCGCGCCAACCATTTACGGGAAACATTAGCCCAAAGCAGAGCTGGCAGCGCGAACCGCTCTGTTTAGTGGAAACAGTAGCGCAAAGCAGAGCTGGCAGCGCGAAATGCAGAGCTTACTTGAAAGTTAGGTATTATACGTGATTTTCCATAGCGCGAAGCGAACCGCCACAACCATTTACAGGAAAGAGTAGCCCAAAGCGGAGCTGGCTGCGCGAACGGAACTGTTTGTAGAAACAGTAGCGCTAAGCAGAGCTGGCCGCACGAAATGCAGAGCTTACTTGAAAGTTAGGTATTATACGTGATTTTCCATAGCGCGAACCGAGCCGCGCCAACCATTTACGGGAAACAGTGGTGGGCCAAAGCAGAGCTGCCAGCGCGAACGGAACTGTTTGTAGAAACAGTAGCGCTAAGCAGAGCTGGCCGCACGAAATGCAGAGCTTACTTGAAAGTTAGGTATTATACGTGATTTTCCATAGCGCGAACCGAGCCGCGCCAACCATTTACGGGAAACAGTGGTGGGCCAAAGCAGAGCTGCCAGCGCGAACCGAACTGCTTAGTGGAAACAGTAGCGCAAAGCAGAGCTGGCCGCGCGAAATGCAGAGCTTACTTGAAAGTTAGGTATTATACGTGACTTTCCATAGCGCGAAGCGAGCCACGCCAACCATTTACGGGAAACAGTAGCCCAAAGCAGAGCTGGCCGCGCGAAATGCAGAGCTTACTTGAAAGTTAGGTATTATACGCTATTTTCCATAGCGCGAAGCGAGCCGCGCCAACCATTTACGGGAAACAGTAGCCCAAAGCAGAGCTGGCAGCGCGAACCGAACCGTTTAGTGGAAACAGTAGCGCAAAGCAGATCCTGCCGCCTGAAATGCAGAGCTTACTTGAAAGTCAGGTATTATACGTGACTTTCCATAGCGCGAAGCGAGCCGCGCCAACCATTTACGGGAAACAGTGGTGGGCCAAAGCAGAGCTGCCAGCGCGAACCGAACTGTTTAGTGGAAACAGTAGCGCAAAGCAGATCTTGCCGCCTGAAATGCAGAGCTTACTTGAAAGTTAGGTATTATACGTGATTTTCCATAGCGCGAAGCGAGCCACGCCAACCATTTACGGGAAACAGTAGCCCAAAGCAGAGCTGGCCGCGCGAAATGCAGAGCTTACTTGAAAGTTAGGTATTATACGCTATTTTCCATAGCGCGAAGCGAGCCGCGCCAACCATTTACGGGAAACAGTAGCCCAAAGCAGAGTTGGCCGCGCGAACCGAACTGTTCAGTGGAAACAGTAGCGCAAAGCAGAGCTGGCCGCGCGAAATGCAGAGCTTACTTGAAAGTTAGGTATCACACGTGATTTTCCATAGCGCGAACCGAGCCTCGCCAACCATTTACGGGAAACAGTGGTGGGCCAAAGCAGAGCTGCCAGCGCGAACCGAACTGTTTAGTGGAAACAGTAGCGCAAAGCAGATCTTGCCGCCTGAAATGCAGAGCTTACTTGAAAGTTAGGTATTATACGTGATTTTCCATAGCGCGAAGCGAGCCGCGCCAACCATTTACGGGAAACAGTAGGCCAAGCAGAGCTGGCAGCGCGAACCGAACTGTTTAGTGGAAACAGTAGCGCAAAGCAGATCTTGCCGCCTCAAATGTGGAGCTTACTTGAAAGTTAGGTATTATACGTGATTTTCCATAGCGCGAAGCGAGCCGCGCCAACCATTTACGGGAAAAAGTAGCCCAAAGCGGAGCTGGCCGAGCAAACCGAACTGTTTGTGGAAACAGTAGACCAAAGCAGAGCTGGCCGCGCGAACCGAACTGTTCAGTGGAAACAGTAGCGCAAAGCAGATCTTGCCGCCTGAAATGCAGAGCTTACTTGAAAGTTAGGTATTATTCGTGATTTTCCATAGCGCGAAGCGAGCCGCGCCAACCATTTACGGGAAACAGTAGGCCAAAGCAGAGCTGCCCGCGCGAACCGAACTGTTCAGTGGAAACAGTAGCGCAAAGCAGAGCTGGCCGCGCGAAGTGCAGAGCTTACTTGAAAGTTAGGTATTATACGTGATTTTCCATAGCGCGAAGCGAGCCGCGCCAACCATTTACGGGAAACAGTGGTGGGCCAAAGCAGAGCTGCCAGCGCGAACCGAACTGTTTAGTGGAAACATTAGCGCAAAGCAGATCTTGCCGCCTGAAATGCAGAGCTTACTTGAAAGTTAGGTATTATACGTGATTTTCCATAGCGCGAAGCGAGCCGCGCCAACCATTTACTGGAAACAGTAGGCCAAAGCAGAGCTGGCAGCGCGAACAGAACTGTTTAGTGGAAACAGTAGCGCAAAGCAGAGCTGGCCGCGCGTAATGCAGAGCTTACTTCAAAGTTAGGTATTATACGTGATTTTCCATAGCGCGAAGCGAGCCGCGCCAACCATTTACGGGAAACAGTAGCCCAAAGCAGAGCTAGCCGCGCGAACCGAACTGTTCAGTGGAAACAGTAGCGCAAAGCAGAGCTGGCCGCGCGAAATACAGAGCTTACTTGAAAGTTAGGTATTATACGTGATTTTCCATAGCGCGAAGCGAGCCGCGCCAACCATTTACGGGAAACAGTAGCCCAAAGCAGAGTTTGCCGCGCGAACCGAACTGTTCAGTGGAAACAGTAGCGCAAAGCAGAGCTGGCCGCGCGAAATGCAGAGCTTACTTGAAAGTTAGGTATTACACGTGATTTTCCATAGCGCGAAGCGAGCCGCGCCAACCATTTACGGGAAACAGTAGGCCAAGCAGAGCTGGCAGCGCGAACCGAACTGTTTAGTGGAAACAGTAGCGCAAAGCAGATCTTGCCGCCTCAAATGTGGAGCTTACTTGAAAGTTAGGTATTATACGTGATTTTCCATAGCGCGAAGCGAGCCGCGCCAACCATTTACGGGAAACAGTAGCCCAAAGCAGAGCTGGCCGCGCGAACCGAACTATTTAGTGGAAACAGTAGCGCAAAGCAGAGCTGGCCGCGCCAAATGCAGAGCTTACTTGAAAGTTAGGTATTATACGTGATTTTCCATAGCGCGAAGCGAGCCGCGCCAACCATTTACGGGAAACAGTAGCCCAAGGGGGAGCTGGCCGCGCGAACCGAACTGTTTGTGGAAACAGTAGCTCAAAGCAGAGCTGGCCGCGCGAACCGAACTGTTTAGTGGAAACAGTAGCGCAAAGCAGAGCTCGCCGCGCGAAATGCAGAGCTTACTTGAAAGTTAGGTATTATACGTGATTTTCCATAGCGCGACGCGAGCCGCGCCAACCATTTACGGGAAACAGTAGCCCAAGGGGGAGCTGGCCGCGCGAACCGAACTGTTTGTGGAAACAGTAGCTCAAAGCAGAGCTGCCCGCGCGAACCGAACTGTTCAGCGGAAACAGTAGCGCAAAGCAGATCTTGCCGCCTGAAATGCAGAGCTTACTTGAAAGTTAGTTATTATTCGTGATTTTCCATAGCGCGAAGCGAGCCGCGCCAACCATTTACGGGAAACAGTGGGCCAAAGCAGAGCTGCCAGCGCGAACCGAACTGTTTAGTGGAAACAGTAGCGCAAACCAGATCTTGCCGCCTGAAATGCAGAGCTTACTTGAAAGTTAGGTATTATTCGTGATTTTCCATAGCGCGAAGCGAGCCGCGCCAACCATTTACGGGAAACAGTAGGCCAAAGCAGAGCTGCCCGCGCGAACCGAACTGTTCAGCGGAAACAGTAGCGCAAAGCAGAGCTGGCCGCGCGAAATGCAGAACTTACTTGAAAGTTAGGTATTATACGTGATTTTCCATAGCGCGAAGCGAGCTGCGCCAACCATTTACGGGAAACAGTGGGCCAAAGCAGAGCTGCCAGCGCGAACCGAACTGTTTAGTGGAAACAGTAGCGCAAAGCAGATCTTGCCGCCTGAAATGCAGAGCTTACTTGAAAGTTAGGTATTATACGTGATTTTCCATAGCGCGAAGCGAGCCACGCCAACCATTTACGGGAAACAGTAGCTCAAAGCAGAGCTGCCCGCGCGAACCGAACTGTTCAGCGGAAACAGTAGCGCAAAGCAGATCTTGCCGCCTGAAATGCAGAGCTTACTTGAAAGTTAGTTATTATTCGTGATTTTCCATAGCGCGAAGCGAGCCGCGCCAACCATTTACGGGAAACAGTGGGCCAAAGCAGAGCTGGCAGCGCGAACCGAACTGTTTAGTGGAAACAGTAGCGCAAAGCAGATCTTGCGCCTCAAATGTGGAGCTTACTTGAATGTTAGGTATTATACGTGATTTTCCATAGCGCGAAGCGAGCCGCGCCAACCATTTACGGGTAGCAGTAGCCCAAAGCAGAGCTGGCCGCGCGAACCGAACTATTTAGTGGAAACAGTAGCGCAAAGCAGAGCTGGCCGCGCCAAATGCAGAGCTTACTTGAAAGTTAGGTATTATACGTGATTTTCCATAGCGCGAAGCGAGCCGCGCCAACCATTTACGGGAAACAGTAGCCCAAGGGGGAGCTGGCCGCGCGAACCGAACTGTTTGTGGAAACAGTAGCTCAAAGCAGAGCTGGCCGCGCGAACCGAACTGTTTAGTGGAAACAGTAGCGCAAAGCAGAGCTCGCCGCGCGAAATGCAGAGCTTACTTGAAAGTTAGGTATTATACGTGATTTTCCATAGCGCGAAGCGAGCCGCGCCAACCATTTACGGAGAACAGTAGCCCAAAGCAGAGCTGGCCTCGCGAACCGAACTGTTTAGTGGAAACAGTAGCGCAAAGCAGAGCTGGCCGCGCGAAATGCAGAACTTACTTGAAAGTTAGGTATTATACGTTATTTTCCATAGCGCGAAGCGAGCCGCGCCAACCATTTACGGGAAACAGTAGCCCAAAGCGGAGCTGGCTGCGCGAACGGAACTGTTTGTGGAAACAGTACCGCAAAGCAGAGCTGGCCGCGCGAAATGCAGAGCTTACTTGAAAGTTAGGTATTATACGTGACTTTCCATAGCGCGAAGCGAGCCACGCCAACCATTTACGGGAAACAGTAGCCCAAAGCAGAGCTGGCCGCGCGAAATGCAGAGCTTACTTGAAAGTTAGGTATTATACGTTATTTTCCATAGCGCGAAGCGAGCCGCGCCAACCATTTACGGGAAACAGTAGCCCAAAGCGGAGCTGGCTGCGCGAACGGAACTGTTTGTGGAAACAGTAGCGCAAAGCAGAGCTGGCCGCGCGAAATGCAGAGCTTAGTTGAAAGTTAGGTATTATACGTGATTTTCCAGAGCGCGCAGCGAGCCGCGCCAACCATTTACGGGAAACAATAGCCCGAAGCAGAGCTGGCTGCGCGTACGGAACTGTTTGTAGAAACAGTAGCGCAAAGCAGAGCTGGCTGTGCGAAATGCAGAGCTTACTTGAAAGTTAGGTATTATACGTGATTTTCCAGAGCGCGAAGCGAGCCGTGCCAACCATTTACGGGAAACAATAGCCCGAAGCAGAGCTGGCAGCGCGAACCGAACTGCTTAGTGGAAACAGTAGCGCAAAGCAGAGCTGGCCGCGCGAAATGCAGAGCTTACTTGAAAGTTAGGTATTATACGTTATTTTCCATAGCGCGAAGCGAGCCGCGCCAACCATTTACGGGAAACAGTAGCCCAAAGCTGAGCTGGCTGCGCGTACGGAACTGTTTGTAGAAACAGTAGCGCAAAGCAGAGCTGGCTGTGCGAAATGCAGAGCTTACTTGAAAGTTAGGTATTATACGTGATTTTCCAGAGCGCGAAGCGAGCCGTGCCAACCATTTACGGGAAACAATAGCCCAAATAGGAGCTGGCTGCGCGAACGGAACTGTTTGTGGAAACAGTAGCGCAAAGCAGAGCTGGCCGCGCGAAATGCACAGCTTAGTTGAAAGTTAGGTATTATACGTTATTTTCCATAGCGCTAAGCGAGCCGCGCCAACCATTTATGGGAAACAATAGCCCAAAGCAGAGCTGGCCGCGCGAACCGAACTGTTTAGTGGAAACAGTAGCGCAAAGCAGAGCTGGCCGCGCGAAATGCACAGCTTAGTTGAAAGTTAGGTATTATACGTGATTTTCCAGAGCGCGAAGCGAGCCGTGCCAACCATTTACGGGAAACAATAGCCCAAAGCAGAGCTGGCCGCGCGAACCGAACTGTTTAGTGGAAACAGTAGCGCAAATCAGAGCTGGCCGCGCGAAATGCAGAGCTTACTTGAAAGTTAGGTATTATACGTGATTTTCCATAGCGCGAAGCGAGCCGCGCCAACCATTTACGGGAAACAATAGCCCAAAGCAGAGCTGGCCGCGCGAACGGAACTGTTTAGTGGAAACAGTAGCGCAAATCAGAGCTGGCCGCGCGAAATGCAGACCTTACTTGAAAGTTAGGTATTATACGTGATTTTCCATAGCGCGAAGCGAGCCGCGCCAACCATTTATGGGAAACAATAGCCCAAAGCAGAGCTGGCCGCGCGAACCGAACTGTTTAGTGGAAACAGTAGCGCAAAGCAGAGCTGGCCGCCTGAAATGCAGAGCCTACTTGAAAGTTAGGTATTATACGTGATTTTCCATAGCGCGAAGCGAGCCGCGCCAACCATTTACGGGAAACAGTTGCCCGAAGCAGAGCTGGCAGCGCGAACCGAACTGCTTAGTGGAAACAGTAGCGCAAAGCAGAGCTGGCCGCCTGAAATGCAGAGCCTACTTGAAAGTTAGGTATTATACGTGATTTTCCATAGCGCCAAGCGAGCCGCGCCAACCATTTAAGGGAAACAATAGCCCAAAGCAGAGCTGGCCGCGCGAACCGAACTGTTTAGTGGAAACAGTAGCGCAAATCACAGCTGGCCGCGCGAAATGCAGAGCCTACTTGAAAGTTAGGAATTATACGTGATTTTCCATAGCGCGAAGCGAGCCGTGCCAACCATTTACGGGAAACAATAGCCCAAAGCAGAGCTGGCAGCGCGAACCGAACTGATTAGTGGAAACAGTAGTGGAAAGCAGAGCTGGCCGCCTGAAATGCAGAGCCTACTTGAAAGTTAGGTATTATACGTGATTTTCCATAGCGCGAAGCGAGCCGCGCCAACCATTTACGGGAAACAATAGCCCAAAGCAGAGCTGGCCGCGCGAACCAAACTGTTTAGTGGAAACAGTAGCGCAAATCAGAGCTGGCCGCGCGAAATGCAGAGCCTACTTGAAAGTTAGGTATTATACGTGATTTTCCATAGCGCGAAGCGAGCCGCTCCAACCATTTACGGGAAACAATAGCCCAAAGCAGAGCTGGCAGCGCGAACCGAACTGATTAGTGGAAACAGTAGTGGAAAGCAGAGCTGGCCGCCTGAAATGCAGAGCCTACTTGAAAGTTAGGTATTATACGTGATTTTCCATAGCGCGAAGCGAGCCGTGCCAACCATTTACGGGAAACAATAGCCCAAAGCAGAGCTGGCAGCGCGAACCGAACTGATTAGTGGAAACAGTAGTGGAAAGCAGAGCTGGCCGCCTGAAATGCAGAGCCTACTTGAAAGTTAGGTATTATACGTGATTTTCCATAGCGCGAAGCGAGCCGCGCCAACCATTTACGGGAAACAGTTGCCCGAAGCAGAGCTGGCCGCGCGAACCGAACTGTTTAGTGGAAACAGTAGCGCAAAGCAGAGCTGGCCGCCTGAAATGCAGAGCCTACTTGAAAGTTAGGTATTATACGTGATTTTCCATAGCGCGAAGCGAGCCGCGCCAACCATTTACGGGAAACAGTTGCCCGAAGCATAGCTGGCCGCGCAAACCGAACTGTTTAGTGGAAACAGTAGTGCAAAGCAGAGCTGGCCGCCTGAAATGCAGAGCCTACTTGAAAGTTAGGTATTATACGTGATTTTCCATAGCGCGAAGCGAGCCGCGCCAACCATTTACGGGAAACAATAGCCCAAAGCAGAGCTGGCCGCGCGAACCGAACTGTTTAGTGGAAACAGTAGCGCAAATCAGAGCTGGCCGCGCGAAATGCAGAGCCTACTTGAAAGTTAGGTATTATACGTGATTTTCCATAGCGCGAAGCGAGCCGCGCCAACCATTTACGGGAAACAATAGCCCAAAGCAGAGCTGGCAGCGCGAACCGAACTGATTAGTGGAAACAGTAGTGGAAAGCAGAGCTGACCGCCTGAAATGCAGAGCCTACTTGAAAGTTAGGTATTATACGTGATTTTCCATAGCGCGAAGCGAGCCGCGCCAACCATTTACGGGAAACAGTTGCCCGAAGCAGAGCTGGCCGCGCGAACCGAACTGTTTAGTGGAAACAGTAGCGCAAAGCAGAGCTGGCCGCCTGAAATGCAGAGCCTACTTGAAAGTTAGGTATTATACGTGATTTTCCATAGCGCGAAGCGAGCCGCGCCAACCATTTACGGGAAACAGTTGCCCGAAGCATAGCTGGCCGCGCAAACCGAACTGTTTAGTGGAAACAGTAGTGCAAAGCAGAGCTGGCCGCCTGAAATGCAGAGCCTACTTGAAAGTTAGGTATTATACGTGATTTTCCATAGCGCGAAGCGAGCCGCGCCAACCATTTACGGGAAACAATAGCCCAAAGCATAGCTGGCCGCGCGAACCGAACTGTTTAGTGGAAACAGTAGCGCAAATCAGAGCTGGCCGCCTGAAATGCAGAGCCTACTTGAAAGTTAGGTATTATACGTGATTTTCCATAGCGCGAAGCGAGCCGCGCCAACCATTCACGGGAAACAATAGCCCAAAGCAGAGCTGGCAGCGCGAACCGAACTGTTTAGTGGAAACAGTAGCGCAAAGCAGAGCTGGCCGCCTGAAATGCAGAGCCTACTTGAAAGTTAGGTATTATACGTGATTTTCCGTAGCGCGAAGCGAGCCGCGCCAACCATTTACGGGAAACAGTTGCCCGAAGCATAGCTGGCCGCGCGAACCGAACTGTTTAGTGGAAACAGTAGTGCAAAGCAGAGCTGGCCGCCTGAAATGCAGAGCCTACTTGAAAGTTAGGTATTATACGTGATTTTCCATAGCGCGAAGCGAGCCGCGCCAACCATTTACGGGAAACAATAGCCCAAAGCATAGCTGGCCGCGCGAACCGAACTGTTTAGTGGAAACAGTAGCGCAAATCAGAGCTGGCCGCCTGAAATGCAGAGCCTACTTGAAAGTTAGGTATTATACGTGATTTTCCATAGCGCGAAGCGAGCCGCGCCAACCATTTACGGGAAACAATAGCCCAAAGAAGAGCTGGCAGCGCGAACCGAACTGATTAGTGGAAACAGTAGTGCAAAGCAGAGCTGGCCGCCTGAAATGCAGACCCTACTTGAAAGTTAGGTATTATAAGTGATTTTCCATAGCGCGAAGCGAGCCGCGCCAACCATTTACGGGAAACAGTTGCCCGAAGCAGAGCTGGCAGCGCGAACCGAACTGCTTAGTGGAAACAGTAGTCAAAAGCAGAGCTGGCCGCGCGAAATGCAGAGCTTACTTGAAAGTTAGGTATTATACGTGATTTTCCATAGCGCGAAGCGAGCCGCGCCAACCAATTACGGGAAACAATAGCCCAAAGCAGAGCTGGCCGCGCGAACCGAACTGTTTAGTGGAAACAGTAGCGCAAATCAGAGCTGGCCGCGCGAAATGCAGAGCCTACTTGAAAGTTAGGAATTATACGTGATTTTCCATAGCGCGAAGCGAGCCGTGCCAACCATTTACGGGAAACAATAGCCCAAAGCAGAGCTGGCAGCGCGAACCGAACTGATTAGTGGAAACAGTAGTGGAAAGCAGAGCTGGCCGCGTGAAATGCAGAGCCTACTTGAAAGTTAGGTATTATACGTGATTTTCCATAGCGCGAAGCGAGCCGCGCCAACCATTTACGGGAAACAGTTGCCCGAAGCAGAGCTGGCAGCGCGAACCGAACTGATTAGTGGAAACAGTAGCGCAAATCAGAGCTGGCCGCGCGAAATGCAGAGCCTACTTGAAAGTTAGGAATTATACGTGATTTTCCATAGCGCGAAGCGAGCCGTGCCAACCATTCACGGGAAACAATAGCCCAAAGCAGAGCTGGCCGCGCGAACCGAACTGTTTAGTGGAAACAGTAGCGCAAATCAGAGCTGGCCGCGCGAAATGCAGAGCCTACTTGAAAGTTAGGAATTATACGTGATTTTCCATAGCGCGAAGCGAGCCGTGCCAACCATTTACGGGAAACAGTAGCTCAAAGCAGAGCTGGCTGCGCGAACCGAACTGATTAGTGGAAACAGTAGCGCAAAGCAGAGCTGGCCGCCTGAAATGCAGAGCCTACTTGAAAGTTAGGTATTATACGTGATTTTCCATAGCGCGAAGCGAGCCGTGCCAACCATTCACGGGAAACAATAGCCCAAAGCAGAGCTGGCCGCGCGAACCGAACTGTTTAGTGGAAACAGTAGCGCAAATCAGAGCTGGCCGCGCGAAATGCAGAGCCTACTTGAAAGTTAGGAATTATACGTGATTTTCCATAGCGCGAAGCGAGCCGCGCCAACCATTTACGGGAAACAATAGCTCAAACCAGAGCTGGCCGCGCGAAATGCAGAGCTTACATGAAAGTTAGGTATTATACGTGATTTTCCATAGCGCGAAGCGAGCCGCGCCAACCATTTACGGGAAACAGTTGCCCGAAGCAGAGCTGGCAGCGCGAACCGAACTGTTTAGTGGAAACAGTAGCGCAAATCAGAGCTGGCCGCGCGAAATGCAGAGCCTACTTGAAAGTTAGGAATTATACGTGATTTTCCATAGCGCGAAGCGAGCCGTGCCAACCATTCACGGGAAACAATAGCCCAAAGCAGAGCTGGCCGCGCGAACCGAACTGTTTAGTGGAAACAGTAGCGCAAATCAGAGCTGGCCGCGCGAAATGCAGAGCCTACTTGAAAGTTAGGAATTATACGTGATTTTCCATAGCGCGAAGCGAGCCGCGCCAACCATTTACGGGAAACAATAGCTCAAACCAGAGCTGGCCGCGCGAAATGCAGAGCTTACATGAAAGTTAGGTATTATACGTGATTTTCCATAGCGCGAAGCGAGCCGCGCCAACCATTTACGGGAAACAGTTGCCCGAAGCAGAGCTGGCAGCGCGAACCGAACTGATTAGTGGAAACAGTAGCGCAAAGCAGAGCTGGCCGCCTGAAATGCAGAGCCTACTTGAAAGTTAGGTATTATACGTGATTTTCCATAGCGCGAAGCGAGCCGTGCCAACCATTCACGGGAAACAATAGCCCAAAGCAGAGCTGGCCGCGCGAACCGAACTGTTTAGTGGAAACAGTAGCGCAAATCAGAGCTGGCCGCGCGAAATGCAGAGCCTACTTGAAAGTTAGGAATTATACGTGATTTTCCATAGCGCGAAGCGAGCCGTGCCAACCATTTACGGGAAACAGTAGCTCAAAGCAGAGCTGGCTGCGCGAACCGAACTGATTAGTGGAAACAGTAGCGCAAAGCAGAGCTGGCCGCCTGAAATGCAGAGCCTACTTGAAAGTTAGGTATTATACGTGATTTTCCATAGCGCGAAGCGAGCCGTGCCAACCATTCACGGGAAACAATAGCCCAAAGCAGAGCTGGCCGCGCGAACCGAACTGTTTAGTGGAAACAGTAGCGCAAATCAGAGCTGGCCGCGCGAAATGCAGAGCCTACTTGAAAGTTAGGAATTATACGTGATTTTCCATAGCGCGAAGCGAGCCGCGCCAACCATTTACGGGAAACAATAGCTCAAACCAGAGCTGGCCGCGCGAAATGCAGAGCTTACATGAAAGTTAGGTATTATACGTGATTTTCCATAGCGCGAAGCGAGCCGCGCCAACCATTTACGGGAAACAGTTGCCCGAAGCAGAGCTGGCAGCGCGAACCGAACTGTTTAGTGGAAACAGTAGCGCAAATCAGAGCTGGCCGCGCGAAATGCAGAGCCTACTTGAAAGTTAGGAATTATACGTGATTTTCCATAGCGCGAAGCGAGCCGTGCCAACCATTTACGGGAAACAGTAGCTCAAAGCAGAGCTGGCTGCGCGAACCGAACTGATTAGTGGAAACAGTAGTGCAAAGCAGAGCTGGCCGCCTGAAATGCCGAGCCTACTTGAAAGTTAGGTATTATACGTGATTTTCCATAGCGCGAAGCGAGCCGCGCCAACCATTTACGGGAAACAGTTGCCCGAAGCAGAGCTGGCAGCGCGAACCGAACTGCTTAGTGGAAACAGTAGCGCAAAGCAGAGCTGGCCGCCTGAAATGCAGAGCCTACTTGAAAGTTAGGTATTATACGTGATTTTCCATAGCGCGAAGCGAGCCGTGCCAACCATTCACGGGAAACAATAGCCCAAAGCAGAGCTGGCCGCGCGAACCGAACTGTTTAGTGGAAACAGTAGCGCAAATCAGAGCTGGCCGCGCGAAATGCAGAGCCTACTTGAAAGTTAGGAATTATACGTGATTTTCCATAGCGCGAAGCGAGCCGTGCCAACCATTTACGGGAAACAGTAGCTCAAAGCAGAGCTGGCTGCGCGAACCGAACTGATTAGTGGAAACAGTAGTGCAAAGCAGAGCTGGCCGCCTGAAATGCCGAGCCTACTTGAAAGTTAGGTATTATACGTGATTTTCCATAGCGCGAAGCGAGCCGCGCCAACCATTTACGGGAAACAGTTGCCCGAAGCAGAGCTGGCAGCGCGAACCGAACTGCTTAGTGGAAACAGTAGCGCAAAGCAGAGCTGGCCGCCTGAAATGCAGAGCCTACTTGAAAGTTAGGTATTATACGTGATTTTCCATAGCGCGAAGCGAGCCGCGCCAACCATTTACGGGAAACAGTTGCCCGAAGCAGAGCTGGCAGCGCGAACCGAACTGCTTAGTGGAAACAGTAGCGCAAAGCAGAGCTGGCCGCCTGAAATGCAGAGCCTACTTGAAAGTTAGGTATTATACGTGATTTTCCATAGCGCGAAGCGAGCCGCGCCAACCATTTACGGGAAACAATAGCTCAAACCAGAGCTGGCCGCGCGAAATGCAGAGCTTACATGAAAGTTAGGTATTATACGTGATTTTCCATAGCGCGAAGCGAGCCGCGCCAACCATTTACGGGAAACAGTTGCCCGAAGCAGAGCTGGCAGCGCGAACCGAACTGCTTAGTGGAAACAGTAGCGCAAAGCAGAGCTGGCCGCCTGAAATGCAGAGCCTACTTGAAAGTTAGGTATTATACGTGATTTTCCATAGCGCGAAGCGAGCCGCGCCAACCATTTACGGGAAACAATAGCCCAACGCAGAGCTGGCAGCGCGAACGGAACTGTTTGTGGAAACAGTAGCGCAAATCAGAGCTGGCCGCGCGAAATGCAGAGCTTTCTTGAAAGTTAGGTATTACACGTGATTTTCCATAGCGCGAAGCGAGCCGCGCCAACCATTTACGGGAAACAGTAGGCCAAAGCAGAGCTGGCAGCGCGAACCGAACTGTTTAGTGGAAACAGTAGCGCAAAGCAGATCTTGCGCCTCAAATGTGGAGCTTACTTGAATGTTAGGTATTATACGTGATTTTCCATAGCGCGAAGCGAACCGCGCCAACCATTTACGGGTAGCAGTAGCCCAAAGCAGAGCTGGCCGCGCGAACCGAACTATTTAGTGGAAACAGTAGCGCAAAGCAGAGCTGGCCGCGCCAAATGCAGAGCTTACTTGAAAGTTAGGTATTATACGTGATTTTCCATAGCGCGAAGCGAGCCGCGCCAACCATTTACGGGAAACAGTAGCCCAAGGGGGAGCTGGCCGCGCGAACCGAACTGTTTGTGGAAACAGTAGCTCAAAGCAGAGCTGGCCGCGCGAACCGAACTGTTTAGTGGAAACAGTAGCGCAAAGCAGAGCTCGCCGCGCGAAATGCAGAGCTTACTTTAAAGTTAGGTATTATACGTGATTTTCCATAGCGCGAAGCGAGCCGCGCCAACCATTTACGGAGAACAGTAGCCCAAAGCAGAGCTGGCCTCGCGAACCGAACTGTTTAGTGGAAACAGTAGCGCAAAGCAGAGCTGGCCGCGCGAAATGCAGAACTTACTTGAAAGTTACGTATTATACGTTATTTTCCATAGCGCGAAGCGAGCCGCGCCAACCATTTACGGGAAACAGTAGCCCAAAGCGGAGCTGGCTGCGCGAACGGAACTGTTTGTGGAAACAGTAGCGCAAAGCAGAGCTGGCCGCGAGAAATGCAGAGCTTACTTGAAAGTTAGGTATTATACGTGACTTTCCATAGCGCGAAGCGAGCCACGCCAACCATTTACGGGAAACAGTAGCCCAAAGCAGAGCTGGCCGCGCGAAATGCAGAGCTTACTTGAAAGTTAGGAATTATACGTGATTTTCCATAGCGCGAAGCGAGCCGCGCCAACCATTTACGGGAAACAATAGCTCAAACCAGAGCTGGCCGCGCGAAATGCAGAGCTTACATGAAAGTTAGGTATTATACGTGATTTTCCATAGCGCGAAGCGAGCCGCGCCAACCATTTACGGGAAACAGTTGCCCGAAGCAGAGCTGGCAGCGCGAACCGAACTGTTTAGTGGAAACAGTAGCGCAAATCAGAGCTGGCCGCGCGAAATGCAGAGCCTACTTGAAAGTTAGGAATTATACGTGATTTTCCATAGCGCGAAGCGAGCCGTGCCAACCATTTACGGGAAACAGTAGCTCAAAGCAGAGCTGGCTGCGCGAACCGAACTGATTAGTGGAAACAGTAGTGCAAAGCAGAGCTGGCCGCCTGAAATGCCGAGCCTACTTGAAAGTTAGGTATTATACGTGATTTTCCATAGCGCGAAGCGAGCCGCGCCAACCATTTACGGGAAACAGTTGTCCGAAGCAGAGCTGGCAGCGCGAACCGAACTGCTTAGTGGAAACAGTAGCGCAAAGCAGAGCTGGCCGCCTGAAATGCAGAGCCTACTTGAAAGTTAGGTATTATACGTGATTTTCCATAGCGCGAAGCGAGCCGTGCCAACCATTTACGGGAAACAGTAGCTCAAAGCAGAGCTGGCTGCGCGAACCGAACTGATTAGTGGAAACAGTAGTGCAAAGCAGAGCTGGCCGCCTGAAATGCCGAGCCTACTTGAAAGTTAGGTATTATACGTGATTTTCCATAGCGCGAAGCGAGCCGCGCCAACCATTTACGGGAAACAGTTGCCCGAAGCAGAGCTGGCAGCGCGAACCGAACTGCTTAGTGGAAACAGTAGCGCAAATCAGAGCTGGCCGCGCGAAATGCAGAGCCTACTTGAAAGTTAGGAATTATACGTGATTTTCCATAGCGCGAAGCGAGCCGTGCCAACCATTTACGGGAAACAGTAGCTCAAAGCAGAGCTGGCTGCGCGAACCGAACTGATTAGTGGAAACAGTAGTGCAAAGCAGAGCTGGCCGCCTGAAATGCCGAGCCTACTTGAAAGTTAGGTATTATACGTGATTTTCCATAGCGCGAAGCGAGCCGCGCCAACCATTTACGGGAAACAGTTGCCCGAAGCAGAGCTGGCAGCGCGAACCGAACTGCTTAGTGGAAACAGTAGCGCAAAGCAGAGCTGGCCGCCTGAAATGCAGAGCCTACTTGAAAGTTAGGTATTATACGTGATTTTCCATAGCGCGAAGCGAGCCGCGCCAACCATTTACGGGAAACAGTTGCCCGAAGCAGAGCTGGCAGCGCGAACCGAACTGCTTAGTGGAAACAGTAGCGCAAAGCAGAGCTGGCCGCCTGAAATGCAGAGCCTACTTGAAAGTTAGGTATTATACGTGATTTTCCATAGCGCGAAGCGAGCCGCGCCAACCATTTACGGGAAACAATAGCCCAACGCAGAGCTGGCAGCGCGAACCGAACTGATTAGTGGAAACAGTAGTGCAAAGCAGAGCTGGCCGCCTGAAATGCCGAGCCTACTTGAAAGTTATGTATTATACGTGATTTTCCATAGCGCGAAGCGAGCCGCGCCAACCATTTACGGGAAACAGTTGCCCGAAGCAGAGCTGGCAGCGCGAACGGAACTGTTTGTGGAAACAGTAGCGCAAATCAGAGCTGGCCGCGCGAAATGCAGAGCTTTCTTGAAAGTTAGGTATTACACGTGATTTTCCATAGCGCGAAGCGAGCCGCGCCAACCATTTACGGGAAACAGTAGGCCAAAGCAGAGCTGGCAGCGCGAACCGAACTGTTTAGTGGAAACAGTAGCGCAAAGCAGATCTTGCGCCTCAAATGTGGAGCTTACTTGAATGTTAGGTATTATACGTGATTTTCCATAGCGCGAAGCGAGCCGCGCCAACCATTTACGGGTAGCAGTAGCCCAAAGCAGAGCTGGCCGCGCGAACCGAACTATTTAGTGGAAACAGTAGCGCAAAGCAGAGCTGGCCGCGCCAAATGCAGAGCTTACTTGAAAGTTAGGTATTATACGTGATTTTCCATAGCGCGAAGCGAGCCGCGCCAACCATTTACGGGAAACAGTAGCCCAAGGGGGAGCTGGCCGCGCGAACCGAACTGTTTGTGGAAACAGTAGCTCAAAGCAGAGCTGGCCGCGCGAACCGAACTGTTTAGTGGAAACAGTAGCGCAAAGCAGAGCTCGCCGCGCGAAATGCAGAGCTTACTTTAAAGTTAGGTATTATACGTGATTTTCCATAGCGCGAAGCGAGCCGCGCCAACCATTTACGGAGAACAGTAGCCCAAAGCAGAGCTGGCCTCGCGAACCGAACTGTTTAGTGGAAACAGTAGCGCAAAGCAGAGCTGGCCGCGCGAAATGCAGAACTTACTTGAAAGTTACGTATTATACGTTATTTTCCATAGCGCGAAGCGAGCCGCGCCAACCATTTACGGGAAACAGTTGCCCGAAGCAGAGCTGGCAGCGCGAACCGAACTGTTTAGTGGAAACAGTAGCGCAAATCAGAGCTGGCCGCGCGAAATGCAGAGCCTACTTGAAAGTTAGGAATTATACGTGATTTTCCATAGCGCGAAGCGAGCCGTGCCAACCATTTACGGGAAACAGTAGCTCAAAGCAGAGCTGGCTGCGCGAACCGAACTGATTAGTGGAAACAGTAGTGCAAAGCAGAGCTGGCCGCCTGAAATGCCGAGCCTACTTGAAAGTTAGGTATTATACGTGATTTTCCATAGCGCGAAGCGAGCCGCGCCAACCATTTACGGGAAACAGTTGCCCGAAGCAGAGCTGGCAGCGCGAACCGAACTGCTTAGTGGAAACAGTAGCGCAAAGCAGAGCTGGCCGCCTGAAATGCAGAGCCTACTTGAAAGTTAGGTATTATACGTGATTTTCCATAGCGCGAAGCGAGCCGCGCCAACCATTTACGGGAAACAATAGCTCAAACCAGAGCTGGCCGCGCGAAATGCAGAGCTTACATGAAAGTTAGGTATTATACGTGATTTTCCATAGCGCGAAGCGAGCCGCGCCAACCATTTACGGGAAACAGTTGCCCGAAGCAGAGCTGGCAGTGCGAACCGAACTGCTTAGTGGAAACAGTAGCGCAAAGCAGAGCTGGCCGCCTGAAATGCAGAGCCTACTTGAAAGTTAGGTATTATACGTGATTTTCCATAGCGCGAAGCGAGCCGCGCCAACCATTTACGGGAAACAATAGCCCAACGCAGAGCTGGCAGCGCGAACCGAACTGATTAGTGGAAACAGTAGTGCAAAGCAGAGCTGGCCGCCTGAAATGCAGAGCCTACTTGAAAGTTAGGTATTATACGTGATTTTCCATAGCGCGAAGCGAGCCGCGCCAACCATTTACGGGAAACAGTTGCCCGAAGCAGAGCTGGCAGCGCGAACGGAACTGTTTGTGGAAACAGTAGCGCAAATCAGAGCTGGCCGCGCGAAATGCAGAGCTTTCTTGAAAGTTATGTATTACACGTGATTTTCCATAGCGCGAAGCGAGCCGCGCCAACCATTTACGGGAAACAGTAGGCCAAAGCAGAGCTGGCAGCGCGAACCGAACTGTTTAGTGGAAACAGTAGCGCAAAGCAGATCTTGCGCCTCAAATGTGGAGCTTACTTGAATGTTAGGTATTATACGTGATTTTCCATAGCGCGAAGCGAGCCGCGCCAACCATTTACGGGAAACAGTAGCCCAAGGGGGAGCTGGCCGCGCGAACCGAACTGTTTGTGGAAACAGTAGCTCAAAGCAGAGCTGGCCGCGCGAACCGAACTGTTTAGTGGAAACAGTAGCGCAAAGCAGAGCTCGCCGCGCGAAATGCAGAGCTTACTTTAAAGTTAGGTATTATACGTGATTTTCCATAGCGCGAAGCGAGCCGCGCCAACCATTTACGGAGAACAGTAGCCCAAAGCAGAGCTGGCCTCGCGAACCGAACTGTTTAGTGGAAACAGTAGCGCAAAGCAGAGCTGGCCGCGCGAAATGCAGAACTTACTTGAAAGTTACGTATTATACGTTATTTTCCATAGCGCGAAGCGAGCCGCGCCAACCATTAACGGGAAACAGTAGCCCAAAGCGGAGCTGGCTGCGCGAACGGAACTGTTTGTGGAAACAGTAGCGCAAAGCAGAGCTGGCCGCGAGAAATGCAGAGCTTACTTGAAAGTTAGGTATTATACGTGACTTTCCATAGCGCGAAGCGAGCCACGCCAACCATTTACGGGAAACAGTAGCCCAAAGCAGAGCTGGCCGCGCGAAATGCAGAGCTTACTTGAAAGTTAGGAATTATACGTGATTTTCCATAACGCGAAGCGAGCCGCGCCAACCATTTACGGGAAACAATAGCTCAAACCAGAGCTGGCCGCCTGAAATGCCGAGCCTACTTGAAAGTTAGGTATTATACGTGATTTTCCATAGCGCGAAGCGAGCCGCGCCAACCATTTACGGGAAACAGTTGCCCGAAGCAGAGCTGGCAGCGCGAACCGAACTGCTTAGTGGAAACAGTAGCGCAAAGCAGAGCTGGCCGCCTGAAATGCAGAGCCTACTTGAAAGTTAGGTATTATACGTGATTTTCCATAGCGCGAAGCGAGCCGTGCCAACCATTCACGGGAAACATTTGCCCAAAGCAGAGCTGGCCGCGCGAACCGAACTGTTTAGTGGAAACAGTAGCGCAAATCAGAGCTGGCCGCGCGAAATGCAGAGCCTACTTGAAAGTTAGGAATTATACGTGATTTTCCATAGCGCGAAGCGAGCCGTGCCAACCATTTACGGGAAACAGTAGCTCAAAGCAGAGCTGGCTGCGCGAACCGAACTGATTAGTGGAAACAGTAGTGCAAAGCAGAGCTGGCCGCCTGAAATGCCGAGCCTACTTGAAAGTTAGGTATTATACGTGATTTTCCATAGCGCGAAGCGAGCCGCGCCAACCATTTACGGGAAACAGTTGCCCGAAGCAGAGCTGGCAGCGCGAACCGAACTGCTTAGTGGAAACAGTAGCGCAAAGCAGAGCTGGCCGCCTGAAATGCAGAGCCTACTTGAAAGTTAGGTATTATACGTGATTTTCCATAGCGCGAAGCGAGCCGCGCCAACCATTTACGGGAAACAGTTGCCCGAAGCAGAGCTGGCAGCGCGAACCGAACTGCTTAGTGGAAACAGTAGCGCAAAGCAGAGCTGGCCGCCTGAAATGCAGAGCCTACTTGAAAGTTAGGTATTATACGTGATTTTCCATAGCGCGAAGCGAGCCGCGCCAACCATTTACGGGAAACAATAGCCCAACGCAGAGCTGGCAGCGCGAACCGAACTGATTAGTGGAAACAGTAGTGCAAAGCAGAGCTGGCCGCCTGAAATGCAGAGCCTACTTGAAAGTTAGGTATTATACGTGATTTTCCATAGCGCGAAGCGAGCCGCGCCAACCATTTACGGGAAACAGTTGCCCGAAGCAGAGCTGGCAGCGCGAACCGAACTGCTTAGTGGAAACAGTAGCGCAAAGCAGAGCTGGCCGCCTGAAATGCAGAGCCTACTTGAAAGTTAGGTATTATACGTGATTTTCCATAGCGCGAAGCGAGCCGCGCCAACCATTTACGGGAAACAGTTGCCCGAAGCAGAGCTGGCAGCGCGAACCGAACTGATTAGTGGAAACAGTAGTGAGAAGCAGAGCTGGCCGCCTGAAATGCCGAGCCTACTTGAAAGTTAGGTATTATACGTGATTTTCCATAGCGCGAAGCGAGCCGCGCCAACCATTTACGGGAAACAGTTGCCCGAAGCAGAGCTGGCAGCGCGAACGGAACTGTTTGTGGAAACAGTAGCGCAAATCAGAGCTGGCCGCGCGAAATGCAGAGCTTTCTTGAAAGTTAGGTATTACACGTGATTTTCCATAGCGCGAAGCGAGCCGCGCCAACCATTTACGGGAAACAGTAGGCCAAAGCAGAGCTGGCAGCGCGAACCGAACTGTTTAGTGGAAACAGTAGCGCAAAGCAGATCTTGCGCCTCAAATGTGGAGCTTACTTGAATGTTAGGTATTATACGTGATTTTCCATAGCGCGAAGCGAGCCGCGCCAACCATTTACGGGTAGCAGTAGCCCAAAGCAGAGCTGGCCGCGCGAACCGAACTATTTAGTGGAAACAGTAGCGCAAAGCAGAGCTGGCCGCGCCAAATGCAGAGCTTACTTGAAAGTTAGGTATTATACGTGATTTTCCATAGCGCGAAGCGAGCCGCGCCAACCATTTACGGGAAACAGTAGCCCAAGGGGGAGCTGGCCGCGCGAACCGAACTGTTTGTGGAAACAGTAGCTCAAAGCAGAGCTGGCCGCGCGAACCGAACTGTTTAGTGGAAACAGTAGCGCAAAGCAGAGCTCGCCGCGCGAAATGCAGAGCTTACTTTAAAGTTAGGTATTATACGTGATTTTCCATAGCGCGAAGCGAGCCGCGCCAACCATTTACGGAGAACAGTAGCCCAAAGCAGAGCTGGCCTCGCGAACCGAACTGTTTAGTGGAAACAGTAGCGCAAAGCAGAGCTGGCCGCGCGAAATGCAGAACTTACTTGAAAGTTACGTATTATACGTTATTTTCCATAGCGCGAAGCGAGCCGCGCCAACCATTTACGGGAAACAGTAGCCCAAAGCGGAGCTGGCTGCGCGAACGGAACTGTTTGTGGAAACAGTAGCGCAAAGCAGAGCTGGCCGCGAGAAATGCAGAGCTTACTTGAAAGTTAGGTATTATACGTGACTTTCCATAGCGCGAAGCGAGCCACGCCAACCATTTACGGGAAACAGTAGCCCAAAGCAGAGCTGGCCGCGCGAAATGCAGAGCTTACTTGAAAGTTAGGTATTATACGTTATTTTCCATAGCGCGAAGCGAGCCGCGCTAACCATTTACGGGAAACAGTAGCCCAAAGCGGAGCTGGCTGCGCGAACGGAACTGTTTGTGGAAACAGTAGCGCAAAGCAGAGCTGGCCGCGCGAAATGCAGAGCTTAGTTGAAAGTTAGGTATTATACGTGATTTTCCAGAGCGCGCCGCGAGCCGCGCCAACCATTTACGGGAAACAGAAGCCCAAAGCAGAGCTGGCCTCGCGAACCGAACTGTTTAGTGGAAACAGTAGCGCAAAGCAGAGCTGGCCGCGCGAAATGCAGAACTTACTTGAAAGTTAGGCATTATACGTGATTTTCCATAGCGCGAAGCGAGCCACGCCAACCATTTACGGGAAACAGTAGCCCAAAGCAGAGCTGGCCTCGCGAACCGAACTGTTTAGTGGAAACAGTAGCGCAAAGCACAGCTGGCCGCGCGAAATGCAGAGCTTACTTGAAAGTTAGGTATTATACGTTATTTTCCATAGCGCGAAGCGAGCCGCGCCAACCATTTACGGGAAACAGTAGCCCAAAGCTGAGCTGGCTGCGCGAACGGAACTGTTTGTAGAAACAGTAGCGCAAAGCAGAGCTGGCTGTGCGAAATGCAGAGCTTACTTGAAAGTTAGGTATTATACGTGATTTTCCAGAGCGCGAAGCGAGCCGTGCCAACCATTTACGGGAAACAATAGCCCGAAGCAGAGCTGGCAGCGCGAACCGAACTGCTTAGTGGAAACAGTAGCGCAAATCAGAGCTGGCCGCGCGAAATGCAGAGCCTACTTGAAAGTTAGGAATTATACGTGATTTTCCATAGCGCGAAGCGAGCCGTGCCAACCATTTACGGGAAACAGTAGCTCAAAGCAGAGCTGGCTGCGCGAACCGAACTGATTAGTGGAAACAGTAGTGCAAAGCAGAGCTGGCCGCCTGAAATGCCGAGCCTACTTGAAAGTTAGGTATTATACGTGATTTTCCATAGCGCGAAGCGAGCCGTGCCAACCATTCACGGGAAACAATAGCCCAAAGCAGAGCTGGCCGCGCGAACCGAACTGTTTAGTGGAAACAGTAGCGCAAATCAGAGCTGGCCGCGCGAAATGCAGAGCCTACTTGAAAGTTAGGAATTATACGTGATTTTCCATAGCGCGAAGCGAGCCGTGCCAACCATTTACGGGAAACAGTAGCTCAAAGCAGAGCTGGCTGCGCGAACCGAACTGATTAGTGGAAACAGTAGTGCAAAGCAGAGCTGGCCGCCTGAAATGCCGAGCCTACTTGAAAGTTAGGTATTATACGTGATTTTCCATAGCGCGAAGCGAGCCGCGCCAACCATTTACGGGAAACAGTTGCCCGAAGCAGAGCTGGCAGCGCGAACCGAACTGCTTAGTGGAAACAGTAGCGCAAAGCAGAGCTGGCCGCCTGAAATGCAGAGCCTACTTGAAAGTTAGGTATTATACGTGATTTTCCATAGCGCGAAGCGAGCCGCGCCAACCATTTACGGGAAACAGTTGCCCGAAGCAGAGCTGGCAGCGCGAACCGAACTGCTTAGTGGAAACAGTAGCGCAAAGCAGAGCTGGCCGCCTGAAATGCAGAGCCTACTTGAAAGTTAGGTATTATACGTGATTTTCCATAGCGCGAAGCGAGCCGCGCCAACCATTTACGGGAAACAATAGCCCAACGCAGAGCTGGCAGCGCGAACCGAACTGATTAGTGGAAACAGTAGTGCAAAGCAGAGCTGGCCGCCTGAAATGCAGAGCCTACTTGAAAGTTAGGTATTATACGTGATTTTCCATAGCGCGAAGCGAGCCGCGCCAACCATTTACGGGAAACAGTTGCCCGAAGCAGAGCTGGCAGCGCGAACGGAACTGTTCGTGGAAACAGTAGCGCAAATCAGAGCTGGCCGCGCGAAATGCAGAGCTTTCTTGAAAGTTAGGTATTACACGTGATTTTCCATAGCGCGAAGCGAGCCGCGCCAACCATTTACGGGAAACAGTAGGCCAAAGCAGAGCTGGCAGCGCGAACCGAACTGTTTAGTGGAAACAGTAGCGCAAAGCAGATCTTGCGCCTCAAATGTGGAGCTTACTTGAATGTTAGGTATTATACGTGATTTTCCATAGCGCGAAGCGAGCCGCGCCAACCATTTACGGGTAGCAGTAGCCCAAAGCAGAGCTGGCCGCGCGAACCGAACTATTTAGTGGAAACAGTAGCGCAAAGCAGAGCTGGCCGCGCCAAATGCAGAGCTTACTTGAAAGTTAGGTATTATACGTGATTTTCCATAGCGCGAAGCGAGCCGCGCCAACCATTTACGGGAAACAGTAGCCCAAGGGGGAGCTGGCCGCGCGAACCGAACTGTTTGTGGAAACAGTAGCTCAAAGCAGAGCTGGCCGCGCGAACCGAACTGTTTAGTGGAAACAGTAGCGCAAAGCAGAGCTCGCCGCGCGAAATGCAGAGCTTACTTTAAAGTTAGGTATTATACGTGATTTTCCATAGCGCGAAGCGAGCCGCGCCAACCATTTACGGAGAACAGTAGCCCAAAGCAGAGCTGGCCTCGCGATCCGAACTGTTTAGTGGAAACAGTAGCGCAAAGCAGAGCTGGCCGCGCGAAATGCAGAACTTACTTGAAAGTTACGTATTATACGTTATTTTCCATAGCGCGAAGCGAGCCGCGCCAACCATTTACGGGAAACAGTAGCCCAAAGCGGAGCTGGCTGCGCGAACGGAACTGTTTGTGGAAACAGTAGCGCAAAGCAGAGCTGGCCGCGAGAAATGCAGAGCTTACTTGAAAGTTAGGTATTATACGTGACTTTCCATAGCGCGAAGCGAGCCACGCCAACCATTTACGGGAAACAGTAGCCCAAAGCAGAGCTGGCCGCGCGAAATGCAGAGCTTACTTTAAAGTTAGGTATTATACGTGATTTTCCATAGCGCGAAGCGAGCCGCGCCAACCATTTACGGAGAACAGTAGCCCAAAGCAGAGCTGGCCTCGCGAACCGAACTGTTTAGTGGAAACAGTAGCGCAAAGCAGAGCTGGCCGCGCGAAATGCAGAGCTTAGTTGAAAGTTAGGTATTATACGTGATTTTCCAGAGCGCGCCGCGAGCCGCGCCAACCATTTACGGGAAACAGAAGCCCAAAGCAGAGCTGGCCTCGCGAACCGAACTGTTTAGTGGAAACAGTAGCGCAAAGCAGAGCTGGCCGCGCGAAATGCAGAACTTACTTGAAAGTTAGGCATTATACGTGATTTTCCATAGCGCGAAGCGAGCCACGCCAACCATTTACGGGAAACAGTAGCCCAAAGCAGAGCTGGCCTCGCGAACCGAACTGTTTAGTGGAAACAGTAGCGCAAAGCACAGCTGGCCGCGCGAAATGCAGAGCTTACTTGAAAGTTAGGTATTATACGTTATTTTCCATCGCGCGAAGCGAGCCGCGCCAACCATTTACGGGAAACAGTAGCCCAAAGCTGAGCTGGCTGCGCGAACGGAACTGTTTGTAGAAACAGTAGCGCAAAGCAGAGCTGGCTGTGCGAAATGCAGAGCTTACTTGAAAGTTAGGTATTATACGTGATTTTCCAGAGCGCGAAGCGAGCCGTGCCAACCATTTACGGGAAACAATAGCCCGAAGCAGAGCTGGCAGCGCGAACCGAACTGCTTAGTGGAAACAGTAGCGCAAAGCAGAGCTGGCCGCGCGAAATGCAGAGCTTACTTGAAAGTTAGGTATTGTACGTTATTTTCCATAGCGCTAAGCGAGCCGCGCCAACCATTTCCGGGAAACAGTAGCCCAAAGCGGAGCTGGCTGCGCGAACGGAACTGTTTGTGGAAACAGTAGCGCAAAGCAGAGCTGGCCGCGCGAAATGCACAGCTTAGTTGAAAGTTAGGTATTATACGTGATTTTCCAGAGCGCGAAGCGAGCCGTGCCAACCATTTACGGGAAACAATAGCCCAAAGCAGAGCTGGCCGCGCGAACCGAACTGTTTAGTGGAAACAGTAGCGCAAATCAGAGCTGGCCGCGCGAAATGCAGAGCCTACTTGAAAGTTAGGTATTATACGTGATTTTCCAGAGCGCGAAGCGAGCCGTGCCAACCATTTACGGGAAACAATAGCCCAAAGCAGAGCTGGCCGCGCGAACCGAACTGTTTAGTGGAAACAGTAGCGCAAATCAGAGCTGGCCGCGCGAAATGCAGAGCTTACTTGAAAGTTAGGTATTATACGTGATTTTCCATAGCGCGAAGCGAGCCGCGCCAACCATTTACGGGAAACAATAGCCCAAAGCAGAGCTGGCCGCGCGAACGGAACTGTTGAGTGGAAACAGTAGCGCAAATCAGAGCTGGCCGCGCGAAATGCAGAGCTTACATGAAAGTTAGGTATTATACGTGATTTTCCATAGCGCGAAGCGAGCCGCGCCAACCATTTACGGGAAACAATAGCCCAAAGCAGAGCTGGCCGCGCGAACCGAACTGTTTAGTGGAAACAGTAGCGCAAATCAGAGCTGGCCGCGCGAAATGCAGAGCCTACTTGAAAGTTAGGAATTATACGTGATTTTCCATAGCGCGAAGCGAGCCGCGCCAACCATTTACGGGAAACAATAGCCCAAAGCAGAGCTGGCAGCGCGAACCGAACTGATTAGTGGAAACAGTAGTGGAAAGCAGAGCTGGCCGCCTGAAATGCAGAGCCTACTTGAAAGTTAGGTATTATACGTGATTTTCCATAGCGCGAAGCGAGCCGCGCCAACCATTTACGGGAAACAGTTGCCCGAAGCATAGCTGGCCGCGCGAACCGAACTGTTTAGTGGAAACAGTAGCGCAAAGCAGACCTGGCTGCCTGAAATGCAGAGCCTACTTGAAAGTTAGGTATTATACGTGATTTTCCATAGCGCGAAGCGAGCCGCGCCAACCATTTACGGGAAACAGTTGCCCGAAGCATAGCTGGCCGCGCGAACCGAACTGTTTAGTGGAAACAGTAGTGCAAAGCAGAGCTGGCCGCCTGAAATGCAGAGCCTACTTGAAAGTTAGGTATTATACGTGATTTTAGATAGCGCGAAGCGAGCCGCGCCAACCATTTACGGGAAACAATAGCCCAAAGCATAGCTGGCCGCGCGAACCGAACTGTTTAGTGGAAACAGTAGCGCAAATCAGAGCTGGCCGCCTGAAATGCAGAGCCTACTTGAAAGTTAGGTATTATACGTGATTTTCCATAGCGCGAAGCGAGCCGCGCCAACCATTTACGGGAAACAATAGCCCAAAGCAGAGCTGGCAGCGCGAACCGAACTGATTAGTGGAAACAGTAGTGCAAAGCAGAGCTGGCCGCCTGAAATGCAGAGCCTACTTGAAAGTTAGGTATTATACGTGATTTTCCATAGCGCGAAGCGAGCCGCGCCAACCATTTACGGGAAACAGTTGCCCGAAGCAGAGCTGGCAGCGCGAACCGAACTGCTTAGTGGAAACAGTAGCCCAAAGCAGAGCTGGCCGCGCGAAATGCAGAGCTTACTTGAAAGTTAGGTATTATACGTGATTTTCCATAGCGCGAAGCGAGCCGCGCCAACCATTTACGGGAAACAGTAGCGCAAATCAGAGCTGGCCGCGCGAAATACAGAGCTTACTTGAAAGTTAGGAATTATACGTGATTTTCCATAGCGCGAAGCGAGCCGTGCCAACCATTTACGGGAAACAGTTGCCCGAAGCAGAGCTGGCAGCGCGAACGGAACTGTTTGTGGAAACAGTAGCGCAAAGCAGAGCTGGCCGCGCGAAATGCAGAGCTTACTTGAAAGTTAGGTATTATACGTGATTTTCCATAGCGCGAAGCGAGCCGCGCCAACCATTTACGGGAAACAGTTGCCCGAAGCAGAGCTGGCCGCGCGAACCGAACTGCTTAGTGGAAACAGTAGCGCAAAGCAGAGCTGGCCGCGCGAAATGCAGAGCTTACTTGAAAGTTAGGAATTATACGTGATTTTCCATAGCGCGAAGCGAGCCGTGCCAACCATTTACGGGAAACAGTTGCCCGAAGCAGAGCTGGCAGCGCGAACGGAACTGTTTGTGGAAACAGTAGCGCAAAGCAGAGCTGGCCGCGCGAAATGCAGAGCTTACTTGAAAGTTAGGAATTATACGTGATTTTCCATAGCGCGAAGCGAGCCGTGCCAACCATTTACGGGAAACAGTTGCCCGAAGCAGAGCTGGCAGCGCGAACGGAACTGATTAGTGGAAACAGTAGTGCAAAGCAGAGCTGGCCGCCTGAAATGCCGAGCCTACTTGAAAGTTAGGTGTTATACGTGATTTTCCATAGCGCGAAGCGAGCCGCGCCAACCATTTACGGGAAACAGTTGCCCGAAGCAGAGCTGGCCGCGCGAACCGAACTGTTTAGTGGAAACAGTAGCGCAAATCAGAGCTGGCCGCGCGAAATGCAGAGCCTACTTGAAAGTTAGGAATTATACGTGATTTTCCATAGCGCGAAGCGAGCCGTGCCAACCATTTACGGGAAACAGTAGCCCAACGCAGAGCTGGCTGCGCGAACCGAACTGATTAGTGGAAACAGTAGTGCAAAGCAGAGCTGGCCGCCTGAAATGCAGAGCCTACTTGAAAGTTAGGTATTATACGTGATTTTCCCTAGCGCGAAGCGAGCCGCGCCAACCATTTACGGGAAACAGTTGCCCGAAGCAGAGCTAGCCGCGCGAACCGAACTGTTTAGTGGAAACAGTAGCGCAAATCAGAGCTGGCCGCGCGAAATGCAGAGCCTACTTGAAAGTTAGGAATTATACATGATTTTCCATAGCGCGAAGCGAGCCGCGCCAACCATTTACGGGAAACAGTAGCCCAAAGCAGAGCTGGCAGCGCGAACCGAACTGCTTAGTGGAAACAGTAGCGCAAAGCAGAGCTGGCCGCGCGAACTGAAGAGCTTACTTGAAAGTTAGGAATTATACATGATTTTCCATAGCGCGAAGCGAGCCGCGCCAACCATTTACGTGAAACAGTAGCCCAAAGCAGAGCTGGCTGCGCGAACGGAACTGTTTGTGGAAACAGTAGCGCAAAGCAGAGCTGGCCGCGCGAAATGCAGAGCTTACTTGAAAGTTAGGTATTATACGTGATTTTCCATAGCGCGAAGCGAGCCGTGCCAACCATTTACGTGAAACAGTAGCCCAAAGCAGAGCTGGCTGCGCGAACCGAACTGATTAGTGGAAACAGTAGTGCAAAGCAGAGCTGGCCGCCTGAAATGCAGAGCCTACTTGAAAGTTAGGTATTATACGTGATTTTCCATAGCGCGAAGCGAGCCGCGCCAACCATTTACGGGAAACAGTTGCCCGAAGCAGAGCTGGCCGCGCGAACCGAACTGTTTAGTGGAAACAGTAGCGCAAATCAGAGCTGGCCGCGCGAAATGCAGAGCCTACTTGAAAGTTAGGAATTATACGTGATTTTCCATAGCGCGAAGCGAGCCGTGCCAACCATTTACGGGAAACAGTAGCCCAACGCAGAGCTGGCTGCGCGAACCGAACTGATTAGTGGAAACAGTAGTGCAAAGCAGAGCTGGCCGCCTGAAATGCCGAGCCTACTTGAAAGTTAGGTGTTATACGTGATTTTCCATAGCGCGAAGCGAGCCGCGCCAACCATTTACGGGAAACAGTTGCCCGAAGCAGAGCTGGCCGCGCGAACCGAACTGATTAGTGGAAACAGTAGCGCAAATCAGAGCTGGCCGCGCGAAATGCAGAGCCTACTTGAAAGTTAGGAATTATACGTGATTTTCCATAGCGCGAAGCGAGCCGTGCCAACCATTTACGGGAAACAGTTGCCCAACGCAGAGCTGGCTGCGCGAACCGAACTGATTAGTGGAAACAGTAGTGCAAAGCAGAGCTGGCCGCCTGAAATGCCGAGCCTACTTGAAAGTTAGGTGTTATACGTGATTTTCCATAGCGCGAAGCGAGCCGCGCCAACCATTTACGGGAAACAGTTGCCCGAAGCAGAGCTGGCAGCGCGAACGGAACTGTTTGTGGAAACAGTAGCGCAAATCAGAGCTGGCCGCGCGAAATGCAGAGCCTACTTGAAAGTTAGGAATTATACGTGATTTTCCATAGCGCGAAGCGAGCCGTGCCAACCATTTACGGGAAACAGTTGCCCGAAGCAGAGCTGGCCGCGCGAAATGCAGAGCTTACTTGAAAGTTAGGTATTATACGTGATTTTCCATAACGTGAAGGGAGCCGTGCCAACCATTTACGGGAAACAGTTGCCCGAAGCAGAGCTGGCTGCGCGAACCGAACTGATTAGTGGAAACAGTAGTGCAAAGCAGAGCTGGCCGCCTGAAATGCCGAGCCTACTTGAAAGTTAGGTGTTATACGTGATTTTCCATAGCGCGAAGCGAGCCGCGCCAACCATTTACGGGAAACAGTTGCCCGAAGCAGAGCTGGCCGCGCGAACCGAACTGATTAGTGGAAACAGTAGTGCAAAGCAGAGCTGGCCGCCTGAAATGCCGAGCCTACTTGAAAGTTAGGTGTTATACGTGATTTTCCATAGCGCGAAGCGAGCCGCGCCAACCATTTACGGGAAACAGTTGCCCGAAGCAGAGCTGGCCGCGCGAACCGAACTGTTTAGTGGAAACAGTAGCGCAAATCAGAGCTGGCCGCGCGAAATGCAGAGCCTACTTGAAAGTTAGGAATTATACGTGATTTTCCATAGCGCGAAGCGAGCCGTGCCAACCATTTACGGGAAACAGTTGCCCGAAGCAGAGCTGGCAGCGCGAACGGAACTGTTTGTGGAAACAGTAGCGCAAATCAGAGCTGGCCGCGCGAAATGCAGAGCCTACTTGAAAGTTAGGAATTATACGTGATTTTCCATAGCGCGAAGCGAGCCGTGCCAACCATTTACGGGAAACAGTTGCCCGAAGCAGAGCTGGCAGCGCGAACGGAACTGTTTGTGGAAACAGTAGCGCAAATCAGAGCTGGCCGCGCGAAATGCAGAGCCTACTTGAAAGTTAGGAATTATACGTGATTTTCCATAGCGCGAAGCGAGCCGTGCCAACCATTTACGGGAAACAGTTGCCCGAAGCGGAGCTGGCAGCGCGAACCGAACTGATTAGTGGAAACAGTAGTGCAAAGCAGAGCTGGCCGCCTGAAATGCCGAGCCTACTTGAAAGTTAGGTGTTATACGTGATTTTCCATAGCGCGAAGCGAGCCGCGCCAACCATTTACGGGAAACAGTTGCCCGAAGCAGAGCTGGCCGCGCGAACCGAACTGATTAGTGGAAACAGTAGTGCAAAGCAGAGCTGGCCGCCTGAAATGCCGAGCCTACTTGAAAGTTAGGTGTTATACGTGATTTTCCATAGCGCGAAGCGAGCCGCGCCAACCATTTACGGGAAACAGTTGCCCGAAGCAGAGCTGGCCGCGCGAACCGAACTGTTTAGTGGAAACAGTAGCGCAAATCAGAGCTGGCCGCGCGAAATGCAGAGCCTACTTGAAAGTTAGGAATTATACGTGATTTTCCATAGCGCGAAGCGAGCCGTGCCAACCATTTACGGGAAACAGTTGCCCGAAGCAGAGCTGGCCGCGCGAACCGAACTGTTTAGTGGAAACAGTAGCGCAAATCAGAGCTGGCCGCGCGAAATGCAGAGCCTACTTGAAAGTTAGGAATTATACGTGATTTTCCATAGCGCGAAGCGAGCCGTGCCAACCATTTACGGGAAACAGTAGCCCAACGCAGAGCTGGCTGCGCGAACCGAACTGATTAGTGGAAACAGTAGTGCAAAGCAGAGCTGGCCGCCTGAAATGCAGAGCCTACTTGAAAGTTAGGTATTATACGTGATTTTCCATAGCGCGAAGCGAGCCGCGCCAACCATTTACGGGAAACAGTTGCCCGAAGCAGAGCTGGCCGCGCGAACCGAACTGTTTAGTGGAAACAGTAGCGCAAATCAGAGCTGGCCGCGCGAAATGCAGAGCCTACTTGAAAGTTAGGAATTATACGTGATTTTCCATAGCGCGAAGCGAGCCGTGCCAACCATTTACGGGAAACAGTAGCTCAAAGCAGAGCTGGCCGCGCGAACCGAACTGTTTAGTGGAAACAGTAGCGCAAATCAGAGCTGGCCGCGCGAAATGCAGAGCCTACTTGAAAGTTAGGAATTATACGTGATTTTCCATAGCGCGAAGCGAGCCGTGCCAACCATTTACGGGAAACAGTAGCCCAACGCAGAGCTGGCTGCGCGAACCGAACTGATTAGTGGAAACAGTAGTGCAAAGCAGAGCTGGCCGCCTGAAATGCAGAGCCTACTTGAAAGTTAGGTATTATACGTGATTTTCCATAGCGCGAAGCGAGCCGCGCCAACCATTTACGGGAAACAGTTGCCCGAAGCAGAGCTGGCCGCGCGAACCGAACTGTTTAGTGGAAACAGTAGCGCAAATCAGAGCTGGCCGCGCGAAATGCAGAGCCTACTTGAAAGTTAGGAATTATACGTGATTTTCCATAGCGCGAAGCGAGCCGTGCCAACCATTTACGGGAAACAGTAGCTCAAAGCAGAGCTGGCTGCGCGAACCGAACTGATTAGTGGAAACAGTAGTGCAAAGCAGAGCTGGCCGCCTGAAATGCCGAGCCTACTTGAAAGCTAGGTATTATACGTGATTTTCCATAGCGCGAAGCGAGCCGCGCCAACCATTTACGGGAAACAATAGCTCAAAGCAGAGCTGGCCGCGCGAAATGCAGAGCTTACATGAAAGTTAGGTATTATACGTGATTTTCCATAGCGCGAAGCGAGCCGCGCCAACCATTTACGGGAAACAGTTGCCCGAAGCAGAGCTGGCAGCGCGAACCGAACTGCTTAGTGGAAACAGTAGCGCAAAGCAGAGCTGGCCGCCTGAAATGCAGAGCCTACTTGAAAGTTAGGTATTATACGTGATTTTCCATAGCGCGAAGCGAGCCGCGCCAACCATTTACGGGAAACAATAGCCCAACGCAGAGCTGGCAGCGCGAACCGAACTGATTAGTGGAAACATTAGTGCAAAGCAGAGCTGGCCGCCTGAAATGCAGAGCCTACTTGAAAGTTAGGTATTATACGTGATTTTCCATAGCGCGAAGCGAGCCGCGCCAACCATTTACGGGAAACAGTTGCCCGAAGCAGAGCTGGCAGCGCGAACGGAACTGTTTGTGGAAACAGTAGCGCAAAGCAGAGCTGGCCGCGCGAAATGCAGAGCTTACTTGAAAGTTAGGTATTATACGTGATTTTCCATAGCGCGAAGCGAGCCGCGCCAACCATTTACGGGAAACAATAGCCCAACGCAGAGCTGGCTGCGCGAACCGAACTGATTAGTGGAAACAGTAGTGCAAAGCAGAGCTGGCCGCCTGAAATGCCGAGCCTACTTGAAAGTTAGGTATTATACGTGATTTTCCATAGCGCGAAGCGAGCCGCGCCAACCATTTACGGGAAACAGTTGCCCGAAGCAGAGCTGGCCGCGCGAACCGAACTGTTTAGTGGAAACAGTAGCGCAAATCAGAGCTGGCCGCGCGAAATGCAGAGCCTACTTGAAAGTTAGGAATTATACGTGATTTTCCATAGCGCGAAGCGAGCCGTGCCAACCATTTACGGGAAACAGTAGCTCAAAGCAGAGCTGGCTGCGCGAACCGAACTGATTAGTGGAAACAGTAGTGCAAAGCAGAGCTGGCCGCCTGAAATGCCGAGCCTACTTGAAAGTTAGGTATTATACGTGATTTTCCTTAGCGCGAAGCGAGCCGCGCCAACCATTTACGGGAAACAGTTGCCCGAAGCAGAGCTGGCAGCGCGAACCGAACTGCTTAGTGGAAACAGTAGCGCAAAGCAGAGCTGGCCGCCTGAAATGCAGAGCCTACTTGAAAGTTAGGTATTATACGTGATTTTCCATAGCGCGAAGCGAGCCGCGCCAACCATTTACGGGAAACAGTAGCCCAAAGCAGAGCTGGCCGCGCGAAATGCAGAGCTTACTTGAAAGTTAGGTATTATACGTGATTTTCCATAGCGCGAAGCGAGCCGCGCCAACCATTTACGGGAAACAATAGCCCAAAGCAGAGCTGGCAGCGCGAACCGAACTGATTAGTTGAAACAGTAGTGGAAAGCAGAGCTGGCCGCCTGAAATGCCGAGCCTACTTGAAAGTTAGGTATTATACGTGATTTTCCATAGCGCGAAGCGAGCCGCGCCAACCATTTACTGGAAACAGTTGCCCGAAGCAGAGCTGGCAGCGCGAACCGAACTGCTTAGTGGAAACAGTAGCCCAAAGCAGAGCTGGCCGCCTGAAATGCAGAGCTTACTTGAAAGTTAGCTATTATACGTGATTTTCCATAGCGCGAAGCGAGCCGCGCGAACCATTTACGGGAAACAGTTGCCCGAAGCAGAGCTGGCAGCGCGAACCGAACTGCTTAGTGGAAACAGTAGCGCAAAGCAGAGCTGGCCGCGCGAAATGCAGAGCTTACTTGAAAGTTAGGTATTATACGTGATTTTCCATAGCGCGAAGCGAGCCGTGCCAACCATTTACGGGAAACAGTAGCTCAAAGCAGAGCTGGCAGCGCGAACCGAACTGCTTAGTGGAAACAGTAGCGCAAAGCAGAGCTGGCCGCCTGAAATGCAGAGCCTACTTGAAAGTTAGGTATTATACGTGATTTTCCATAGCGCGAAGCGAGCCGCGCCAACCATTTACGGGAAACAGTTGCCCGAAGCAGAGCTGGCAGCGCGAACCGAACTGATTAGTGGAAACAGTAGTGGAAAGCAGAGCTGGCCGCCTGAAATGCCGAGCCTACTTGAAAGTTAGGTATTATACGTGATTTTCCATAGCGCGAAGCGAGCCGCGCCAACCATTTACGAGAAACAGTAGGCCAAAGCAGAGCTGGCAGCGCGAACCGAACTGCTTAGTGGAAAAAGTAGCGCAAAGCAGAGCTGGCCGCCTGAAATGCAGAGCCTACTTGAAAGTTAGGTATTATACGTGATTTTCCATAGCGCGAAGCGAGCCGTGCCAACCATTTACGGGAAACAGTAGCTCAAAGCAGAGCTGGCTGCGCGAACCGAACTGATTAGTGGAAACAGTAGTGCAAAGCAGAGCTGGCCGCCTGAAATGCCGAGCCTACTTGAAAGTTAGGTATTATACGTGATTTTCCATAGCGCGAAGCGAGCCGTGCCAACCATTTACGGGAAACAGTAGCCCAAAGCAGAGCTGGCCGCGCGAAATGCAGAGCTTACTTGAAAGTTAGGTATTATACGTGATTTTCCATAGCGCGAAGCGAGCCGCGCCAACCATTTACGGGAAACAATAGCCCAAAGCAGAGCTGGCAGCGCGAACCGAACTGATTAGTGGAAACAGTAGTGGAAAGCAGAGCTGGCCGCCTGAAATGCCGAGCCTACTTGAAAGTTAGGTATTATACGTGATTTTCCATAGCGCGAAGCGAGCCGCGCCAACCATTTACTGGAAACAGTTGCCCGAAGCAGAGCTGGCAGCGCGAACCGAACTGCTTAGTGGAAACAGTAGCCCAAAGCAGAGCTGGCCGCGCGAAATGCAGAGCTTACTTGAAAGTTAGCTATTATACGTGATTTTCCATAGCGCGAAGCGAGCCGCGCGAACCATTTACGGGAAACAGTTGCCCGAAGCAGAGCTGGCAGCGCGAACCGAACTGATTAGTGGAAACAGTAGTGGAAAGCAGAGCTGGCCGCCTGAAATGCCGAGCCTACTTGAAAGTTAGGTATTATACGTGATTTTCCATAGCGCGAAGCGAGCCGCGCCAACCATTTACTGGAAACAGTTGCCCGAAGCAGAGCTGGCAGCGCGAACCGAACTGCTTAGTGGAAACAGTAGCCCAAAGCAGAGCTGGCCGCCTGAAATGCAGAGCCTACTTGAAAGTTAGCTATTGTACGTGATTTTCCATAGCGCGAAGCGAGCCGCGCGAACCATTTACGGGAAACAGTTGCCCGAAGCAGAGCTGGCAGCGCGAACCGAACTGCTTAGTGGAAACAGTAGCGCAAAGCAGAGCTGGCCGCGCGAAATGCAGAGCTTACTTGAAAGTTAGGTATTATACGTGATTTTCCATAGCGCGAAGCAAGCCGTGCCAACCATTTACGGGAAACAGTAGCTCAAAGCAGAGCTGGCAGCGCGAACCGAACTGCTTAGTGGAAACAGTAGCGCAAAGCAGAGCTGGCCGCCTGAAATGCAGAGCCTACTTGAAAGTTAGGTATTATACGTGATTTTCCATAGCGCGAAGCGAGCCGTGCCAACCATTTACGGGAAACAGTAGCTCAAAGCAGAGCTGGCTGCGCGAACCGAACTGATTAGTGGAAACAGTAGTGCAAAGCAGAGCTGGCCGCCTGAAATGCCGAGCCTACTTGAAAGTTAGGTATTATACGTGATTTTCCATAGCGCGAAGCGAGCCGCGCCAACCATTTACGGGAAACAGTTGCCCGAAGCAGAGCTGGCAGCGCGAACCGAACTGCTTAGTGGAAACAGTAGCGCAAAGCAGAGCTGGCCGCCTGAAATGCAGAGCCTACTTGAAAGTTAGGTATTATACGTGATTTTCCATAGCGCGAAGCGAGCCGCGCCAACCATTTACGGGAAACAATAGCCCAAAGCAGAGCTGGCAGCGCGAACCGAACTGATTAGTGGAAACAGTAGTGGAAAGCAGAGCTGGCCGCCTGAAATGCCGAGCGTACTTGAAAGTTAGGTATTATACGTGATTTTCCATAGCGCGAAGCGAGCCGCGCCAACCATTTACTGGAAACAGTTGCCCGAAGCAGAGCTGGCAGCGCGAACCGAACTGCTTAGTGGAAACAGTAGCCCAAAGCAGAGCTGGCCGCCTGAAATGCAGAGCCTACTTGAAAGTTAGCTATTATACGTGATTTTCCATAGCGCGAAGCGAGCCGCGCGAACCATTTACGGGAAACAGTTGCCCGAAGCAGAGCTGGCCGCGCGAAATGCAGAGCTTACTTGAAATTTAGCTATTATACGTGATTTTCCATAGCGCGAAGCGAGCCGCGCGAACCATTTACGGGAAACAGTTGCCCGAAGCAGAGCTGGCAGCGCGAACCGAACTGATTAGTGGAAACAGTAGTGGAAAGCAGAGCTGGCCGCCTGAAATGCCGAGCCTACTTGAAAGTTAGGTATTATACGTGATTTTCCATAGCGCGAAGCGAGCCGCGCCAACCATTTACGGGAAACAATAGCCCAAAGCAGAGCTGGCAGCGCGAACCGAACTGATTAGTGGAAACAGTAGTGGAAAGCAGAGCTGGCCGCCTGAAATGCCGAGCGTACTTGAAAGTTAGGTATTATACGTGATTTTCCATAGCGCGAAGCGAGCCGCGCCAACCATTTACGGGAAACAATAGCCCAAAGCAGAGCTGGCAGCGCGAACCGAACTGCTTAGTGGAAACAGTAGCGCAAAGCAGAGCTGGCCGCCTGAAATGCAGAGCCTACTTGAAAGTTAGGTATTATACGTGATTTTCCATAGCGCGAAGCGAGCCGTGCCAACCATTTACGGGAAACAGTTGCCCGAAGCAGAGCTGGCAGCGCGAACCGAACTGCTTAGTGGAAACAGTAGCGCAAAGCAGAGCTGGCCGCCTGAAATGCAGAGCCTACTTGAAAGTTAGGTATTATACGTGATTTTCCATAGCGCGAAGCGAGCCGCGCCAACCATTTACGGGAAACAATAGCCCAAAGCAGAGCTGGCAGCGCGAACCGAACTGATTAGTGGAAACAGTAGTGGAAAGCAGAGCTGGCCGCCTGAAATGCAGAGCCTACTTGAAAGTTAGGTATTATACGTGATTTTCCATAGCGCGAAGCGAGCCGTGCCAACCATTTACGGGAAACAATAGCCCGAAGCAGAGCTGGCAGCGCGAACCGAACTGCTTAGTGGAAACAGTAGCGCAAAGCAGAGCTGGCCGCCTGAAATGCAGAGCCTACTTGAAAGTTAGGTATTATACGTGATTTTCCATAGCGCGAAGCGAGCCGTGCCAACCATTTACGGGAAACAGTTGCCCGAAGCAGAGCTGGCAGCGCGAACCGAACTGCTTAGTGGAAACAGTAGCGCAAAGCAGAGCTGGCCGCCTGAAATGCAGAGCCTACTTGAAAGTTAGGTATTATACGTGATTTTCCATAGCGCGAAGCGAGCCGCGCCAACCATTTACGGGAAACAATAGCCCAAAGCAGAGCTGGCAGCGCGAACCGAACTGCTTAGTGGAAACAGTAGCGCAAAGCAGAGCTGGCCGCCTGAAATGCAGAGCCTACTTGAAAGTTAGGTATTATACGTGATTTTCCATAGCGCGAAGCGAGCCGCGCCAACCATTTACGGGAAACAATAGCCCAAAGCAGAGCTGGCAGCGCGAACCGAACTGCTTAGTGGAAACAGTAGCGCAAAGCAGAGCTGGCCGCCTGAAATGCAGAGCTTACTTGAAAGTTAGGTATTATACGTGATTTTCCATAGCGCGAAGCGAGCCGTGCCAACCATTTACGGGAAACAGTTGCCCGAAGCAGAGCTGGCAGCGCGAACCGAACTGCTTAGTGGAAACAGTAGCGCAAAGCAGAGCTGGCCGCCTGAAATGCAGAGCCTACTTGAAAGTTAGGTATTATACGTGATTTTCCATAGCGCGAAGCGAGCCGTGCCAACCATTTACGGGAAACAGTAGCTCAAAGCAGAGCTGGCAGCGCGAACCGAACTGCTTAGTGGAAACAGTAGCGCAAAGCAGAGCTGGCCGCCTGAAATGCAGAGCCTACTTGAAAGTTAGGTATTATACGTGATTTTCCATAGCGCGAAGCGAGCCGTGCCAACCATTTACGGGAAACAGTAGCTCAAAGCAGAGCTGGCTGCGCGAACCGAACTGATTAGTGGAAACAGTAGTGCAAAGCAGAGCTGGCCGCCTGAAATGCCGAGCCTACTTGAAAGTTAGGTATTATACGTGATTTTCCATAGCGCGAAGCGAGCCGCGCCAACCATTTACGGGAAACAGTTGCCCGAAGCAGAGCTGGCAGCGCGAACCGAACTGCTTAGTGGAAACAGTAGCGCAAAGCAGAGCTGGCCGCCTGAAATGCAGAGCCTACTTGAAAGTTAGGTATTATACGTGATTTTCCATAGCGCGAAGCGAGCCGCGCCAACCATTTACGGGAAACAATAGCCCAAAGCAGAGCTGGCAGCGCGAACCGAACTGATTAGTGGAAACAGTAGTGGAAAGCAGAGCTGGCCGCCTGAAATGCCGAGCGTACTTGAAAGTTAGGTATTATACGTGATTTTCCATAGCGCGAAGCGAGCCGCGCCAACCATTTACGGGAAACAATAGCCCAAAGCAGAGCTGGCAGCGCGAACCGAACTGCTTAGTGGAAACTGTAGTGCAAAGCAGAGCTGGCCGCCTGAAATGCCGAGCCTACTTGAAAGTTAGGTATTATACGTGATTTTCCATAGCGCGAAGCGAGCCGCGCCAACCATTTACGGGAAACAGTTGCCCGAAGCAGAGCTGGCAGCGCGAACCGAACTGCTTAGTGGAAACAGTAGCGCAAAGCAGAGCTGGCCGCCTGAAATGCAGAGCCTACTTGAAAGTTAGGTATTATACGTGATTTTCCATAGCGCGAAGCGAGCCGCGCCAACCATTTACGGGAAACAATAGCCCAAAGCAGAGCTGGCAGCGCGAACCGAACTGATTAGTGGAAACAGTAGTGGAAAGCAGAGCTGGCCGCCTGAAATGCCGAGCGTACTTGAAAGTTAGGTATTATACGTGATTTTCCATAGCGCGAAGCGAGCCGCGCCAACCATTTACTGGAAACAGTTGCCCGAAGCAGAGCTGGCAGCGCGAACCGAACTGCTTAGTGGAAACAGTAGCCCAAAGCAGAGCTGGCCGCCTGAAATGCAGAGCCTACTTGAAAGTTAGCTATTATACGTGATTTTCCATAGCGCGAAGCGAGCCGCGCGAACCATTTACGGGAAACAGTTGCCCGAAGCAGAGCTGGCCGCGCGAAATGCAGAGCTTACTTGAAATTTAGCTATTATACGTGATTTTCCATAGCGCGAAGCGAGCCGCGCGAACCATTTACGGGAAACAGTTGCCCGAAGCAGAGCTGGCAGCGCGAACCGAACTGATTAGTGGAAACAGTAGTGGAAAGCAGAGCTGGCCGCCTGAAATGCCGAGCCTACTTGAAAGTTAGGTATTATACGTGATTTTCCATAGCGCGAAGCGAGCCGCGCCAACCATTTACGGGAAACAATAGCCCAAAGCAGAGCTGGCAGCGCGAACCGAACTGATTAGTGGAAACAGTAGTGGAAAGCAGAGCTGGCCGCCTGAAATGCCGAGCCTACTTGAAAGTTAGGTATTATACGTGATTTTCCATAGCGCGAAGCGAGCCGCGCCAACCATTTACGGGAAACAATAGCCCAAAGCAGAGCTGGCAGCGCGAACCGAACTGCTTAGTGGAAACAGTAGCGCAAAGCAGAGCTGGCCGCGCGAAATGCAGAGCTTACTTGAAAGTTAGGTATTATACGTGATTTTCCATAGCGCGAAGCGAGCCGTGCCAACCATTTACGGGAAACAGTAGCTCAAAGCAGAGCTGGCAGCGCGAACCGAACTGCTTAGTGGAAACTGTAGCGCAAAGCAGAGCTGGCCGCCTGAAATGCAGAGCCTACTTGAAAGTTAGGTATTATACGTGATTTTCCATAGCGCGAAGCGAGCCGCGCCAACCATTTACGGGAAACAGTAGCCCAAAGCAGAGCTGGCCGCGCGAAATGCAGAGCTTACTTGAAATTTAGCTATTATACGTGATTTTCCATAGCGCGAAGCGAGCCGCGCGAACCATTTACGGGAAACAGTTGCCCGAAGCAGAGCTGGCAGCGCGAACCGAACTGATTAGTGGAAACAGTAGTGGAAAGCAGAGCTGGCCGCCTGAAATGCCGAGCCTACTTGAAAGTTAGGTATTATACGTGATTTTCCATAGCGCGAAGCGAGCCGCGCCAACCATTTACGGGAAACAATAGCCCAAAGCAGAGCTGGCAGCGCGAACCGAACTGATTAGTGGAAACAGTAGTGGAAAGCAGAGCTGGCCGCCTGAAATGCCGAGCGTACTTGAAAGTTAGGTATTATACGTGATTTTCCATAGCGCGAAGCGAGCCGCGCCAACCATTTACTGGAAACAGTTGCCCGAAGCAGAGCTGGCAGCGCGAACCGAACTGCTTAGTGGAAACAGTAGCGCAAAGCAGAGCTGGCCGCGCGAAATGCAGAGCTTACTTGAAAGTTAGCTATTATACGTGATTTTCCATAGCGCGAAGCGAGCCGCGCGAACCATTTACGGGAAACAGTTGCCCGAAGCAGAGCTGGCAGCGCGAACCGAACTGCTTAGTGGAAACTGTAGCGCAAAGCAGAGCTGGCCGCCTGAAATGCAGAGCTTACTTGAAAGTTAGGTATTATACGTGATTTTCCATAGCGCGAAGCGAGCCGCGCGAACCATTTACGGGAAACAGTTGCCCGAAGCAGAGCTGGCAGCGCGAACCGAACTGCTTAGTGGAAACAGTAGCGCAAAGCAGAGCTGGCCGCGCGAAATGCAGAGCTTACTTGAAAGTTAGGTATTATACGTGATTTTCCATAGCGCGAAGCGAGCCGCGCGAACCATTTACGGGAAACAGTTGCCCGAAGCAGAGCTGGCAGCGCGAACCGAACTGCTTAGTGGAAACAGTAGCGCAAAGCAGAGCTGGCCGCGCGAAATGCAGAGCTTACTTGAAAGTTAGGTATTATACGTGATTTTCCATAGCGCGAAGCGAGCCGCGCGAACCATTTACGGGAAACAGTTGCCCGAAGCAGAGCTGGCAGCGCGAACCGAACTGCTTAGTGGAAACTGTAGCGCAAAGCAGAGCTGGCCGCCTGAAATGCAGAGCTTACTTGAAAGTTAGGTATTATACGTGATTTTCCATAGCGCGAAGCGAGCCGCGCGAACCATTTACGGGAAACAGTTGCCCGAAGCAGAGCTGGCAGCGCGAACCGAACTGCTTAGTGGAAACAGTAGCGCAAAGCAGAGCTGGCCGCGCGAAATGCAGAGCTTACTTGAAAGTTAGTTATTATACGTGATTTTCCATAGCGCGAAGCGAGCCGCGCGAACCATTTACGGGAAACAGTTGCCCGAAGCAGAGCTGGCAGCGCGAACCGAACTGCTTAGTGGAAACTGTAGCGCAAAGCAGAGCTGGCCGCCTGAAATGCAGAGCCTACTTGAAAGTTAGCTATTATACGTGATTTTCCATAGCGCGAAGCGAGCCGCGCGAACCATTTACGGGAAACAGTTGCCCGAAGCAGAGCTGGCAGCGCGAACCGAACTGCTTAGTGGAAACAGTAGCGCAAAGCAGAGCTGGCCGCGCGAAATGCAGAGCTTACTTGAAAGTTAGGTATTATACGTGATTTTCCATAGCGCGAAGCGAGCCGTGCCAACCATTTACGGGAAACAGTAGCTCAAAGCAGAGCTGGCAGCGCGAACCGAACTGCTTAGTGGAAACTGTAGCGCAAAGCAGAGCTGGCCGCCTGAAATGCAGAGCCTACTTGAAAGTTAGGTATTATACGTGATTTTCCATAGCGCGAAGCGAGCCGCGCCAACCATTTACGGGAAACAGTAGCCCAAAGCAGAGCTGGCCGCGCGAAATGCAGAGCTTACTTGAAATTTAGCTATTATACGTGATTTTCCATAGCGCGAAGCGAGCCGCGCGAACCATTTACGGGAAACAGTTGCCCGAAGCAGAGCTGGCAGCGCGAACCGAACTGATTAGTGGAAACAGTAGTGGAAAGCAGAGCTGGCCGCCTGAAATGCCGAGCCTACTTGAAAGTTAGGTATTATACGTGATTTTCCATAGCGCGAAGCGAGCCGCGCCAACCATTTACGGGAAACAATAGCCCAAAGCAGAGCTGGCAGCGCGAACCGAACTGATTAGTGGAAACAGTAGTGGAAAGCAGAGCTGGCCGCCTGAAATGCCGAGCGTACTTGAAAGTTAGGTATTATACGTGATTTTCCATAGCGCGAAGCAAGCCGCGCCAACCATTTACTGGAAACAGTTGCCCGAAGCAGAGCTGGCAGCGCGAACCGAACTGCTTAGTGGAAACAGTAGCCCAAAGCAGAGCTGGCCGCCTGAAATGCAGAGCCTACTTGAAAGTTAGCTATTATACGTGATTTTCCATAGCGCGAAGCGAGCCGCGCGAACCATTTACGGGAAACAGTTGCCCGAAGCAGAGCTGGCAGCGCGAACCGAACTGATTAGTGGAAACAGTAGTGGAAAGCAGAGCTGGCCGCCTGAAATGCCGAGCCTACTTGAAAGTTAGGTATTATACGTGATTTTCCATAGCGCGAAGCGAGCCAAGCCAACCATTTACTGGAAACAGTTGCCCGAAGCAGAGCTGGCAGCGCGAACCGAACTGCTTAGTGGAAACAGTAGCCCAAAGCAGAGCTGGCCGCCTGAAATGCAGAGCCTACTTGAAAGTTGGCTATTGTACGTGATTTTCCATAGCGCGAAGCGAGCCGCGCGAACCATTTACGGGAAACAGTTGCCCGAAGCAGAGCTGGCAGCGCGAACCGAACTGCTTAGTGGAAACAGTAGCGCAAAGCAGAGCTGGCCGCGCGAAATGCAGAGCTTACTTGAAAGTTAGGTATTATACGTGATTTTCCATAGCGCGAAGCGAGCCGTGCCAACCATTTACGGGAAACAGTAGCTCAAAGCAGAGCTGGCAGCGCGAACCGAACTGCTTAGTGGAAACAGTAGCGCAAAGCAGAGCTGGCCGCCTGAAATGCAGAGCCTACTTGAAAGTTAGGTATTATACGTGATTTTCCATAGCGCGAAGCGAGCCGCGCCAACCATTTACGGGAAACAGTAGCCCAGAGCGGAGCTGGCTGCGCGAACGGAACTGCTTAGTGGAAACAGTAGCGCAAAGCAGAGCTGGCCGCACGAAATGCAGAGCTTACTTGAAAGTTAGGTATTATACGTGATTTTCCATAGCGCGAAGCGAGCCGTGCCAACCATTTACGGGAAACAGTAGCTCAAAGCAGAGCTGGCAGCGCGAACCGAACTGATTAGTGGAAACAGTAGCGCAAAGCAGAGCTGGCCGCCTGAAATGCCGAGCCTACTTGAAAGTTAGGTATTATACGTGATTTTCCATAGCGCGAAGCGAGCCGCGCCAACCATTTACGGGAAACAGTTGCCCGAAGCAGAGCTGGCCGCGCGAACCGAACTGTTTAGTGGAAACAGTAGCGCAAATCAGAGCTGGCCGCGCGAAATGCAGAGCCTACTTGAAAGTTAGGAATTATACGTGATTTTCCATAGCGCGAAGCGAGCCATGCCAACCATTTACGGGAAACAGTAGCTCAAAGCAGAGCTGGCAGCGCGAACCGAACTGATTATAGGAAGCAGTAGTGCAAAGCAGAGCTGGCCGCCTGAAATGCCGAGCCTACTTGAAAGTTAGGTATTATACGTGATTTTCCATAGCGCGAAGCGAGCCGCGCCAACCATTTACGGGAAACAGTTGCCCGAAGCAGAGCTGGCAGCGCGAACCGAACTGCTTAGTGGAAACAGTAGCGCAAAGCAGAGCTGGCCGCCTGAAATGCAGAGCCTACTTGAAAGTTAGGTATTATACGTGATTTTCCATAGCGCGAAGCGAGCCGCGCCAACCATTTACGGGAAACAGTAGCCCAAAGCAGAGCTGGCCGCGCGAAATGCAGAGCTTACTTGAAAGTTAGGTATTATACGTGATTTTCCATAGCGCGAAGCGAGCCGCGCCAACCATTTACGGGAAACAGTTGCCCGAAGCAGAGCTGGCAGCGCGAACCGAACTGATTAGTCGAAACAGTAGTGGAAAGCAGAGCTGGCCGCCTGAAATGCAGAGCCTACTTGAAAGTTAGGTATTATACGTGATTTTCCATAGCGCGAAGCGAGCCGCGCCAACCATTTACGGGAAACAGTTGCCCGAAGCAGAGCTGGCAGCGCGAACCGAACTGCTTAGTGGAAACAGTAGCCCAAAGCAGAGCTGGCCGCCTGAAATGCAGAGCTTACTTGAAAGTTAGCTATTATACGTGATTTTCCATAGCGCGAAGCGAGCCGCGCGAACCATTTACGGGAAACAGTTGCCCGAAGCAGAGCTGGCAGCGCGAACCGAACTGCTTAGTGGAAACAGTAGCGCAAAGCAGAGCTGGCAGCGCGAAATGCAGAGCCTACTTGAAAGTTAGGTATTATACGTGATTTTCCATAGCGCGAAGCGAGCCGCGCCAACCATTTACGGGAAACAGTTGCCCGAAGCAGAGCTGGCAGCGCGAACCGAACTGATTAGTGGAAACAATAGTGGAAAGCAGAGCTGGCCGCCTGAAATGCCGAGCCTACTTGAAAGTTAGGTATTATACGTGATTTTCCATAGCGCGAAGCGAGCCGCGCCAACCATTTACGAGAAACAGTAGGCCAAAGCAGAGCTGGCAGCGCGAACCGAACTGCTTAGTGGAAACAGTAGCGCAAAGCAGAGCTGGCCGCCTGAAATGCAGAGCCTACTTGAAAGTTAGGTATTATACGTGATTTTCCATAGCGCGAAGCGAGCCGTGCCAACCATTTACGGGAAACAGTAGCTCAAAGCAGAGCTGGCTGCGCGAACCGAACTGATTAGTGGAAAAAGTAGTGCAAAGCAGAGCTGGCCGCCTGAAATGCCGAGCCTACTTGAAAGTTAGGTATTATACGTGATTTTCCATAGCGCGAAGCGAGCCGTGCCAACCATTTACGGGAAACAGTAGCCCAAAGCAGAGCTGGCCGCGCGAAATGCAGAGCTTACTTGAAAGTTAGGTATTATACGTGATTTTCCATAGCGCGAAGCGAGCCGCGCCAACCATTTACGGGAAACAATAGCCCAAAGCAGAGCTGGCCGCGCGAACCGAACTGATTAGTGGAAACAGTAGTGGAAAGCAGAGCTGGCCGCCTGAAATGCCGAGCCTACTTGAAAGTTAGGTATTATACGTGATTTTCCATAGCGCGAAGCGAGCCGCGCCAACCATTTACTGGAAACAGTTGCCCGAAGCAGACCTGGCAGCGCGAACCGAACTGCTTAGTGGAAACAGTAGCCCAAAGCAGAGCTGGCCGCGCGAAATGCAGAGCTTACTTGAAAGTTAGCTATTATACGTGATTTTCCATAGCGCGAAGCGAGCCGCGCGAACCATTTACGGGAAACAGTTGCCCGAAGCAGAGCTGGCAGCGCGAACCGAACTGATTAGTGGAAACAGTAGTGGAAAGCAGAGCTGGCCGCCTGAAATGCCGAGCCTACTTGAAAGTTAGGTATTATACGTGATTTTCCATAGCGCGAAGCGAGCCGCGCCAACCATTTACGGGAAACAATAGCCCAAAGCAGAGCTGGCAGCGCGAACCGAACTGATTAGTGGAAACAGTAGTGGAAAGCAGAGCTGGCCGCCTGAAATGCCGAGCGTACTTGAAAGTTAGGTATTATACGTGATTTTCCATAGCGCGAAGCGAGCCGCGCCAACCATTTACTGGAAACAGTTGCCCGAAGCAGAGCTGGCAGCGCGAACCGAACTGCTTAGTGGAAACAGTAGCCCAAAGCAGAGCTGGCCGCCTGAAATGCAGAGCCTACTTGAAAGTTAGCTATTATACGTGATTTTCCATAGCGCGAAGCGAGCCGCGCGAACCATTTACGGGAAACAGTTGCCCGAAGCAGAGCTGGCAGCGCGAACCGAACTGCTTAGTGGAAACAGTAGCGCAAAGCAGAGCTGGCCGCGCGAAATGCAGAGCTTACTTGAAAGTTAGGTATTATACGTGATTTTCCATAGCGCGAAGCGAGCCGTGCCAACCATTTACGGGAAACAGTAGCTCAAAGCAGAGCTGGCAGCGCGAACCGAACTGCTTAGTGGAAACTGTAGCGCAAAGCAGAGCTGGCCGCCTGAAATGCAGAGCCTACTTGAAAGTTAGGTATTATACGTGATTTTCCATAGCGCGAAGCGAGCCGCGCCAACCATTTTCGGGAAACAGTAGCCCAAAGCAGAGCTGGCCGCGCGAAATGCAGAGCTTACTTGAAATTTAGCTATTATACGTGATTTTCCATAGCGCGAAGCGAGCCGCGCGAACCATTTACGGGAAACAGTTGCCCGAAGCAGAGCTGGCAGCGCGAACCGAACTGATTAGTGGAAACAGTAGTGGAAAGCAGAGCTGGCCGCCTGAAATGCCGAGCCTACTTGAAAGTTAGGTATTATACGTGATTTTCCATAGCGCGAAGCGAGCCGCGCCAACCATTTACTGGAAACAGTTGCCCGAAGCAGAGCTGGCAGCGCGAACCGAACTGCTTAGTGGAAACAGTAGCGCAAAGCAGAGCTGGCCGCGCGAAATGCAGAGCTTACTTGAAAGTTAGGTATTATACGTGAATTTCCATAGCGCGAAGCGAGCCGTGCCAACCATTTACGGGAAACAGTAGCTCAAAGCAGAGCTGGCAGCGCGAACCGAACTGCTTAGTGGAAACAGTAGCGCAAAGCAGAGCTGGCCGCCTGAAATGCAGAGCCTACTTGAAAGTTAGGTATTATACGTGATTTTCCATAGCGCGAAGCGAGCCGCGCCAACCATTTACGGGAAACAGTTGCCCGAAGCAGAGCTGGCCGCGCGAACCGAACTGTTTAGTGGAAACAGTAGCGCAAATCAGAGCTGGCCGCGCGAAATGCAGAGCCTACTTGAAAGTTAGGAATTATACGTGATTTTAAATAGCGCGAAGCGAGCCGTGCCAACCATTTACGGGAAACAGTAGCTCAAAGCAGAGCTGGCAGCGCGAACCGAACTGATTAGTGGAAACAGTAGCGCAAAGCAGAGCTGGCCGCCTGAAATGCCGACCCTACTTGAAAGTTAGGTATTATACGTGATTTTCCATAGCGCGAAGCGAGCCGCGCCAACCATTTACGGGAAACAGTTGCCCGAAGCAGAGCTGGCCGCGCGAACCGAACTGTTTAGTGGAAACAGTAGCGCAAATCAGAGCTGGCCGCGCGAAATGCAGAGCCTACTTGAAAGTTAGGAATTATACGTGATTTTCCATAGCGCGAAGCGAGCCATGCCAACCATTTACGGGAAACAGTAGCTCAAAGCAGAGCTGGCAGCGCGAACCGAACTGATTATAGGAAGCAGTAGTGCAAAGCAGAGCTGGCCGCCTGAAATGCCGAGCCTACTTGAAAGTTAGGTATTATACGTGATTTTCCATAGCGCGAAGCGAGCCGCGCCAACCATTTACGGGAAACAGTTGCCCGAAGCAGAGCTGGCAGCGCGAACCGAACTGCTTAGTGGAAACAGTAGCGCAAAGCAGAGCAGGCCGCCTGAAATGCAGAGCCTACTTGAAAGTTAGGTATTATACGTGATTTTCCATAGCGCGAAGCGAGCCGCGCCAACCATTTACGGGAAACAGTAGCCCAAAGCAGAGCTGGCCGCGCGAAATGCAGAGCTTACTTGAAAGTTAGGTATTATACGTGATTTTCCATAGCGCGAAGCGAGCCGCGCCAACCATTTACGGGAAACAGTTGCCCGAAGCAGAGCTGGCAGCGCGAACCGAACTGATTAGTGGAAACAGTAGCCCAAAGCAGAGCTGGCCGCCTGAAATGCAGAGCTTACTTGAAAGTTAGGTATTATACGTGATTTTCCATAGCGCGAAGCGAGCCGTGCCAACCATTTACGGGAAACAGTAGCTCAAAGCAGAGCTGGCAGCGCGAACCGAACTGCTTAGTGGAAACAGTAGCGCAAAGCAGAGCTGGCCGCCTGAAATGCAGAGCCTACTTGAAAGTTAGGTATTATACGTGATTTTCCATAGCGCGAAGCGAGCCGCGCCAACCATTTACGGGAAACAGTAGCCCAGAGCGGAGCTGGCTGCGCGAACGGAACTGCTTAGTGGAAACAGTAGCGCAAAGCAGAGCTGGCCGCACGAAATGCAGAGCTTACTTGAAAGTTAGGTATTATACGTGATTTTCCATAGCGCGAAGCGAGCCGTGCCAACCATTTACGGGAAACAGTAGCTCAAAGCAGAGCTGGCAGCGCGAACCGAACTGATTAGTGGAAACAGTAGCGCAAAGCAGAGCTGGCCGCCTGAAATGCCGACCCTACTTGAAAGTTAGGTATTATACGTGATTTTCCATAGCGCGAAGCGAGCCGCGCCAACCATTTACGGGAAACAGTTGCCCGAAGCAGAGCTGGCCGCGCGAACCGAACTGTTTAGTGGAAACAGTAGCGCAAATCAGAGCTGGCCGCGCGAAATGCAGAGCCTACTTGAAAGTTAGGAATTATACGTGATTTTCCATAGCGCGAAGCGAGCCATGCCAACCATTTACGGGAAACAGTAGCTCAAAGCAGAGCTGGCAGCGCGAACCGAACTGATTATAGGAAGCAGTAGTGCAAAGCAGAGCTGGCCGCCTGAAATGCCGAGCCTACTTGAAAGTTAGGTATTATACGTGATTTTCCATAGCGCGAAGCGAGCCGCGCCAACCATTTACGGGAAACAGTTGCCCGAAGCAGAGCTGGCAGCGCGAACCGAACTGCTTAGTGGAAACAGTAGCGCAAAGCAGAGCAGGCCGCCTGAAATGCAGAGCCTACTTGAAAGTTAGGTATTATACGTGATTTTCCATAGCGCGAAGCGAGCCGCGCCAACCATTTACGGGAAACAGTAGCCCAAAGCAGAGCTGGCCGCGCGAAATGCAGAGCTTACTTGAAAGTTAGGTATTATACGTGATTTTCCATAGCGCGAAGCGAGCCGCGCCAACCATTTACGGGAAACAGTTGCCCGAAGCAGAGCTGGCAGCGCGAACCGAACTGATTAGTGGAAACAGTAGCCCAAAGCAGAGCTGGCCGCCTGAAATGCAGAGCCCACTTGAAAGTTAGGTATTATACGTGATTTTCCATAGCGCGAAGCGAGCCGTGCCAACCATTTACGGGAAACAGTAGCTCAAAGCAGAGCTGGCAGCGCGAACCGAACTGCTTAGTGGAAACAGTAGCGCAAAGCAGAGCTGGCCGCCTGAAATGCAGAGCCTACTTGAAAGTTAGGTATTATACGTGATTTTCCATAGCGCGAAGCGAGCCGCGCCAACCATTTACGGGAAACAGTAGCCCAGAGCGGAGCTGGCTGCGCGAACGGAACTGCTTAGTGGAAACAGTAGCGCAAAGCAGAGCTGGCCGCACGAAATGCAGAGCTTACTTGAAAGTTAGGTATTATACGTGATTTTCCATAGCGCGAAGCGAGCCGTGCCAACCATTTACGGGAAACAGTAGCTCAAAGCAGAGCTGGCAGCGCGAACCGAACTGATTAGTGGAAACAGTAGCGCAAAGCAGAGCTGGCCGCCTGAAATGCCGAGCCTACTTGAAAGTTAGGTATTATACGTGATTTTTCATAGCGCGAAGCGAGCCGCGCCAACCATTTACGGGAAACAGTTGCCCGAAGCAGAGCTGGCCGCGCGAACCGAACTGTTTAGTGGAAACAGTAGCGCAAATCAGAGCTGGCCGCGCGAAATGCAGAGCCTACTTGAAAGTTAGGAATTATACGTGATTTTCCATAGCGCGAAGCGAGCCATGCCAACCATTTACGGGAAACAGTAGCTCAAAGCAGAGCTGGCAGCGCGAACCGAACTGATTATAGGAAGCAGTAGTGCAAAGCAGAGCTGGCCGCCTGAAATGCCGAGCCTACTTGAAAGTTAGGTATTATACGTGATTTTCCATAGCGCGAAGCGAGCCGCGCCAACCATTTACGGGAAACAGTTGCCCGAAGCAGAGCTGGCAGCGCGAACCGAACTGCTTAGTGGAAACAGTAGCGCAAAGCAGAGCTGGCCGCCTGAAATGCAGAGCCTACTTGAAAGTTAGGTATTATACGTGATTTTCCATAGCGCGAAGCGAGCCGCGCCAACCATTTACGGGAAACAGTAGCCCAAAGCAGAGCTGGCCGCGCGAAATGCAGAGCTTACTTGAAAGTTAGGTATTATACGTGATTTTCCATAGCGCGAAGCGAGCCGCGCCAACCATTTACGGGAAACAGTTGCCCGAAGCAGAGCTGGCAGCGCGAACCGAACTGATTAGTGGAAACAGTAGTGGAAAGCAGAGCTGGCCGCCTGAAATGCAGAGCCTACTTGAAAGTTAGGTATTATACGTGATTTTCCATAGCGCGAAGCGAGCCGCGCCAACCATTTACGGGAAACAGTTGCCCGAAGCAGAGCTGGCAGCGCGAACCGAACGGCTTAGTGGAAACAGTAGCCCAAAGCAGAGCTGGCCGCCTGAAATGCAGAGCTTACTTGAAAGTTAGCTATTATACGTGATTTTCCATAGCGCGAAGCGAGCCGCGCGAACCATTTACGGTAAACAGTTGCCCGAAGCAGAGCTGGCAGCGCGAACCGAACTGCTTAGTGGAAACAGTAGCGCAAAGCAGAGCTGGCCGCGCGAAATGCAGAGCTTACTTGAAAGTTAGGTATTATACGTGATTTTCCATAGCGCGAAGCGAGCCGTGCCAACCATTTACGGGAAACAGTAGCTCAAAGCAGAGCTGGCAGCGCGAACCGAACTGATTAGTGGAAACAGTAGTGGAAAGCAGAGCTGGCCGCCTGAAATGCCGAGCCTACTTGAAAGTTAGGTATTATACGTGATTTTCCATAGCGCGAAGCGAGCCGCGCCAACCATTTACGAGAAACAGTAGGCCAAAGCAGAGCTGGCAGCGCGAACCGAACTGATTAGTGGAAACAGTAGTGGAAAGCAGAGCTGGCCGCCTGAAATGCAGAGCCTACTTGAAAGTTAGGTATTATACGTGATTTTCCATAGCGCGAAGCGAGCCGTGCCAACCATTTACGGGAAACAGTAGCTCAAAGCAGAGCTGGCTGCGCGAACCGAACTGATTAGTGGAAACAGTAGTGCAAAGCAGAGCTGGCCGCCTGAAATGCCGAGCCTACTTGAAAGTTAGGTATTATACGTGATTTTCCATAGCGCGAAGCGAGCCGTGCCAACCATTTACGGGAAACAGTAGCCCAAAGCAGAGCTGGCCGCGCGAAATGCAGAGCTTACTTGAAAGTTAGGTATTATACGTGATTTTCCATAGCGCGAAGCGAGCCGCGCGAACCATTTACGGGAAACAGTTGCCCGAAGCAGAGCTGGCAGCGCGAACCGAACTGATTAGTGGAAACAGTAGTGGAAAGCAGAGCTGGCCGCCTGAAATGCAGAGCCTACTTGAAAGTTAGCTATTGCACGTGATTTTCCATAGCGCGAAGCGAGCCGTGCCAACCATTTACGGGAAACAGTAGCTCAAAGCAGAGCTGGCAGCGCGAACCGAACTGCTTAGTGGAAACTGTAGCGCAAAGCAGAGCTGGCCGCCTGAAATGCAGAGCCTACTTGAAAGTTAGGTATTATACGTGATTTTCCATAGCGCGAAGCGAGCCGCGCCAACCATTTACGGGAAACAGTAGCCCAAAGCAGAGCTGGCCGCGCGAAATGCAGAGCTTACTTGAAATTTAGCTATTATACGTGATTTTCCATAGCGCGAAGCGAGCCGCGCGAACCATTTACGGGAAACAGTTGCCCGAAGCAGAGCTGGCAGCGCGAACCGAACTGATTAGTGGAAACAGTAGTGGAAAGCAGAGCTGGCCGCCTGAAATGCCGAGCCTACTTGAAAGTTAGGTATTATACGTGATTTTCCATAGCGCGAAGCGAGCCGCGCCAACCATTTACTGGAAACAGTTGCCCGAAGCAGAGCTGGCAGCGCGAACCGAACTGCTTAGTGGAAACAGTAGCCCAAAGCAGAGCTGGCCGCCTGAAATGCAGAGCCTACTTGAAAGTTAGCTATTGCACGTGATTTTCCATAGCGCGAAGCGAGCCGCGCGAACCATTTACGGGAAACAGTTGCCCGAAGCAGAGCTGGCAGCGCGAACCGAACTGCTTAGTGGAAACAGAAGCGCAAAGCAGAGCTGGCCGCGCGAAATGCAGAGCTTACTTGAAAGTTAGGTATTATACGTGATTTTCCATAGCGCGAAGCGACCCGTGCCAACCATTTACGGGAAACAGTAGCTCAAAGCAGAGCTGGCAGCGCGAACCGAACTGCTTAGTGGAAACAGTAGCGCAAAGCAGAGCTGGCCGCCTGAAATGCAGAGCCTACTTGAAAGTTAGGTATTATACGTGATTTTCCATAGCGCGAAGCGAGCCGCGCCAACCATTTACGGGAAACAGTAGCCCAGAGCGGAGCTGGCTGCGCGAACGGAACTGCTTAGTGGAAACAGTAGCGCAAAGCAGAGCTGGCCGCACGAAATGCAGAGCTTACTTGAAAGTTAGGTATTATACGTGATTTTCCATAGCGCGAAGCGAGCCGTGCCAACCATTTACGGGAAACAGTAGCTCAAAGCAGAGCTGGCAGCGCGAACCGAACTGATTAGTGGAAACAGTAGCGCAAAGCAGAGCTGGCCGCCTGAAATGCCGAGCCTACTTGAAAGTTAGGTATTATACGTGATTTTCCATAGCGCGAAGCGAGCCGCGCCAACCATTTACGGGAAACAGTTGCCCGAAGCAGAGCTGGCCGCGCGAACCGAACTGTTTAGTGGAAACAGTAGCGCAAATCAGAGCTGGCCGCGCGAAATGCAGAGCCTACTTGAAAGTTAGGAATTATACGTGATTTTCCATAGCGCGAAGCGAGCCATGCCAACCATTTACGGGAAACAGTAGCTCAAAGCAGAGCTGGCAGCGCGAACCGAACTGATTATAGGAAGCAGTAGTGCAAAGCAGAGCTGGCCGCCTGAAATGCCGAGCCTACTTGAAAGTTAGGTATTATACGTGATTTTCCATAGCGCGAAGCGAGCCGCGCCAACCATTTACGGGAAACAGTTGCCCGAAGCAGAGCTGGCAGCGCGAACCGAACTGCTTAGTGGAAACAGTAGCGCAAAGCAGAGCTGGCCGCCTGAAATGCAGAGCCTACTTGAAAGTTAGGTATTATACGTGATTTTCCATAGCGCGAAGCGAGCCGCGCCAACCATTTACGGGAAACAGTAGCCCAAAGCAGAGCTGGCCGCGCGAAATGCAGAGCTTACTTGAAAGTTAGGTATTATACGTGATTTTCCATAGCGCGAAGCGAGCCGCGCCAACCATTTACGGGAAACAGTTGCCCGAAGCAGAGCTGGCAGCGCGAACCGAACTGATTAGTGGAAACAGTAGTGGAAAGCAGAGCTGGCCGCCTGAAATGCAGAGCCTACTTGAAAGTTAGGTATTATACGTGATTTTCCATAGCGCGAAGCGAGCCGCGCCAACCATTTACGGGAAACAGTTGCCCGAAGCAGAGCTGGCAGCGCGAACCGAACTGCTTAGTGGAAACAGTAGCGCAAAGCAGAGCTGGCCGCCTGAAATGCAGAGCCTACTTGAAAGTTAGGTATTATACGTGATTTTCCATAGCGCGAAGCGAGCCGCGCCAACCATTTACGGGAAACAGTAGCCCAAAGCAGAGTTGGCCGCGCGAACTGAAGAGCTTACTTGAAAGTTAGGTATTACACGTGATTTTCCATAGCGCGAAGCGAGCCGCGCCAACCATTTACGGGAAACAGTTGCCCAAAGCAGAGCTGGCCGCGCGAACCGAACTGATTAGTGGAAACAGTAGTGGAAAGCAGAGCTGGCCGCCTGAAATGCAGAGCCTACTTGAAAGTTAGGTATTATACGTGATTTTCCATAGCGCGAAGCGAGCCGCGCCAACCATTTACGGGAAACAGTTGCCCGAAGCAGAGCTGGCAGCGCGAACCGAACTGCTTAGTGGAAACAGTAGCGCAAAGCAGAGCTGGCCGCCTGAAATGCAGAGCCTACTTGAAAGTTAGGTATTATACGTGATTTTCCATAGCGCGAAGCGAGCCGCGCCAACCATTTACGGGAAACAGTAGCCCAAAGCAGAGCTGGCCGCGCGAAATGCAGAGCTTACTTGAAAGTTAGGTATTATACGTGATTTTCCATAGCGCGAAGCGAGCCGCGCCAACCATTTACGGGAAACAATAGCCCAAAGCAGAGCTGGCCGCGCGAACCGAACTGTTTAGTGGAAACAGTAGCGCAAAGCAGAGCTGGCCGCCTGAAATGCAGAGCCTACTTGAAAGTTAGGTATTATACGTGATTTTCCATAGCGCGAAGCGAGCCGCGCCAACCATTTACGGGAAACAATAGCTCAAAGCAGAGCTGGCCGCGCGAAATGCAGAGCTTACTTGAAAGTTAGGTATTATACGTGATTTTCCATAGCGCGAAGCGAGCCGCGCCAACCATTTACGGGAAACAATAGCCCAAAGCAGAGCTGGCCGCGCGAACCGAACTGTTTAGTGGAAACAGTAGCGCAAAGCAGAGCTGGCCGCCTGAAATGCAGAGCTTACTTGAAAGTTAGGTATTATACGTGATTTTGCATAGCGCGAAGCGAGCCGCGCCAACCATTTACGGGAAACAATAGCCCAAAGCAGAGCTGGCCTCGCGAACCGAACTGTTTAGTGGAAACAGTAGCGCAAAGCAGAGCTGGCCGCGCGAAATGCAGAACTTACTTGAAAGTTAGGCATTATACGTGATTTCCCATAGCGCGAAGCGAGCCGCGCCAACCATTTACGGGAAACAGTAGCTCAAAGCAGAGCTGGCAGCGCGAACCGAACTGATTATAGGAAGCAGTAGTGCAAAGCAGAGCTGGCCGCCTGAAATGCCGAGCCTACTTGAAAGTTAGGTATTATACGTGATTTTCCATAGCGCGAAGCGAGCCGCGCCAACCATTTACGGGAAACAGTTGCCCGAAGCAGAGCTGGCAGCGCGAACCGAACTGCTTAGTGGAAACAGTAGCGCAAAGCAGAGCTGGCCGCCTGAAATGCAGAGCCTACTTGAAAGTTAGGTATTATACGTGATTTTCCATAGCGCGAAGCGAGCCGCGCCAACCATTTACGGGAAACAGTTGCCCGAAGCAGAGCTGGCAGCGCGAACCGAACTGCTTAGTGGAAACAGTAGCGCAAAGCAGAGCTGGCCGCCTGAAATGCAGAGCTTACTTGAAAGTTAGGTATTATACGTGATTTTCCATAGCGCGAAGCGAGCCGCGCCAACCATTTACGGGAAACAATAGCCCAAAGCAGAGCTGGCCGCGTGAAACGAACTGTTTAGTGGAAACAGTAGCGCAAAGCAGAGCTGGGCGCCCGAAATGCAGAGCTTACTTGAAAGTTAGGTATTATTCGTGATTTTCCATAGCGCGAAGCGAGCCGTGCCAACCATTTACGGGAAACAGTAGCTCAAAGCAGAGCTGGCAGCGCGAACCGAACTGATTATAGGAAGCAGTAGTGCAAAGCAGAGCTGGCCGCCTGAAATGCCGAGCCTACTTGAAAGTTAGGTATTATACGTGATTTTCCATAGCGCGAAGCGAGCCGCGCCAACCATTTACGGGAAACAGTTGCCCGAAGCAGAGCTGGCAGCGCGAACCGAACTGCTTAGTGGAAACAGTAGCGCAAAGCAGAGCTGGCCGCCTGAAATGCAGAGCCTACTTGAAAGTTAGGTATTATACGTGATTTTCCATAGCGCGAAGCGAGCCGCGCCAACCATTTACGGGAAACAGTAGCCCAAAGCAGAGCTGGCCGCGCGAACGGAACTGTTTAGTGGAAACAGTAGCGCAAAGCAGAGCTGGCCGCCTGAAATGCAGAGCCTACTTGAAAGTTAGGTATTATACGTGATTTTCCATAGCGCGAAGCGAGCCGCGCCAACCATTTACGGGAAACAGTAGCCCAAAGCAGAGCTGGCCGCGCGAAATGCAGAGCTTACTTGAAAGTTAGGCATTATACGTGATTTCCCATAGCGCGAAGCGAGCCGCGCCAACCATTTACGGGAAACAGTAGCCCAAAGCAGAGCTGGCCGCGCGAACCGAACTGCTTAGTGGAAACAGTAGCGCAAAGCAGAGCTGGCCGCGCGAACTGAAGAGCTTACTTGAAAGTTAGGTATTATACGTGATTTTCCATAGCGCGAAGCGAGCCGCGCCAACCATTTACGGGAAACAATAGCCCAAAGCAGAGCTGGCCGCGCGAACCGAACTGTTTAGTGGAAACAGTAGCGCAAAGCAGAGCTGGCCGCCTGAAATGCAGAGCCTACTTGAAAGTTAGGTATTCTACGTGATTTTCCATAGCGCGAAGCGAGCCGCGCCAACCATTTACGGGAAACAATAGCTCAAAGCAGAGCTGGCCGCGCGAAATGCAGAGCTTACTTGAAAGTTAGGTATTATACGTGATTTTCCATAGCGCGAAGCGAGCCGCGCCAACCATTTACGGGAAACAATAGCCCAAAGCAGAGCTGGCCGCGCGAACCGAACTGTTTGTGGAAACAGTACCCCAAAGCAGAGCTGGCCTCGCGAACCGAACTGTTTAGTGGAAACAGTAGCGCAAAGCAGAGCTGGCCGCGCGAAATGCAGAACTTACTTGAAAGTTAGGCATTATACGTGATTTCCCATAGCGCGAAGCGAGCCGCGCCAACCATTTACGGGAAACAGTAGCCCAAAGCAGAGCTGCCAGCGCGAACCGAACTGTTTAGTGGAAACAGTAGCGCAAAGCAGAGCTGGCCGCCTGAAATGCAGAGCTTACTTGAAAGTTAGGTATTATACGTGATTTTCCATAGCGCGAAGCGAGCCGCGCCAACCATTTACGGGAAACAGTAGCCCAAAGCAGAGCTAGCTGCGCGAACCGAACTGTTCAGTGGAAACAGTAGCGCAAAGCAGAGCTGGCCGCGCGAAATGCAGAGCTTACTTGAAAGTTAGGTATTATACGTGATTTTCCATAGCGCGAAGCGAGCCGCGCCAACCATTTACTGGAAACAGTAGGCCAAAGCAGAGCTGGCAGCGGGAACCGAACTGTTTAGTGGAAACAGTAGCGCAAAGCAGATCTTGCCGCATGAAATGCAGAGCTTACTTGAAAGTTAGGTATTATACGTGATTTTCCATAGCGCGAAGCGAGCCGCGCCAACCATTTACTGGAAACAGTAGGCCAAAGCAGAGTTGGCCGCGCGAACCGAACTGTTCAGTGGAAACAGTAGCGCAAAGCAGAGCTGGCCGCGCGAAATGCAGAGCTTACTTGAAAGTTAGGTATTACACGTGATTTTCCATAGCGCGAAGCGAGCCGCGCCAACCATTTACGGGAAACAGTAGGCAAAGCAGAGCTGGCAGCGCGAACCGAACTGTTTAGTGGAAACAGTAGCGCAAAGCAGATCTTGCCGCCTCAAATGTGGAGCTTACTTGAAAGTTAGGTATTATACGTGATTTTCCATAGCGCGAAGCGAGCCGCGCCAACCATTTACGGGAAACAGTAGCCCAAAGCGGAGCTGGCTGCGCGAACGGAACTGTTTGTGGAAACAGTAGCGCAAAGCAGAGCTGGCCGCGCGAAATGCAGAGCTTACTTGAAAGTTAGGTATTACACGTGATTTTCCATAGCGCGAAGCGAGCCGCGCCAACCATTTACGGGTAACAGTAGGCCAAAGCAGAGCTGGCAGCGCGAACCGAACTGTTTAGTGGAAACAGTAGCGCAAAGCAGATCTTGCCGCCTCAAATGTGGAGCTTACTTGAAAGTTAGGTATTATACGTGATTTTCCATAGCGCGAAGCGAGCCGCGCCAACCATTTTCGGGAAACAGTAGCCCAAAGCGGAGCTGGCTGCGCGAACGGAACTGTTTGTGGAAACAGTAGCGCAAAGCAGAGCTGGCCGCGCGAAATGCAGAGCTTACTTGAAAGTTAGGTATTACACGTGATTTTCCATAGCGCGAAGCGAGCCGCGCCAACCATTTACGGGAAACAGTGGGCCAAAGCAGAGCTGCCAGCGCGAACCGAACTGTTTAGTGGAAACAGTAGCGCAAAGCAGAGCTGGCCGCCTGAAATGCAGAGCTTACTTGAAAGTTAGGTATTATACGTGATTTTCCATAGCGCGAAGCGAGCCGCGCCAACCATTTACGGGAAACAGTAGCCCAAAGCAGAGCTAGCTGCGCGAACCGAACTGTTCAGTGGAAACAGTAGCGCAAAGCAGAGCTGGCCGCGCGAAATGCAGAGCTTACTTGAAAGTTAGGTATTACACGTGATTTTCCATAGCGCGAAGCGAGCCGCGCCAACCATTTACGGGAAACAGTAGGCCAAAGCAGAGCTGGCAGCGCGAACCGAACTGTTTAGTGGAAACAGTAGCGCAAAGCAGATCTTGCCGCCTCAAATGTGGAGCTTACTTGAAAGTTAGGTATTATACGTGATTTTCCATAGCGCGAAGCGAGCCGCGCCAACCATTTACGGGAAACAGTAGCCCAAAGCGGAGCTGGCTGCGCGAACGGAACTGTTTGTGGAAACAGTAGCGCAAAGCAGAGCTGGCCGCGCGAAATGCAGAGCTTACTTGAAAGTTAGGTATTATACGTGATTTTCCATAGCGCGAAGCGAGCCGCGCCAACCATTTACGGGAAACAGTAGCCCAAAGCGGAGCTGGCTGCGCGAACGGAACTGTTTGTGGAAACAGTAGCGCAAAGCAGAGCTCGCCGCGCGAAATGCAGAGCTTACTTGAAAGTTAGGTATTATACGTGATTTTCCATAGCGCGAAGCGAGCCGCGCCAACCATTTACGGGAAACAGTAGCCCAAAGCGGAGCTGGCTGCGCGAACGGAACTGTTTGTGGAAACAGTAGCGCAAAGCAGAGCTGGCCGCGCGAAATGCAGAGCTTACTTGAAAGTTGGGTATTACACGTGATTTTCCATAGCGCGAAGCGAGCCGCGCCAACCATTTACGGGAAACAGTAGGCCAAAGCAGAGCTGGCAGCGCGAACCGAACTGTTTAGTGGAAACAGTAGCGCAAAGCAGATCTTGCCGCCTCACATGTGGAGCTTACTTGAAAGTTAGGTATTACACGTGATTTTCCATAGCGCGAAGCGAGCCGCGCCAACCATTTACGGGAAACAGTAGCCCAAAGCATAGCTGGCCGCGCGAACCGAACTATTTAGTGGAAACAGTAGCGCAAAGCAGAGCTGGCCGCGCCAAATGCAGAGCTTACTTGAAAGTTAGGTATTACACGTGATTTTCCATAGCGCGAAGCGAGCCGCGCCAACCATTTACGGGAAACAGTAGCCCAAAGCAGAGCTGGCCGCGCGGACCGAACTATTTAGTGGAAACAGTAGCGCAAAGCAGAGCTGGCCGCGCCAAATGCAGAGCTTACTTGAAAGTTAGGTATTACACGTGATTTTCCATAGCGCGAAGCGAGCCGCGCCAACCATTTACGGGAAACAGTAGCCCAAAGCAGAGCTGGCCGCGCGAACCGAACTATTTAGTGGAAACAGTAGCGCAAAGCAGAGCTGGCCGCGCCAAATGCAGAGCTTACTTGAAAGTTAGGTATTATACGTGATTTTGCATAGCGCGAAGCGATCCGCGCCAACCATTTACGGGAAACAGTAGCCCAAAGCGGAGCTGGCTGCGCCAACGGAACTGTTTGTGGAAACAGTAGCGCAAAGCAGAGCTCGCCGCGCGAAATGCAGAGCTTACTTGAATGTTAGGTATTACACGTGATTTTCCATAGCGCGAAGCCAGCCGCGCCAACCATTTACGGGAAACAGTAGCCCAAAGCGGAGCTGGCTGCGCGAACGGAACTGTTTGTGGAAACAGTAGCGCAAAGCAGAGCTCGCCGCGCGAAATGCAGAGCTTACTTGAAAGTTAGGTATTACACGTGATTTTCCATAGCGCGAAGCGAGCCGCGCCAACCATTTACGGGAAACAGTAGCCCAAAGCAGAGCTGGCTGCGCGAACGGAACTGTTTGTGGAAACAGTAGCGCAAAGCAGAGCTGGCCGCGCGAAATGCAGAGCTTACTTGAAAGTTAGGTATTATACGTGATTTTCCATAGCGCGAAGCGAGCCGCGCCAACCATTTACGGGAAACAGTAGCCCAAAGCGGAGCTGGCTGCGCCAACGGAACTGTTTGTGGAAACAGTAGCGCAAAGCAGAGCTCGCCGCGCGAAATGCAGAGCTTACTTGAAAGTTAGGTATTACACGTGATTTTCCATAGCGCGAAGCCAGCCGCGCCAACCATTTACGGGAAACAGTAGCCCAAAGCGGAGCTGGCTGCGCGAACGGAACTGTTTGTGGAAACAGTAGCGCAAAGCAGAGCTCGCCGCGCGAAATGCAGAGCTTACTTGAAAGTTAGGTATTACACGTGATTTTCCATAGCGCGAAGCGAGCCGCGCCAACCATTTACGGGAAACAGTAGCCCAAAGCGGAGCTGGCTGCGCGAACGGAACTGCTTGTGGAAACAGTAGCGCAAAGCAGAGCTGGCCGCGCGAAATGTAGAGCTTACTTGAAAGTTAGGTATTATACGTGATTTTCCATAGCGCGAAGCGAGCCGCGCCAACCATTTACGGGAAACAGCAGCCCAAAGCGGACCTGGCCGCGCGAACCGAACTATTTAGTGGAAACAGTAGCGCAAAGCAGAGCTGGCCGCGCCAAATGCAGAGCTTACTTGAAAGTTAGGTATTACACGTGATTTTCCATAGCACGAAGCGAGCCGCGCCAACCATTTACGGGAAACAGTAGCCCAAAGCGGAGCTGGCTGCGCGAACGGAACTGTTTGTGGAAACAGTAGCGCAAAGCAGAGCTGGCCGCGCGAAATGCAGAGCTTACTTGAAAGTTAGGTATTACACGTGATTTTCCATAGCGCGAAGCGAGCCGCGCCAACCATTTACGGGAAACAGTAGGCCAAAGCAGAGCTGGCAGCGCGAACCGAACTGTTTAGTGGAAACAGTAGCGCAAAGCAGATCTTGCCGCCTCAAACGTGGAGCTTACTTGAAAGTTAGGTATTACACGTGATTTTCCATAGCACGAAGCGAGCCGCGCCAACCATTTACGGGAAACAGTAGCCCAAAGCGGAGCTGGCTGCGCGAACGGAACTGTTTGTGGAAACAGTAGCGCAAAGCAGAGCTGGCCGCGCGAAATGCAGAGCTTACTTGAAAGTTAGGTATTATACGTGATTTTCCATAGCGCGAAGCGAGCCGCGCCAACCATTTACGGGAAACAGTAGCCCAAAGCGGAGCTGGCTGCGCCAACGGAACTGTTTGTGGAAACAGTAGCGCAAAGCAGAGCTCGCCGCGCGAAATGCAGAACTTACTTGAAAGTTAGGTATTACACGTGATTTTCCATAGCGCGAAGCGAGCCGCGCCAACCATTTACGGGAAACAGTAGCCCAAAGCGGAGCTGGCTGCGCGAACGGAACTGTTTGTGGAAACAGTAGCGCAAAGCAGAGCTGGCCGCGCGAAATGCAGAGCTTACTTGAAAGTTAGGTATTACACGTGATTTTCCATAGCGCGAAGCGAGCCGCGCCAACCATTTACGGGAAACAGTAGCCCAAAGCGGAGCTGGCTGCGCGAACGGAACTGTTTGTGGAAACAGTAGCGCAAAGCAGAGCTGGCCGCGCGAAATGCAGAGCTTACTTGAAAGTTAGGTATTATACGTGATTTTCCATAGCGCGAAGCGAGCCGCGCCAACCATTTACGGGAAACAGCAGCCCAAAGCGGACCTGGCCGCGCGAACCGAACTATTTAGTGGAAACAGTAGCGCAAAGCAGAGCTCGCCGCGCGAAATGCAGAGCTTACTTGAAAGTTAGGTATTACACGTGATTTTCCATAGCGCGAAGCGAGCCGCGCCAACCATTTACGGGAAACAGTAGCCCAAAGCGGAGCTGGCTGCGCGAACGGAACTGTTTGTGGAAACAGTAGCGCAAAGCAGAGCTGGCCGCGCGAAATGCAGAGCTTACTTGAAAGTTAGGTATTATACGTGATTTTCCATAGCGCGAAGCGAGCCGCGCCAACCATTTACGGGAAACAGCAGCCCAAAGCGGACCTGGCCGCGCGAACCGAACTATTTAGTGGAAACAGTAGCGCAAAGCAGAGCTGGCCGCGCCAAATGCAGAGCTTACTTGAAAGTTAGGTATTACACGTGATATTCCATAGCACGAAGCGAGCCGCGCCAACCATTTACGGGAAACAGTAGCCCAAAGCGGAGCTGGCTGCGCGAACGGAACTGTTTGTGGAAACAGTAGCGCAAAGCAGAGCTGGCCGCGCGAAATGCAGAGCTTACTTGAAAGTTAGGTATTACACGTGATTTTCCATAGCGCGAAGCGAGCCGCGCCAACCATTTACGGGAAACAGTAGGCCAAAGCAGAGCTGGCAGCGCGAACCGAACTGTTTAGTGGAAACAGTAGCGCAAAGCAGATCTTGCCGCCTCAAATGTGGAGCTTACTTGAAAGTTAGGTATTATACGTGATTTTCCATAGCGCGAAGCGAGCCGCGCCAACCATTTACGGGAAACAGTAGGCCAAAGCAGAGCTGGCAGCGCGAACCGAACTGTTTAGTGGAAACAGTAGCGCAAAGCAGAGCTGGCCGCGCCAAATTCAGAGCTTACTTGAAAGTTAGGTATTATACGTGATTTTCCATAGCGCGAAGCGAGCCGCGCCAACCATTTACGGGAAACAGTAGCCCAAAGCGGAGCTGGCTGCGCGAACGGAACTGTTTGTGGAAACAGTAGCGCAAAGCAGAGCTGGCCGCGCGAAATGCAGAGCTTACTTGAAAGTTAGGTATTACACGTAATTTTCCATAGCGCGAAGCGAGCCCCGCCAACCATTTACGGGAAACAGGAGGCCAAAGCAGAGCTGGCAGCGCGAACCGAACTGTTTAGTGGAAACAGTAGCGCAAAGCAGATCTTGCCGCCTCAAATGTGGAGCTTACTTGAAAGTTAGGTATTATACGTGATTTTCCATAGCGCGAAGCGAGCCGCGCCAACCATTTACGGGAAACAGTAGGCCAAAGCAGAGCTGGCAGCGCGAACCGAACTGTTTAGTGGAAACAGTAGCGCAAAGCAGATCTTGCCGCCTCACATGTGGAGCTTACTTGAAAGTTAGGTATTACACGTGATTTTCCATAGCGCGAAGCGAGCCGCGCCAACCATTTACGGGAAACAGTAGCCCAAAGCAGAGCTGGCCGCGCGAACCGAACTGCTTAGTGGAAACAGTAGCGCAAAGCAGAGCTGGCCGCGCGAACTGAAGAGCTTACTTGAAAGTTAGGTATTATACGTGATTTTCCATAGCGCGAAGCGAGCCGCGCCAACCATTTACGGGAAACAATAGCCCAAAGCAGAGCTGGCCGCGCGAACCGAACTGTTTAGTGGAAACAGTAGCGCAAAGCAGAGCTGGCCGCCTGAAATGCAGAGCCTACTTGAAAGTTAGGTATTCTACGTGATTTTCCATAGCGCGAAGCGAGCCGCGCCAACCATTTACGGGAAACAATAGCTCAAAGCAGAGCTGGCCGCGCGAAATGCAGAGCTTACTTGAAAGTTAGGTATTATACGTGATTTTCCATAGCGCGAAGCGAGCCGCGCCAACCATTTACGGGAAACAATAGCCCAAAGCAGAGCTGGCCGCGCGAACCGAACTGTTTGTGGAAACAGTACCCCAAAGCAGAGCTGGCCTCGCGAACCGAACTGTTTAGTGGAAACAGTAGCGCAAAGCAGAGCTGGCCGCGCGAAATGCAGAACTTACTTGAAAGTTAGGCATTATACGTGATTTCCCATAGCGCGAAGCGAGCCGCGCCAACCATTTACGGGAAACAGTAGCCCAAAGCAGAGCTGCCAGCGCGAACCGAACTGTTTAGTGGAAACAGTAGCGCAAAGCAGAGCTGGCCGCCTGAAATGCAGAGCTTACTTGAAAGTTAGGTATTATACGTGATTTTCCATAGCGCGAAGCGAGCCGCGCCAACCATTTACGGGAAACAGTAGCCCAAAGCAGAGCTAGCTGCGCGAACCGAACTGTTCAGTGGAAACAGTAGCGCAAAGCAGAGCTGGCCGCGCGAAATGCAGAGCTTACTTGAAAGTTAGGTATTATACGTGATTTTCCATAGCGCGAAGCGAGCCGCGCCAACCATTTACTGGAAACAGTAGGCCAAAGCAGAGTTGGCCGCGCGAACCGAACTGTTCAGTGGAAACAGTAGCGCAAAGCAGAGCTGGCCGCGCGAAATGCAGAGCTTACTTGAAAGTTAGGTATTACACGTGATTTTCCATAGCGCGAAGCGAGCCGCGCCAACCATTTACGGGAAACAGTAGGCAAAGCAGAGCTGGCAGCGCGAACCGAACTGTTTAGTGGAAACAGTAGCGCAAAGCAGATCTTGCCGCCTCAAATGTGGAGCTTACTTGAAAGTTAGGTATTATACGTGATTTTCCATAGCGCGAAGCGAGCCGCGCCAACCATTTACGGGAAACAGTAGCCCAAAGCGGAGCTGGCTGCGCGAACGGAACTGTTTGTGGAAACAGTAGCGCAAAGCAGAGCTGGCCGCGCGAAATGCAGAGCTTACTTGAAAGTTAGGTATTACACGTGATTTTCCATAGCGCGAAGCGAGCCGCGCCAACCATTTACGGGTAACAGTAGGCCAAAGCAGAGCTGGCAGCGCGAACCGAACTGTTTAGTGGAAACAGTAGCGCAAAGCAGATCTTGCCGCCTCAAATGTGGAGCTTACTTGAAAGTTAGGTATTATACGTGATTTTCCATAGCGCGAAGCGAGCCGCGCCAACCATTTTCGGGAAACAGTAGCCCAAAGCGGAGCTGGCTGCGCGAACGGAACTGTTTGTGGAAACAGTAGCGCAAAGCAGAGCTGGCCGCGCGAAATGCAGAGCTTACTTGAAAGTTAGGTATTACACGTGATTTTCCATAGCGCGAAGCGAGTCGCGCCAACCATTTACGGGAAACAGTGGGCCAAAGCAGAGCTGCCAGCGCGAACCGAACTGTTTAGTGGAAACAGTAGCGCAAAGCAGAGCTGGCCGCCTGAAATGCAGAGCTTACTTGAAAGTTAGGTATTATACGTGATTTTCCATAGCGCGAAGCGAGCCGCGCCAACCATTTACGGGAAACAGTAGCCCAAAGCAGAGCTAGCTGCGCGAACCGAACTGTTCAGTGGAAACAGTAGCGCAAAGCAGAGCTGGCCGCGCGAAATGCAGAGCTTACTTGAAAGTTAGGTATTACACGTGATTTTCCATAGCGCGAAGCGAGCCGCGCCAACCATTTACGGGAAACAGTAGCCCAAAGCGGAGCTGGCTGCGCGAACGGAACTGTTTGTGGAAACAGTAGCGCAAAGCAGAGCTCGCCGCGCGAAATGCAGAGCTTACTTGAAAGTTAGGTATTATACGTGATTTTCCATAGCGCGAAGCGAGCCGCGCCAACCATTTACGGGAAACAGTAGCCCAAAGCGGAGCTGGCTGCGCGAACGGAACTGTTTGTGGAAACAGTAGCGCAAAGCAGAGCTGGCCGCGCGAAATGCAGAGCTTACTTGAAAGTTGGGTATTACACGTGATTTTCCATAGCGCGAAGCGAGCCGCGCCAACCATTTACGGGAAACAGTAGGCCAAAGCAGAGCTGGCAGCGCGAACCGAACTGTTTAGTGGAAACAGTAGCGCAAAGCAGATCTTGCCGCCTCACATGTGGAGCTTACTTGAAAGTTAGGTATTACACGTGATTTTCCATAGCGCGAAGCGAGCCGCGCCAACCATTTACGGGAAACAGTAGCCCAAAGCATAGCTGGCCGCGCGAACCGAACTATTTAGTGGAAACAGTAGCGCAAAGCAGAGCTGGCCGCGCCAAATGCAGAGCTTACTTGAAAGTTAGGTATTACACGTGATTTTCCATAGCGCGAAGCGAGCCGCGCCAACCATTTACGGGAAACAGTAGCCCAAAGCAGAGCTGGCCGCGCGGACCGAACTATTTAGTGGAAACAGTAGCGCAAAGCAGAGCTGGCCGCGCCAAATGCAGAGCTTACTTGAAAGTTAGGTATTACACGTGATTTTCCATAGCGCGAAGCGAGCCGCGCCAACCATTTACGGGAAACAGTAGCCCAAAGCAGAGCTGGCCGCGCGAACCGAACTATTTAGTGGAAACAGTAGCGCAAAGCAGAGCTGGCCGCGCCAAATGCAGAGCTTACTTGAAAGTTAGGTATTATACGTGATTTTGCATAGCGCGAAGCGATCCGCGCCAACCATTTACGGGAAACAGTAGGCCAAAGCAGAGCTGGCAGCGCGAACCGAACTGTTTAGTGGAAACAGTAGCGCAAAGCAGATCTTGCCGCCTCAAATGTGGAGCTTACTTGAAAGTTAGGTATTATACGTGATTTTCCATAGCGCGAAGCGAGCCGCGCCAACCATTTTCGGGAAACAGTAGGCCAAAGCAGAGCTGGCAGCGCGAACCGAACTGTTTAGTGGAAACAGTAGCGCAAAGCAGATCTTGCCGCCTCAAATGTGGAGCTTACTTGAAAGTTAGGTATTATACGTGATTTTCCATAGCGCGAAGCGAGCCGCGCCAACCATTTACGGGAAACAGTAGCCCAAAGCAGAGCTGGCCGCGCGAACCGAACTATTTAGTGGAAACAGTAGCGCAAAGCAGAGCTGGCCGCGCCAAATGCAGAGCTTACTTGAAAGTTAGGTATTATACGTGATTTTGCATAGCGCGAAGCGATCCGCGCCAACCATTTACGGGAAACAGTAGGCCAAAGCAGAGCTGGCTGCGCCAACGGAACTGTTTGTGGAAACAGTAGCGCAAAGCAGAGCTCGCCGCGCGAAATGCAGAGCTTACTTGAATGTTAGGTATTACACGTGATTTTCCATAGCGCGAAGCCAGCCGCGCCAACCATTTACGGGAAACAGTAGGCCAAAGCAGAGCTGGCAGCGCGAACCGAACTGTTTAGTGGAAACAGTAGCGCAAAGCAGATCTTGCCGCCTCAAATGTGGAGCTTACTTGAAAGTTAGGTATTATACGTGATTTTCCATAGCGCGAAGCGAGCCGCGCCAACCATTTTCGGGAAACAGTAGCCCAAAGCGGAGCTGGCTGCGCGAACGGAACTGTTTGTGGAAACAGTAGCGCAAAGCAGAGCTGGCCGCGCGAAATGCAGAGCTTACTTGAAAGTTAGGTATTACACGTAATTTTCCATAGCGCGAAGCGAGCCCCGCCAACCATTTACGGGAAACAGGAGGCCAAAGCAGAGCTGGCAGCGCGAACCGAACTGTTTAGTGGAAACAGTAGCGCAAAGCAGATCTTGCCGCCTCAAATGTGGAGCTTACTTGAAAGTTAGGTATTATACGTGATTTTCCATAGCGCGAAGCGAGCCGCGCCAACCATTTACGGGAAACAGTAGGCCAAAGCAGAGCTGGCAGCGCGAACCGAACTGTTTAGTGGAAACAGTAGCGCAAAGCAGATCTTGCCGCCTCACATGTGGAGCTTACTTGAAAGTTAGGTATTACACGTGATTTTCCATAGCGCGAAGCGAGCCGCGCCAACCATTTACGGGAAACAGTAGCCCAAAGCAGAGCTGGCCGCGCGAACCGAACTGCTTAGTGGAAACAGTAGCGCAAAGCAGAGCTGGCCGCGCGAACTGAAGAGCTTACTTGAAAGTTAGGTATTATACGTGATTTTCCATAGCGCGAAGCGAGCCGCGCCAACCATTTACGGGAAACAATAGCCCAAAGCAGAGCTGGCCGCGCGAACCGAACTGTTTAGTGGAAACAGTAGCGCAAAGCAGAGCTGGCCGCCTGAAATGCAGAGCCTACTTGAAAGTTAGGTATTCTACGTGATTTTCCATAGCGCGAAGCGAGCCGCGCCAACCATTTACGGGAAACAATAGCTCAAAGCAGAGCTGGCCGCGCGAAATGCAGAGCTTACTTGAAAGTTAGGTATTATACGTGATTTTCCATAGCGCGAAGCGAGCCGCGCCAACCATTTACGGGAAACAATAGCCCAAAGCAGAGCTGGCCGCGCGAACCGAACTGTTTGTGGAAACAGTACCCCAAAGCAGAGCTGGCCTCGCGAACCGAACTGTTTAGTGGAAACAGTAGCGCAAAGCAGAGCTGGCCGCGCGAAATGCAGAACTTACTTGAAAGTTAGGCATTATACGTGATTTCCCATAGCGCGAAGCGAGCCGCGCCAACCATTTACGGGAAACAGTAGCCCAAAGCAGAGCTGCCAGCGCGAACCGAACTGTTTAGTGGAAACAGTAGCGCAAAGCAGAGCTGGCCGCCTGAAATGCAGAGCTTACTTGAAAGTTAGGTATTATACGTGATTTTCCATAGCGCGAAGCGAGCCGCGCCAACCATTTACGGGAAACAGTAGCCCAAAGCAGAGCTAGCTGCGCGAACCGAACTGTTCAGTGGAAACAGTAGCGCAAAGCAGAGCTGGCCGCGCGAAATGCAGAGCTTACTTGAAAGTTAGGTATTATACGTGATTTTCCATAGCGCGAAGCGAGCCGCGCCAACCATTTACGGGAAACAGTAGCCCAAAGCAGAGCTGGCAGCGGGAACCGAACTGTTCAGTGGAAACAGTAGCGCAAAGCAGAGCTGGCCGCGCGAAATGCAGAGCTTACTTGAAAGTTAGGTATTACACGTGATTTTCCATAGCGCGAAGCGAGCCGCGCCAACCATTTACGGGAAACAGTAGGCAAAGCAGAGCTGGCAGCGCGAACCGAACTGTTTAGTGGAAACAGTAGCGCAAAGCAGATCTTGCCGCCTCAAATGTGGAGCTTACTTGAAAGTTAGGTATTATACGTGATTTTCCATAGCGCGAAGCGAGCCGCGCCAACCATTTACGGGAAACAGTAGCCCAAAGCGGAGCTGGCTGCGCGAACGGAACTGTTTGTGGAAACAGTAGCGCAAAGCAGAGCTGGCCGCGCGAAATGCAGAGCTTACTTGAAAGTTAGGTATTACACGTGATTTTCCATAGCGCGAAGCGAGCCGCGCCAACCATTTACGGGTAACAGTAGGCCAAAGCAGAGCTGGCAGCGCGAACCGAACTGTTTAGTGGAAACAGTAGCGCAAAGCAGATCTTGCCGCCTCAAATGTGGAGCTTACTTGAAAGTTAGGTATTATACGTGATTTTCCATAGCGCGAAGCGAGCCGCGCCAACCATTTTCGGGAAACAGTAGCCCAAAGCGGAGCTGGCTGCGCGAACGGAACTGTTTGTGGAAACAGTAGCGCAAAGCAGAGCTGGCCGCGCGAAATGCAGAGCTTACTTGAAAGTTAGGTATTACACGTGATTTTCCATAGCGCGAAGCGAGTCGCGCCAACCATTTACGGGAAACAGTGGGCCAAAGCAGAGCTGCCAGCGCGAACCGAACTGTTTAGTGGAAACAGTAGCGCAAAGCAGAGCTGGCCGCCTGAAATGCAGAGCTTACTTGAAAGTTAGGTATTATACGTGATTTTCCATAGCGCGAAGCGAGCCGCGCCTACCATTTACGGGAAACAGTAGCCCAAAGCAGAGCTAGCTGCGCGAACCGAACTGTTCAGTGGAAACAGTAGCGCAAAGCAGAGCTGGCCGCGCGAAATGCAGAGCTTACTTGAAAGTTAGGTATTACACGTGATTTTCCATAGCGCGAAGCGAGCCGCGCCAACCATTTACGGGAAACAGTAGGCCAAAGCAGAGCTGGCAGCGCGAACCGAACTGTTTAGTGGAAACAGTAGCGCAAAGCAGATCTTGCCGCCTCAAATGTGGAGCTTACTTGAAAGTTAGGTATTATACGTGATTTTCCATAGCGCGAAGCGAGCCGCGCCAACCATTTACGGGAAACAGTAGCCCAAAGCGGAGCTGGCTGCGCGAACGGAACTGTTTGTGGAAACAGTAGCGCAAAGCAGAGCTGGCCGCGCGAAATGCAGAGCTTACTTGAAAGTTAGGTATTATACGTGATTTTCCATAGCGCGAAGCGAGCCGCGCCAACCATTTACGGGAAACAGTAGCCCAAAGCGGAGCTGGCTGCGCGAACGGAACTGTTTGTGGAAACAGTAGCGCAAAGCAGAGCTCGCCGCGCGAAATGCAGAGCTTACTTGAAAGTTAGGTATTATACGTGATTTTCCATAGCGCGAAGCGAGCCGCGCCAACCATTTACGGGAAACAGTAGCCCAAAGCGGAGCTGGCTGCGCGAACGGAACTGTTTGTGGAAACAGTAGCGCAAAGCAGAGCTGGCCGCGCGAAATGCAGAGCTTACTTGAAAGTTGGGTATTACACGTGATTTTCCATAGCGCGAAGCGAGCCGCGCCAACCATTTACGGGAAACAGTAGGCCAAAGCAGAGCTGGCAGCGCGAACCGAACTGTTTAGTGGAAACAGTAGCGCAAAGCAGATCTTGCCGCCTCACATGTGGAGCTTACTTGAAAGTTAGGTATTACACGTGATTTTCCATAGCGCGAAGCGAGCCGCGCCAACCATTTACGGGAAACAGTAGCCCAAAGCATAGCTGGCCGCGCGAACCGAACTATTTAGTGGAAACAGTAGCGCAAAGCAGAGCTGGCCGCGCCAAATGCAGAGCTTACTTGAAAGTTAGGTATTACACGTGATTTTCCATAGCGCGAAGCGAGCCGCGCCAACCATTTACGGGAAACAGTAGCCCAAAGCAGAGCTGGCCGCGCGGACCGAACTATTTAGTGGAAACAGTAGCGCAAAGCAGAGCTGGCCGCGCCAAATGCAGAGCTTACTTGAAAGTTAGGTATTACACGTGATTTTCCATAGCGCGAAGCGAGCCGCGCCAACCATTTACGGGAAACAGTAGCCCAAAGCAGAGCTGGCCGCGCGAACCGAACTATTTAGTGGAAACAGTAGCGCAAAGCAGAGCTGGCCGCGCCAAATGCAGAGCTTACTTGAAAGTTAGGTATTATACGTGATTTTGCATAGCGCGAAGCGATCCGCGCCAACCATTTACGGGAAACAGTAGCCCAAAGCGGAGCTGGCTGCGCCAACGGAACTGTTTGTGGAAACAGTAGCGCAAAGCAGAGCTCGCCGCGCGAAATGCAGAGCTTACTTGAATGTTAGGTATTACACGTGATTTTCCATAGCGCGAAGCCAGCCGCGCCAACCATTTACGGGAAACAGTAGCCCAAAGCGGAGCTGGCTGCGCGAACGGAACTGTTTGTGGAAACAGTAGCGCAAAGCAGAGCTCGCCGCGCGAAATGCAGAGCTTACTTGAAAGTTAGGTATTACACGTGATTTTCCATAGCGCGAAGCGAGCCGCGCCAACCATTTACGGGAAACAGTAGCCCAAAGCAGAGCTGGCTGCGCGAACGGAACTGTTTGTGGAAACAGTAGCGCAAAGCAGAGCTGGCCGCGCGAAATGCAGAGCTTACTTGAAAGTTAGGTATTATACGTGATTTTCCATAGCGCGAAGCGAGCCGCGCCAACCATTTACGGGAAACAGTAGCCCAAAGCGGAGCTGGCTGCGCCAACGGAACTGTTTGTGGAAACAGTAGCGCAAAGCAGAGCTCGCCGCGCGAAATGCAGAGCTTACTTGAAAGTTAGGTATTACACGTGATTTTCCATAGCGCGAAGCCAGCCGCGCCAACCATTTACGGGAAACAGTAGCCCAAAGCGGAGCTGGCTGCGCGAACGGAACTGTTTGTGGAAACAGTAGCGCAAAGCAGAGCTCGCCGCGCGAAATGCAGAGCTTACTTGAAAGTTAGGTATTACACGTGATTTTCCATAGCGCGAAGCGAGCCGCGCCAACCATTTACGGGAAACAGTAGCCCAAAGCGGAGCTGGCTGCGCGAACGGAACTGCTTGTGGAAACAGTAGCGCAAAGCAGAGCTGGCCGCGCGAAATGTAGAGCTTACTTGAAAGTTAGGTATTATACGTGATTTTCCATAGCGCGAAGCGAGCCGCGCCAACCATTTACGGGAAACAGCAGCCCAAAGCGGACCTGGCCGCGCGAACCGAACTATTTAGTGGAAACAGTAGCGCAAAGCAGAGCTGGCCGCGCCAAATGCAGAGCTTACTTGAAAGTTAGGTATTACACGTGATTTTCCATAGCACGAAGCGAGCCGCGCCAACCATTTACGGGAAACAGTAGCCCAAAGCGGAGCTGGCTGCGCGAACGGAACTGTTTGTGGAAACAGTAGCGCAAAGCAGAGCTGGCCGCGCGAAATGCAGAGCTTACTTGAAAGTTAGGTATTACACGTGATTTTCCATAGCGCGAAGCGAGCCGCGCCAACCATTTACGGGAAACAGTAGGCCAAAGCAGAGCTGGCAGCGCGAACCGAACTGTTTAGTGGAAACAGTAGCGCAAAGCAGATCTTGCCGCCTCAAACGTGGAGCTTACTTGAAAGTTAGGTATTACACGTGATTTTCCATAGCACGAAGCGAGCCGCGCCAACCATTTACGGGAAACAGTAGCCCAAAGCGGAGCTGGCTGCGCGAACGGAACTGTTTGTGGAAACAGTAGCGCAAAGCAGAGCTGGCCGCGCGAAATGCAGAGCTTACTTGAAAGTTAGGTATTATACGTGATTTTCCATAGCGCGAAGCGAGCCGCGCCAACCATTTACGGGAAACAGTAGCCCAAAGCGGAGCTGGCTGCGCCAACGGAACTGTTTGTGGAAACAGTAGCGCAAAGCAGAGCTCGCCGCGCGAAATGCAGAACTTACTTGAAAGTTAGGTATTACACGTGATTTTCCATAGCGCGAAGCGAGCCGCGCCAACCATTTACGGGAAACAGTAGCCCAAAGCGGAGCTGGCTGCGCGAACGGAACTGTTTGTGGAAACAGTAGCGCAAAGCAGAGCTGGCCGCGCGAAATGCAGAGCTTACTTGAAAGTTAGGTATTATACGTGATTTTCCATAGCGCGAAGCGAGCCGCGCCAACCATTTACGGGAAACAGCAGCCCAAAGCGGACCTGGCCGCGCGAACCGAACTATTTAGTGGAAACAGTAGCGCAAAGCAGAGCTCGCCGCGCGAAATGCAGAGCTTACTTGAAAGTTAGGTATTACACGTGATTTTCCATAGCGCGAAGCGAGCCGCGCCAACCATTTACGGGAAACAGTAGCCCAAAGCGGAGCTGGCTGCGCGAACGGAACTGTTTGTGGAAACAGTAGCGCAAAGCAGAGCTGGCCGCGCGAAATGCAGAGCTTACTTGAAAGTTAGGTATTATACGTGATTTTCCATAGCGCGAAGCGAGCCGCGCCAACCATTTACGGGAAACAGCAGCCCAAAGCGGACCTGGCCGCGCGAACCGAACTATTTAGTGGAAACAGTAGCGCAAAGCAGAGCTGGCCGCGCCAAATGCAGAGCTTACTTGAAAGTTAGGTATTACACGTGATATTCCATAGCACGAAGCGAGCCGCGCCAACCATTTACGGGAAACAGTAGCCCAAAGCGGAGCTGGCTGCGCGAACGGAACTGTTTGTGGAAACAGTAGCGCAAAGCAGAGCTGGCCGCGCGAAATGCAGAGCTTACTTGAAAGTTAGGTATTACACGTGATTTTCCATAGCGCGAAGCGAGCCGCGCCAACCATTTACGGGAAACAGTAGGCCAAAGCAGAGCTGGCAGCGCGAACCGAACTGTTTAGTGGAAACAGTAGCGCAAAGCAGATCTTGCCGCCTCAAATGTGGAGCTTACTTGAAAGTTAGGTATTATACGTGATTTTCCATAGCGCGAAGCGAGCCGCGCCAACCATTTACGGGAAACAGTAGGCCAAAGCAGAGCTGGCAGCGCGAACCGAACTGTTTAGTGGAAACAGTAGCGCAAAGCAGAGCTGGCCGCGCCAAATTCAGAGCTTACTTGAAAGTTAGGTATTATACGTGATTTTCCATAGCGCGAAGCGAGCCGCGCCAACCATTTACGGGAAACAGTAGCCCAAAGCGGAGCTGGCTGCGCGAACGGAACTGTTTGTGGAAACAGTAGCGCAAAGCAGAGCTGGCCGCGCGAAATGCAGAGCTTACTTGAAAGTTAGGTATTACACGTAATTTTCCATAGCGCGAAGCGAGCCCCGCCAACCATTTACGGGAAACAGGAGGCCAAAGCAGAGCTGGCAGCGCGAACCGAACTGTTTAGTGGAAACAGTAGCGCAAAGCAGATCTTGCCGCCTCAAATGTGGAGCTTACTTGAAAGTTAGGTATTATACGTGATTTTCCATAGCGCGAAGCGAGCCGCGCCAACCATTTACGGGAAACAGTAGGCCAAAGCAGAGCTGGCAGCGCGAACCGAACTGTTTAGTGGAAACAGTAGCGCAAAGCAGATCTTGCCGCCTCACATGTGGAGCTTACTTGAAAGTTAGGTATTACACGTGATTTTCCATAGCGCGAAGCGAGCCGCGCCAACCATTTACGGGAAACAGTAGCCCAAAGCATAGCTGGCCGCGCGAACCGAACTATTTAGTGGAAACAGTAGCGCAAAGCAGAGCTGGCCGCGCCAAATGCAGAGCTTACTTGAAAGTTAGGTATTATACGTGATTTTCCATAGCGCGAAGCGAGCCGCGCCAACCATTTACGGGAAACAGTAGCCCAAAGCGGAGCTGGCTGCGCGAACGGAACTGTTTGTGGAAACAGTAGCGCAAAGCAGAGCTCGCCGCGCGAAATGCAGAGCTTACTTGAAAGTTAGGTATTACACGTGATTTTCCATAGCGCGAAGCGAGCCGCGCCAACCATTTACGGGAAACAGTAGCCCAAAGCGGAGCTGGCTGCGCGAACGGAACTGTTTGTGGAAACAGTAGCGCAAAGCAGAGCTGGCCGCGCCAAATGCAGAGCTTACTTGAAAGTTAGGTATTATACGTGATTTTCCATAGCGCGAAGCGAGCCGCGCCAACCATTTACGGGAAACAGTAGCCCAAAGCGGAGCTGGCCGCGCGAACCGAACTATTTAGTGGAAACAGTAGCGCAAAGCAGAGCTGGCCGCGCCAAATGCAGAGCTTACTTGAAAGTTAGGTATTACACGTGATTTTCCATAGCGCGAAGCGAGCCGCGCCAACCATTTACGGGAAACAGTAGCCCAAAGCCGAGCTGGCTGCGCGAACGGAACTGTTTGTGGAAACAGTAGCGCAAAGCAGAGCTGGCCGCGCGAAATGCAGAGCTTACTTGAAAGTTAGGTATTATACGTGATTTTAGATAGCGCTAAGCGAGCCGCGCCAACCATTTACGGGAAACAGTAGCCCAAAGCGGAGCTGGCTGCGCGAACGGAACTGTTTGTGGAAACAGTAGCGCAAAGCAGAGCTCGCCGCGCGAAATGCAGAGCTTACTTGAAAGTTAGGTATTATACGTGATTTTCCATAGCGCGAAGCGAGCCGCGACAACCATTTACGGGAAACAGTAGCCCAAAGCGGAGCTGACTGCGCGAACGGAAGTGTTTGTGGAAACAGTAGCGCAAAGCAGAGCTGGCCGCGCGAAATGCAGAGCTTACTTGAAAGTTAGGTATTACACGTGATTTTCCATAGCGCGAAGCGAGCCGCGCCAACCATTTACGGGAAACAGTAGGCCAAAGCAGAGCTGGCAATGCGAACCCAACTGTTTAGTGGAAACAGTAGCGCAAAGCAGAGCTGGCCGCGCCAAATGCAGAGCTTACTTGAAAGTTAGGTATTATACGTGATTTTCCATAGCGCGAAGCGAGCCGCGCCAACCATTTACGGGAAACAGTAGCCCAAAGCGGAGCTGGCTGCGCGAACGGAACTGTTTGTGGAAACAGTAGCGCAAAGCAGAGCTCGCCGCGCGAAATGCAGAGCTTACTTGAAAGTTAGGTATTACACGTGATTTTCCATAGCGCGAAGCGAGCCGCGCCAACCATTTACGGGAAACAGTAGCCCAAAGCGGAGCTGGCTGCGCGAACGGAACTGTTTGTGGAAACAGTAGCGCAAAGCAGAGCTGGCCGCGCCAAATGCAGAGCTTACTTGAAAGTTAGGTATTATACGTGATTTTCCATAGCGCGAAGCGAGCCGCGTCAACCATTTACGGGAAACAGTAGCCCAAAGCGGAGCTGGCCGCGCGAACCGAACTATTTAGTGGAAACAGTAGCGCAAAGCAGAGCTGGCCGCGCCAAATGCAGAGCTTACTTGAAAGTTAGGTATTACACGTGATTTTCCATAGCGCGAAGCGAGCCGCGCCAACCATTTACGGGAAACAGTAGCCCAAAGCCGAGCTGGCTGCGCGAACGGAACTGTTTGTGGAAACAGTAGCGCAAAGCAGAGCTGGCCGCGCGAAATGCAGAGCTTACTTGAAAGTTAGGTATTATACGTGATTTTAGATAGCGCTAAGCGAGCCGCGCCAACCATTTACGGGAAACAGTAGCCCAAAGCGGAGCTGGCTGCGCGAACGGAACTGTTTGTGGAAACAGTAGCGCAAAGCAGAGCTCGCCGCGCGAAATGCAGAGCTTACTTGAAAGTTAGGTATTATACGTGATTTTCCATAGCGCGAAGCGAGCCGCGCCAACCATTTACGGGAAACAGTAGCCCAAAGCGGAGCTGACTGCGCGAACGGAACTGTTTGTGGAAACAGTAGCGCAAAGCAGAGCTGGCCGCGCGAAATGCAGAGCTTACTTGAAAGTTAGGTATTACACGTGATTTTCCATAGCGCGAAGCGAGCCGCGCCAACCATTTACGGGAAACAGTAGGCCAAAGCAGAGCTGGCAATGCGAACCCAACTGTTTAGTGGAAACAGTAGCGCAAAGCAGATCTTGCCGCCTCAAATGTGGAGCTTACTTGAAAGTTAGGTATTATACGTGATTTTCCATAGCGCGAAGCGAGCCGCGCCAACCATTTACGGGAAACAGTAGCCCAAAGCGGAGCTGGCTGCGCCAACGGAACTGTTTGTGGAAACAGTAGCGCAAAGCAGAGCTCGCCGCGCGAAATGCAGAACTTACTTGAAAGTTAGGTATTACACGTGATTTTCCATAGCGCGAAGCGAGCCGCGCCAACCATTTACGGGAAACAGTAGCCCAAAGCGGAGCTGGCTGCGCGAACGGAACTGTTTGTGGAAACAGTAGCGCAAAGCAGAGCTGGCCGCGCGAAATGCAGAGCTTACTTGAAAGTTAGGTATTATACGTGATTTTCCATAGCGCGAAGCGAGCCGCGCCAACCATTTACGGGAAACAGCAGCCCAAAGCGGACCTGGCCGCGCGAACCGAACTATTTAGTGGAAACAGTAGCGCAAAGCAGAGCTCGCCGCGCGAAATGCAGAGCTTACTTGAAAGTTAGGTATTACACGTGATTTTCCATAGCGCGAAGCGAGCCGCGCCAACCATTTACGGGAAACAGTAGCCCAAAGCGGAGCTGGCTGCGCGAACGGAACTGTTTGTGGAAACAGTAGCGCAAAGCAGAGCTGGCCGCGCGAAATGCAGAGCTTACTTGAAAGTTAGGTATTATACGTGATTTTCCATAGCGCGAAGCGAGCCGCGCCAACCATTTACGGGAAACAGCAGCCCAAAGCGGACCTGGCCGCGCGAACCGAACTATTTAGTGGAAACAGTAGCGCAAAGCAGAGCTGGCCGCGCCAAATGCAGAGCTTACTTGAAAGTTAGGTATTACACGTGATATTCCATAGCACGAAGCGAGCCGCGCCAACCATTTACGGGAAACAGTAGCCCAAAGCGGAGCTGGCTGCGCGAACGGAACTGTTTGTGGAAACAGTAGCGCAAAGCAGAGCTGGCCGCGCGAAATGCAGAGCTTACTTGAAAGTTAGGTATTACACGTGATTTTCCATAGCGCGAAGCGAGCCGCGCCAACCATTTACGGGAAACAGTAGGCCAAAGCAGAGCTGGCAGCGCGAACCGAACTGTTTAGTGGAAACAGTAGCGCAAAGCAGATCTTGCCGCCTCAAATGTGGAGCTTACTTGAAAGTTAGGTATTATACGTGATTTTCCATAGCGCGAAGCGAGCCGCGCCAACCATTTACGGGAAACAGTAGGCCAAAGCAGAGCTGGCAGCGCGAACCGAACTGTTTAGTGGAAACAGTAGCGCAAAGCAGAGCTGGCCGCGCCAAATTCAGAGCTTACTTGAAAGTTAGGTATTATACGTGATTTTCCATAGCGCGAAGCGAGCCGCGCCAACCATTTACGGGAAACAGTAGCCCAAAGCGGAGCTGGCTGCGCGAACGGAACTGTTTGTGGAAACAGTAGCGCAAAGCAGAGCTGGCCGCGCGAAATGCAGAGCTTACTTGAAAGTTAGGTATTACACGTAATTTTCCATAGCGCGAAGCGAGCCCCGCCAACCATTTACGGGAAACAGGAGGCCAAAGCAGAGCTGGCAGCGCGAACCGAACTGTTTAGTGGAAACAGTAGCGCAAAGCAGATCTTGCCGCCTCAAATGTGGAGCTTACTTGAAAGTTAGGTATTATACGTGATTTTCCATAGCGCGAAGCGAGCCGCGCCAACCATTTACGGGAAACAGTAGGCCAAAGCAGAGCTGGCAGCGCGAACCGAACTGTTTAGTGGAAACAGTAGCGCAAAGCAGATCTTGCCGCCTCACATGTGGAGCTTACTTGAAAGTTAGGTATTACACGTGATTTTCCATAGCGCGAAGCGAGCCGCGCCAACCATTTACGGGAAACAGTAGCCCAAAGCATAGCTGGCCGCGCGAACCGAACTATTTAGTGGAAACAGTAGCGCAAAGCAGAGCTGGCCGCGCCAAATGCAGAGCTTACTTGAAAGTTAGGTATTATACGTGATTTTCCATAGCGCGAAGCGAGCCGCGCCAACCATTTACGGGAAACAGTAGCCCAAAGCGGAGCTGGCTGCGCGAACGGAACTGTTTGTGGAAACAGTAGCGCAAAGCAGAGCTCGCCGCGCGAAATGCAGAGCTTACTTGAAAGTTAGGTATTACACGTGATTTTCCATAGCGCGAAGCGAGCCGCGCCAACCATTTACGGGAAACAGTAGCCCAAAGCGGAGCTGGCTGCGCGAACGGAACTGTTTGTGGAAACAGTAGCGCAAAGCAGAGCTGGCCGCGCCAAATGCAGAGCTTACTTGAAAGTTAGGTATTATACGTGATTTTCCATAGCGCGAAGCGAGCCGCGCCAACCATTTACGGGAAACAGTAGCCCAAAGCGGAGCTGGCCGCGCGAACCGAACTATTTAGTGGAAACAGTAGCGCAAAGCAGAGCTGGCCGCGCCAAATGCAGAGCTTACTTGAAAGTTAGGTATTACACGTGATTTTCCATAGCGCGAAGCGAGCCGCGCCAACCATTTACGGGAAACAGTAGCCCAAAGCCGAGCTGGCTGCGCGAACGGAACTGTTTGTGGAAACAGTAGCGCAAAGCAGAGCTGGCCGCGCGAAATGCAGAGCTTACTTGAAAGTTAGGTATTATACGTGATTTTAGATAGCGCTAAGCGAGCCGCGCCAACCATTTACGGGAAACAGTAGCCCAAAGCGGAGCTGGCTGCGCGAACGGAACTGTTTGTGGAAACAGTAGCGCAAAGCAGAGCTCGCCGCGCGAAATGCAGAGCTTACTTGAAAGTTAGGTATTATACGTGATTTTCCATAGCGCGAAGCGAGCCGCGACAACCATTTACGGGAAACAGTAGCCCAAAGCGGAGCTGACTGCGCGAACGGAAGTGTTTGTGGAAACAGTAGCGCAAAGCAGAGCTGGCCGCGCGAAATGCAGAGCTTACTTGAAAGTTAGGTATTACACGTGATTTTCCATAGCGCGAAGCGAGCCGCGCCAACCATTTACGGGAAACAGTAGGCCAAAGCAGAGCTGGCAATGCGAACCCAACTGTTTAGTGGAAACAGTAGCGCAAAGCAGAGCTGGCCGCGCCAAATGCAGAGCTTACTTGAAAGTTAGGTATTATACGTGATTTTCCATAGCGCGAAGCGAGCCGCGCCAACCATTTACGGGAAACAGTAGCCCAAAGCGGAGCTGGCTGCGCGAACGGAACTGTTTGTGGAAACAGTAGCGCAAAGCAGAGCTCGCCGCGCGAAATGCAGAGCTTACTTGAAAGTTAGGTATTACACGTGATTTTCCATAGCGCGAAGCGAGCCGCGCCAACCATTTACGGGAAACAGTAGCCCAAAGCGGAGCTGGCTGCGCGAACGGAACTGTTTGTGGAAACAGTAGCGCAAAGCAGAGCTGGCCGCGCCAAATGCAGAGCTTACTTGAAAGTTAGGTATTATACGTGATTTTCCATAGCGCGAAGCGAGCCGCGTCAACCATTTACGGGAAACAGTAGCCCAAAGCGGAGCTGGCCGCGCGAACCGAACTATTTAGTGGAAACAGTAGCGCAAAGCAGAGCTGGCCGCGCCAAATGCAGAGCTTACTTGAAAGTTAGGTATTACACGTGATTTTCCATAGCGCGAAGCGAGCCGCGCCAACCATTTACGGGAAACAGTAGCCCAAAGCCGAGCTGGCTGCGCGAACGGAACTGTTTGTGGAAACAGTAGCGCAAAGCAGAGCTGGCCGCGCGAAATGCAGAGCTTACTTGAAAGTTAGGTATTATACGTGATTTTAGATAGCGCTAAGCGAGCCGCGCCAACCATTTACGGGAAACAGTAGCCCAAAGCGGAGCTGGCTGCGCGAACGGAACTGTTTGTGGAAACAGTAGCGCAAAGCAGAGCTCGCCGCGCGAAATGCAGAGCTTACTTGAAAGTTAGGTATTATACGTGATTTTCCATAGCGCGAAGCGAGCCGCGCCAACCATTTACGGGAAACAGTAGCCCAAAGCGGAGCTGACTGCGCGAACGGAACTGTTTGTGGAAACAGTAGCGCAAAGCAGAGCTGGCCGCGCGAAATGCAGAGCTTACTTGAAAGTTAGGTATTACACGTGATTTTCCATAGCGCGAAGCGAGCCGCGCCAACCATTTACGGGAAACAGTAGGCCAAAGCAGAGCTGGCAATGCGAACCCAACTGTTTAGTGGAAACAGTAGCGCAAAGCAGATCTTGCCGCCTCAAATGTGGAGCTTACTTGAAAGTTAGGTATTATACGTGATTTTCCATAGCGCGAAGCGAGCCGCGCCAACCATTTACGGGAAACAGTAGCCCAAAGCGGAGCTGGCTGCGCGAACGGAACTGTTTAGTGGAAACAGTAGCGCAAAGCAGATCTTGCCGCCTCAAATGTGGAGCTTACTTGAAAGTTAGGTATTATACGTGATTTTCCATAGCGCGAAGCGAGCCGCGCCAACCATTTACGGGAAACAGTAGCCCAAGGCGGAGCTGGCCGCGCGAACCGAACTGTTTAGTGGAAACAGTAGCGCAAAGCAGATCTTGCCGCCTCAAATGTGGAGCTTACTTGAAAGTTAGGTATTATACGTGATGTTCCATAGCGCGAAGCGAGCCGCGCCAACCATTTACGGGAAACAGTAGCCCAAAGCAGAGCTGGCCGCGCGAACCGAACTGTTTAGTGGAAACAGTAGCGCAAAGCAGAGCTCGCCGCGCGAAATGCAGAGCTTACTTGAAAGTTAGGTATTATACGTGATTTTCCATAGCGCGAAGCGAGCCGCGCCAACCATTTACGGAGAACAGTAGCCCAAAGCAGAGCTGGCCTCGCGAACCGAACTGTTTAGAGGAAACAGTAGCGCAAAGCAGAGCTGGCCGCGCGAAATGCAGAGCTTACTTGAAAGTTAGGTATTATACGTTATTTTCCATAGCGCGAAGCGAGCCGCGCCAACCATTTACGGGAAACAGTAGCCCAAAGCGGAGCTGGCTGCGCGAACGGAACTGTTTGTGGAAACAGTAGCGCAAAGCAGAGCTGGCCGCGCGAAATGCAGAGCTTACTTGAAAGTTAGGTATTATACGTTATTTTCCATAGCGCGAAGCGAGCCGCGCCAACCATTTACGGGAAACAGTAGCCCAAAGCGGAGCTGGCTGCGCGAACGGAACTGTTTGTGGAAACAGTAGCGCAAAGCAGAGCTGGCCGCGCGAAATGCAGAGCTTACTTGAAAGTTAGGTATTATACGTGATTTTCCATAGCGCGAAGCGAGCCGCGCCAACCATTTACGGGAAACAGTAGCCCAAAGCAGAGCTGGCCGCGCGAACCGAACTGTTTAGTGGAAACAGTAGCGCAAAGCAGAGCTGGCCGCCTGAAATGCAGAGCCTACTTGAAAGTTAGGTATTATATGTGATTTTCCATAGCGCGAAGCGAGCCGCGCCAACCATTTACGGGAAACAGTAGCGCAAAGCAGAGCTGGCCGCCTGAAATGCAGAGCCTACTTGAAAGTTAGGTATTATACGTGATTTTCCATAGCGCGAAGCGAGCCGCGCCAACCATTTACGGGAAACAATAGCTCAAAGCAGAGCTGGCCGCGCGATATGCAGAGCTTACTTGAAAGTTAGGTATTATACGTGATTTTCCATAGCGCGAAGCGAGCCGCGCCAACCATTTACGGGAAACAATAGCCCAAAGCAGAGCTGGCCGCGCGAACCGAACTGTTTAGTGGAAACAGTAGCGCAAATCAGAGCTGGCGGCGCGAAATGCAGAGCTTACTTGAAAGTTAGGTATTATACGTGATTTTCCATAGCGCGAAGCGAGCCGCGCCAACCATTTACGGGAAACAATAGCCCAAAGCAGAGCTGGCCGCGCGAACCGAACTGCTTAGTGGAAACAGTAGCGCAAAGCAGAGCTGGCCGCCTGCAATGCAGAGCCTACTTGAAAGTTAGGTATTATACGTGATTTTCCATAGCGCGAAGCGAGCCGCGCCAACCATTTACGGGAAACAATAGCTCAAAGCAGAGCTAGCCGCGCGAACCGAACTGCTTAGTGGAAACAGTAGCGCAAAGCAGAGCTGGCCGCCTGAAATGCAGAGCCTACTTGAAAGTTAGGTATTATACGTGATTTTCCATAGCGCGAAGCGAGCCGCGCCAACCATTTACGGGAAACAATAGCCCAAAGCAGAGCTGGCCGCGCGAACCGAACTGTTTAGTGGAAACAGTAGTGCAAAGCAGAGCTGGCCGCCTGAAATGCACAGCCTACTTGAAAGTTACGTATTATACGTTATTTTCCAGAGCGCGAAGCGAGCCGTGCCAACCATTTACGGGAAACAATAGCCCAAAGCAGAGCTGGCAGCGCGAACCGAACTGATTAGTGGAAACAGTAGCGCAAAGCAGAGCTGGCCACGCGAAATGCAGAACTTACTTGAAAGTTAGGTATTATACGTGATTTTCCATAGCGCGAAGCGAGCCACGCCAACCATTTACGGGAAACAATAGCCCAAAGCAGAGCTGGCCGCGCGAACCGAACTGTTTAGTGGAAACAGTAGCGCAAAGCAGAGCTGGCCGCCTGAAATGCAGAGCCTACTTGAAAGTTAGGTATTATACGTTATTTTCCAGAGCCCGAAGCGAGCCGTGCCAACCATTTACGGGAAACAATAGCCCAAAGCAGAGCTGGCCGCGCGAACCGAACTGATTAGTGGAAACAGTAGCGCAAATCAGAGCTGGCCGCGCGAAATGCAGAGCTTACTTGAAAGTTAGGTATTATACGTTATTTTCCATAGCGCGAAGCGAGCCGCGCCAACCATTTCCGGGAAACAGTAGCCCAAAGCGGAGCTGGCTGCGCAAACGGAACTGTTTGTGGAAACAGTAGCGCAAAGCAGAGCTGGCCGCGCGAAATGCACAGCTTAGTTGAAAGTTAGGTATTATACGTGATTTTCCAGAGCGCGAAGCGAGCCGTGCCAACCATTTACGGGAAACAATAGCCCAAAGCAGAGCTGGCCGCGCGAACCGAACTGTTTAGTGGAAACAGTAGCGCAAATCAGAGCTGGCCGCGCGAAATGCAGAGCTTACTTGAAAGTTAGGTATTATACGTGATTTTCCATAGCGCGAAGCGAGCCGCGCCAACCATTTACGGGAAACAATAGCCCAAAGCAGAGCTGGCCGCGCGAACGGAACTATTTAGTGGAAACAGTAGCGCAAATCAGAGCTGGCCGCGCGAAATGCAGAGCTTACTTGAAAGTTAGGTAATATACGTGACTTTCCATAGCGCGAAGCGAGCCGCGCCAACCATTTACGGGAAACAATAGCCCAAAGCAGAGCTGGCCGCGCGAACCGAACTGTTTAGTGGAAACAGTAGCGCAAAGCAGAGCTGGCCGCCTGAAATGCAGAGCCTACTTGAAAGTTAGGTATTATACGTGATTTTCCATAGCGCGAAGCGAGCCGCGCCAACCATTTACGGGAAACAATAGCTCAAAGCAGAGCTGGCCGCGCGAAATGCAGAGCTTACTTGAAAGTTAGGTATTATACGTGATTTTCCATAGCGCGAAGCGAGCCGCGCCAACCATTTACGGGAAACAATAGCCCAAAGCAGAGCTGGCCGCTCGAACCGAACTGTTTAGTGGAAACAGTAGCGCAAATCAGAGCTGGCCGCCTGAAATGCAGAGCCTACTTGAAAGTTAGGTATTATACGTGATTTTCCATAGCGCGAAGCGAGCCGCGCCAACCATTTACGGGAAACAATAGCCCAAAGCAGAGCTGGCCGCGCGAACGGAACTATTTAGTGGAAACAGTAGCGCAAATCAGAGCTGGCCGCGCGAAATGCAGAGCTTACTTGAAAGTTAGGTAATATACGTGACTTTCCATAGCGCGAAGCGAGCCGCGCCAACCATTTACGGGAAACAATAGCCCAAAGCAGAGCTGGCCGCGCGAACCGAACTGTTTAGTGGAAACAGTAGCGCAAAGCAGAGCTGGCCGCCTGAAATGCAGAGCCTACTTCAAAGTTAGGTATTATACGTGATTTTCCATAGCGCGAAGCGAGCCGCGCCAACCATTTACGGGAAACAATAGCTCAAAGCAGAGCTGGCCGCGCGAAATGCAGAGCTTACTTGAAAGTTAGGTATTATACGTGATTTTCCATAGCGCGAAGCGAGCCGCGCCAACCATATACGGGAAACAATTGCCCAAAGCAGAGCTGGCAGCGCGAACCGAACTGATTAGTGGAAACAGTAGTGCAAAGCAGAGCTGGCCGCCTGAAATGCAGAGCCTACTTGAAAGTTAGGTATTATACGTGATTTTCCATAGCGCGAAGCGAGCCGCGCCAACCATTTACGGGAAACAGTAGCCCAAAGCGGAGCTGGCTGCGCGAACGGAACTGTTTGTGGAAACAGTAGCGCAAAGCAGAGCTGGCCGCGCGAAATGCAGAGCTTACTTGAAAGTTAGGTATTATACGTGATTTTCCATAGCGCGAAGCGAGCCGCGCCAACCATATACGGGAAACAATTGCCCAAAGCAGAGCTGGCCGCGCGAACGGAACTATTTAGTGGAAACAGTAGCGCAAATCAGAGCTGGCCGCGCGAAATGCAGAGCTTACTTGAAAGTTAGGTAATATACGTGACTTTCCATAGCGCGAAGCGAGCCGCGCCAACCATTTACGGGAAACAATAGCCCAAAGCAGAGCTGGCCGCGCGAACCGAACTGTTTAGTGGAAACAGTAGCGCAAAGCAGAGCTGGCCGCCTGAAATGCAGAGCCTACTTGAAAGTTAGGTATTATACGTGATTTTCCATAGCGCGAAGCGAGCCGCGCCAACCATTTACGGGAAACAATAGCTCAAAGCAGAGCTGGCCGCGCGAAATGCAGAGCTTACTTGAAAGTTAGGTAATATACGTGACTTTCCATAGCGCGAAGCGAGCCGCGCCAACCATTTACGGGAAACAGTTGCCCGAAGCAGAGCTGGCCGCGCGAACGGAACTATTTAGTGGAAACAGTAGCGCAAATCAGAGCTGGCCGCGCGAAATGCAGAGCTTACTTGAAAGTTAGGTAATATACGTGATTTTCCATAGCGTGAAGGGAGCCGTGCCAACCATTTACGGGAAACAGTTGCCCGAAGCAGAGCTGGCAGCGCGAACTGAACTGATTAGTGGAAACAGTAGTGCAAAGCAGAGCTGGCCGCCTGAAATGCAGAGCCTACTTGAAAGTTAGGTATTATACGTGATTTTCCATAGCGCGAAGCGAGCCGCGCCAACCATTTACGGGAAACAATAGCCCAAAGCAGAGCTGGCAGCGCGAACCGAACTGATTAGTGGAAACAGTAGTGCAAAGCAGAGCTGGCCGCCTGAAATGCAGAGCCTACTTGAAAGTTAGGTATTATACGTGATTTTCCATAGCGCGAAGCGAGCCGCGCCAACCATTTACGGGAAACAATAGCTCAAAGCAGAGCTGGCCGCGCGAAATGCAGAGCTTACTTGAAAGTTAGGTATTATACGTGATTTTCCATAGCGCGAAGCGAGCCGCGCCAACCATTTACGGGAAACAATAGCCCAAAGCAGAGCTGGCCGCGCGAACGGAACTATTTAGTGGAAACAGTAGCGCAAATCAGAGCTGGCCGCGCGAAATGCCGAGCTTACTTGAAAGTTAGGTAATATACGTGATTTTCCATAGCGTGAAGGGAGCCGTGCCAACCATTTACGGGAAACAGTTGCCCGAAGCAGAGCTGGCAGCGCGAACTGAACTGATTAGTGGAAACAGTAGTGCAAAGCAGAGCTGGCCGCCTGAAATGCAGAGCCTACTTGAAAGTTAGGTATTATACGTGATTTTCCATAGCGCGAAGCGAGCCGCGCCAACCATTTACGGGAAACAATAGCTCAAAGCAGAGCTGGCCGCGCGAAATGCAGAGCTTACTTGAAAGTTAGGTATTATACGTGATTTTCCATAGCGCGAAGCGAGCCGCGCCAACCATTTACGGGAAACAATAGCCCAAAGCAGAGCTGGCCGCGCGAACGGAACTATTTAGTGGAAACAGTAGCGCAAATCAGAGCTGGCCGCGCGAAATGCAGAGCTTACTTGAAAGTTAGGTAATATACGTGATTTTCCATAGCGTGAAGGGAGCCGTGCCAACCATTTACGGGAAACAGTTGCCCGAAGCAGAGCTGGCAGCGCGAACCGAACTGATTAGTGGAAACAGTAGTGCAAAGCAGAGCTGGCCGCCTGAAATGCAGAGCCTACTTGAAAGTTAGGTATTATACGTGATTTTCCATAGCGCGAAGCGAGCCGCGCCAACCATTTACGGGAAACAATAGCCCAAAGCAGAGCTGGCAGCGCGAACCGAACTGATTAGTGGAAACAGTAGTGCAAAGCAGAGCTGGCCGCCTGAAATGCAGAGCCTACTTGAAAGTTAGGTATTATACGTGATTTTCCATAGCGCGAAGCGAGCCGCGCCAACCATTTACGGGAAACAGTTGCCCGAAGCAGAGCTGCCAGCGCGAACCGAACTGCTTAGTGGAAACAGTAGCGCAAAGCAGAGCTGGCCGCCTGAAATGCAGAGCCTACTTGAAAGTTAGGTATTATACGTGATTTTCCATAGCGCGAAGCGAGCCGCGCCAACCATTTACGGGAAACAGTAGCCCAGAGCGGAGCTGGCTGCGCGAACGGAACTGTTTGTGGAAACAGTAGCGCAAATCAGAGCTGGCCGCGCGAAATGCAGAGCTTACTTGAAAGTTACGTAATATACGTGACTTTCCATAGCGCGAAGCGAGCCGCGCCGACCATTTACGGGAAACAATAGCCCAAAGCAGAGCTGGCCGCGCGAACCGAACTGTTTAGTGGAAACAGTAGCGCAAAGCAGAGCTGGCCGCCTGAAATGCAGAGCCTACTTGAAAGTTAGGTATTATACGTGATTTTCCATAGCGCGAAGCGAGCCGCGCCAACCATTTACGGGAAACAATAGCTCAAAGCAGAGCTGGCCGCGCGAAATGCAGAGCTTACTTGAAAGTTAGGTATTATACGTGATTTTCCATAGCGTGAAGGGAGCCGTGCCAACCATTTACGGGAAACAGTTGCCCGAAGCAGAGCTGGCAGCGCGAACCGAACTGATTAGTGGAAACAGTAGCGCAAAGCAGAGCTGGCCGCCTGAAATGCAGAGCCTACTTGAAAGTTAGGTATTATACGTGATTTTCCATAGCGCGAAGCGAGCCGCGCCAACCATTTACGGGAAACAATAGCCCAAAGCAGAGCTGGCAGCGCGAACCGAACTGATTAGTGGAAACAGTAGTGCAAAGCAGAGCTGGCCGCCTGAAATGCAGAGCCTACTTGAAAGTTAGGTATTATACGTGATTTTCCATAGCGCGAAGCGAGCCGCGCCAACCATTTACGGGAAACAGTTGCCCGAAGCAGAGCTGCCAGCGCGAACCGAACTGCTTAGTGGAAACAGTAGCGCAAAGCAGAGCTGGCCGCCTGAAATGCAGAGCCTACTTGAAAGTTAGGTATTATACGTGATTTTCCATAGCGCGAAGCGAGCCGCGCCAACCATTTACGGGAAACAGTAGCCCAGAGCGGAGCTGGCTGCGCGAACGGAACTGTTTGTGGAAACAGTAGCGCAAATCAGAGCTGGCCGCGCGAAATGCAGAGCTTACTTGAAAGTTACGTAATATACGTGACTTTCCATAGCGCGAAGCGAGCCGCGCCGACCATTTACGGGAAACAGTAGCGCAAAGCAGAGCTGGCCGCCTGAAATGCAGAGCCTACTTGAAAGTTAGGTATTATACGTGATTTTCCATAGCGCGAAGCGAGCCGCGCCAACCATTTACGGGAAACAATAGCCCAAAGCAGAGCTGGCAGCGCGAACCGAACTGATTAGTGGAAACAGTAGTGCAAAGCAGAGCTGGCCGCCTGAAATGCAGAGCCTACTTGAAAGTTAGGTATTAAACGTGATTTTCCATAGCGCGAAGGGAGCCGTGCCAACCATTTACGGGAAACAGTTGCCCGAAGCAGAGCTGGCAGCGCGAACCGAACTGTTTAGTGGAAACAGTAGCGCAAAGCAGAGCTGGCCGCCTGAAATGCAGAGCCTACTTGAAAGTTAGGTATTATACGTGATTTTCCATAGCGCGAAGCGAGCCGCGCCAACCATTTACGGGAAACAATAGCCCAAAGCAGAGCTGGCAGCGCGAACCGAACTGATTAGTGGAAACAGTAGTGCAAAGCAGAGCTGGCCGCCTGAAATGCAGAGCCTACTTGAAAGTTAGGTATTATACGTGATTTTCCATAGCGCGAAGCGAGCCGCGCCAACCATTTACGGGAAACAGTTGCCCGAAGCAGAGCTGCCAGCGCGAACCGAACTGCTTAGTGGAAACAGTAGCGCAAAGCAGAGCTGGCCGCCTGAAATGCAGAGCCTACTTGAAAGTTAGGTATTATACGTGATTTTCCATAGCGCGAAGCGAGCCGCGCCAACCATTTGCGGGAAACAGTAGCCCAGAGCGGAGCTGGCTGCGCGAACGGAACTGTTTGTGGAAACAGTAGCGCAAAGCAGAGCTGGCCGCGCGAAATGCAGAGCTTACTTGAAAGTTAGGAATTATACGTGATTTTCCATAACGTGAAGGGAGCCGTGCCAACCATTTACGGGAAACAATAGCCCAAAGCAGAGCTGGCAGCGCGAACCGAACTGATTAGTGGAAACAGTAGTGCAAAGCAGAGCTGGCCGCCTGAAATGCCGAGCCTACTTGAAAGTTAGGTATTATACGTGATTTTCCATAGCGCGAAGCGAGCCGCGCCAACCATTTACGGGAAACAGTAGCCCAGAGCGGAGCTGGCTGCGCGAACGGAACTGTTTGTGGAAACAGTAGCGCAAAGCAGAGCTGGCCGCGCGAAATGCAGAGCTTACTTGAAAGTTAGGAATTATACGTGATTTTCCATAGCGCGAAGCGAGCCGTGCCAACCATTTACGGGAAACAGTTGCCCGAAGCAGAGCTGGCAGCGCGAACCGAACTGTTTAGTGGAAACAGTAGCGCAAATCAGAGCTGGCCGCCTGAAATGCCGAGCCTACTTGAAAGTTAGGTATTATACGTGATTTTCCATAGCGCGAAGCGAGCCGCGCCAACCATTTACGGGAAACAATAGCCCAAAGCAGAGCTGGCAGCGCGAACCGAACTGTTTAGTGGAAACAGTAGCGCAAATCAGAGCTGGCCGCGCGAAATGGAGAGCCTACTTGAAAGTTAGGAATTATACGTGATTTTCCATAACGTGAAGGGAGCCGTGCCAACCATTTACGGGAAACAGTAGCTCAAAGCAGAGCTGGCAGCGCGAACCGAACTGATTAGTGGAAACAGTAGTGCAAAGCAGAGCTGGCCGCCTGAAATGCAGAGCCTACTTGAAAGTTAGGTATTATACGTGATTTTCCATAGCGCGAAGCGAGCCGCGCCAACCATTTACGGGAAACAATAGCCCAAAGCAGAGCTGGCAGCGCGAACCGAACTGTTTAGTGGAAACAGTAGCGCAAATCAGAGCTGGCCGCGCGAAATGGAGAGCCTACTTGAAAGTTAGGAATTATACGTGATTTTCCATAGCGCGAAGCGAGCCGTGCCAACCATTTACGGGAAACAGTAGCCCAAAGCAGAGCTGGCAGCGCGAACCGAACTGTTTAGTGGAAACAGTAGCGCAAATCAGAGCTGGCCGCCTGAAATGCAGAGCCTACTTGAAAGTTAGGTATTATACGTGATTTTCCATAGCGCGAAGCGAGCCGCGCCAACCATTTACGGGAAACAGTAGCCCAAAGCAGAGCTGGCAGCGCGAACCGAACTGATTAGTGGAAACAGTAGTGCAAAGCAGAGCTGGCCGCCTGAAATGCCGAGCCTACTTGAAAGTTAGGTATTATACGTGATTTTCCATAACGCGAAGGGAGCCGCGCCAACCATTTACGGGAAACAGTTGCCCGAAGCAGAGCTGGCAGCGCGAACCGAACTGTTTAGTGGAAACAGTAGCGCAAATCAGAGCTGGCCGCGCGAAATGGAGAGCCTACTTGAAAGTTAGGAATTATACGTGATTTTCCATAGCGCGAAGCGAGCCGTGCCAACCATTTACGGGAAACAGTAGCTCAAAGCAGTGCTGGCAGCGCGAACCGAACTGTTTAGTGGAAACAGTAGTGCAAAGCAGAGCTGGCCGCCTGAAATGCCGAGCCTACTTGAAAGTTAGGAATTATACGTGATTTTCCATAACGCGAAGGGAGCCGCGCCAACCATTTACGGGAAACAGTTGCCCGAAGCAGAGCTGGCAGCGCGAACCGAACTGTTTAGTGGAAACAGTAGCGCAAATCAGAGCTGGCCGCGCGAAATGGAGAGCCTACTTGAAAGTTAGGAATTATACGTGATTTTCCATAGCGCGAAGCGAGCCGTGCCAACCATTTACGGGAAACAGTTGCCCGAAGCAGAGCTGCCAGCGCGAACCGAACTGCTTAGTGGAAACAGTAGCGCAAAGCAGAGCTGGCCGCCTGAAATGCAGAGCCTACTTGAAAGTTAGGTATTATACGTGATTTTCCATAGCGCGAAGCGAGCCGCGCCAACCATTTACGGGAAACAGTAGCCCAAAGCAGAGCTGGCCGCGCGAAATGCAGAGCCTACTTGAAAGTTAGGTATTATACGTGATTTTCCATAACGTGAAGGGAGCCGTGCCAACCATTTACGGGAAACAGTAGCCCAAAGCAGAGCTGGCAGCGCGAACCGAACTGATTAGTGGAAACAGTAGTGCAAAGCAGAGCTGGCCGCCTGAAATGCCGAGCCTACTTGAAAGTTAGGTATTATACGTGATTTTCCATAGCGCGAAGCGAGCCGCGCCAACCATTTACGGGAAACAGTAGCCCAAAGCAGAGCTGGCCGCGCGAAATGCAGAGCCTACTTGAAAGTTAGGTATTATACGTGATTTTCCATAACGTGAAGGGAGCCGTGCCAACCATTTACGGGAAACAATAGCCCAAAGCAGAGCTGGCAGCGCGAACCGAACTGATTAGTGGAAACAGTAGCGCAAAGCAGAGCTGGCCGCCTGAAATGCAGAGCCTACTTGAAAGTTAGGTATTATACGTGATTTTCCATAGCGCGAAGCGAGCCGCGCCAACCATTTACGGGAAACAGTAGCCCAAAGCAGAGCTGGCCGCGCGAAATGCAGAGCTTACTTGAAAGTTAGGTATTATACGTGATTTTCCATAGCGCGAAGCGAGCCGCGCCAACCATTTACGGGAAACAATAGCCCAAAGCAGAGCTGGCAGCGCGAACCGAACTGATTAGTGGAAACAGTAGTGCAAATCAGAGCTGGCCGCGCGAAATGGAGAGCCTACTTGAATGTTAGGAATTATACGTGATTTTCCATAGCGCGAAGCGAGCCGTGCCAACCATTTACGGGAAACAGTAGCTCAAAGCAGAGCTGGCAGCGCGAACCGAACTGTTTGTGGAAACAGTAGCGCAAAGCAGAGCTGGCCGCGCGAAATGCAGAGCCTACTTGAAAGTTAGGAATTATACGTGATTTTCCATAGCGCGAAGCGAGCCGCGCCAACCATTTACGGGAAACAGTAGCCCAGAGCGGAGCTGGCTGCGCGAACGGAACTGTTTGTGGAAACAGTAGCGCAAAGCAGAGCTGGCCGCGCGAAATGCAGAGCCTACTTGAAAGTTAGGAATTATACGTGATTTTCCATAGCGCGAAGCGAGCCGTGCCAACCATTTACGGGAAACAGTAGCTCAAAGCAGAGCTGGCAGCGCGAACCGAACTGATTAGTGGAAACAGTAGTGCAAAGCAGAGCTGGCCGCCTGAAATGCCGAGCCTACTTGAAAGTTAGGTATTATACGTGATTTTCCATAGCGCGAAGCGAGCCGCGCCAACCATTTACGGGAAACAGTAGCCCAGAGCGGAGCTGGCTGCGCGAACGGAACTGTTTGTGGAAACAGTAGCGCAAAGCAGAGCTGGCCGCGCGAAATGCAGAGCCTACTTGAAAGTTAGGAATTATACGTGATTTTCCATAGCGCGAAGCGAGCCGTGCCAACCATTTACGGGAAACAGTAGCTCAAAGCAGAGCTGGCAGCGCGAACCGAACTGATTAGTGGAAACAGTAGCGCAAATCAGAGCTGGCCGCGCGAAATGGAGAGCCTACTTGAAAGTTAGGTATTATACGTGATTTTCCATAGCGCGAAGCGAGCCGCGCCAACCATTTACGGGAAACAGTTGCCCGAAGCAGAGCTGGCAGCGCGAACCGAACTGTTTAGTGGAAACAGTAGCGCAAATCAGAGCTGGCCGCGCGAAATGCAGAGCCTACTTGAAAGTTAGGAATTATACGTGATTTTCCATAGCGCGAAGCGAGCCGTGCCAACCATTTACGGGAAACAGTAGCTCAAAGCAGAGCTGGCAGCGCGAACCGAACTGTTTGTGGAAACAGTAGCGCAAAGCAGAGCTGGCCGCGCGAAATGGAGAGCCTACTTGAAAGTTAGGTATTATACGTGATTTTCCATAGCGCGAAGCGAGCCGCGCCAACCATTTACGGGAAACAGTAGCCCAGAGCGGAGCTGGCTGCGCGAACGGAACTGTTTGTGGAAACAGTAGCGCAAAGCAGAGCTGGCCGCCTGAAATGCCGAGCCTACTTGAAAGTTAGGTATTATACGTGATTTTCCATAGCGCGAAGCGAGCCGCGCCAACCATTTACGGGAAACAGTTGCCCGAAGCAGAGCTGGCAGCGCGAACCGAACTGTTTAGTGGAAACAGTAGCGCAAATCAGAGCTGGCCGCGCGAAATGGAGAGCCTACTTGAAAGTTAGGTATTATACGTGATTTTCCATAGCGCGAAGCGAGCCGCGCCAACCATTTACGGGAAACAGTTGCCCGAAGCAGAGCTGGCAGCGCGAACCGAACTGTTTAGTGGAAACAGTAGCGCAAATCAGAGCTGGCCGCGCGAAATGCAGAGCCTACTTGAAAGTTAGGAATTATACGTGATTTTCCATAGCGCGAAGCGAGCCGTGCCAACCATTTACGGGAAACAGTAGCTCAAAGCAGAGCTGGCAGCGCGAACCGAACTGTTTGTGGAAACAGTAGCGCAAAGCAGAGCTGGCCGCGCGAAATGGAGAGCCTACTTGAAAGTTAGGTATTATACGTGATTTTCCATAGCGCGAAGCGAGCCGTGCCAACCATTTACGGGAAACAGTAGCTCAAAGCAGAGCTGGCAGCGCGAACCGAACTGATTAGTGGAAACAGTAGTGCAAAGCAGAGCTGGCCGCCTGAAATGCCGAGCCTACTTGAAAGTTAGGTATTATACGTGATTTTCCATAGCGCGAAGCGAGCCGCGCCAACCATTTACGGGAAACAGTAGCCCAGAGCGGAGCTGGCTGCGCGAACGGAACTGTTTGTGGAAACAGTAGCGCAAAGCAGAGCTGGCCGCGCGAAATGCAGAGCCTACTTGAAAGTTAGGTATTATACGTGATTTTCCATAGCGCGAAGCGAGCCGCGCCAACCATTTACGGGAAACAGTTGCCCGAAGCAGAGCTGGCAGCGCGAACCGAACTGTTTAGTGGAAACAGTAGCGCAAATCAGAGCTGGCCGCGCGAAATGGAGAGCCTACTTGAAAGTTAGGTATTATACGTGATTTTCCATAGCGCGAAGCGAGCCGCGCCAACCATTTACGGGAAACAGTTGCCCGAAGCAGAGCTGGCAGCGCGAACCGAACTGTTTAGTGGAAACAGTAGCGCAAATCAGAGCTGGCCGCGCGAAATGGAGAGCCTACTTGAAAGTTAGGTATTATACGTGATTTTCCATAGCGCGAAGCGAGCCGCGCCAACCATTTACGGGAAACAGTTGCCCGAAGCAGAGCTGGCAGCGCGAACCGAACTGTTTGTGGAAACAGTAGCGCAAAGCAGAGCTGGCCGCGCGAAATGCAGAGCCTACTTGAAAGTTAGGAATTATACGTGATTTTCCATAGCGCGAAGCGAGCCGTGCCAACCATTTACGGGAAACAGTAGCTCAAAGCAGAGCTGGCAGCGCGAACCGAACTGATTAGTGGAAACAGTAGTGCAAAGCAGAGCTGGCCGCCTGAAATGCCGAGCCTACTTGAAAGTTAGGTATTATACGTGATTTTCCATAGCGCGAAGCGAGCCGCGCCAACCATTTACGGGAAACCGTAGCCCAGAGCGGAGCTGGCTGCGCGAACGGAACTGTTTGTGGAAACAGTAGCGCAAAGCAGAGCTGGCCGCGCGAAATGCAGAGCCTACTTGAAAGTTAGGTATTATACGTGATTTTCCATAGCGCGAAGCGAGCCGCGCCAACCATTTACGGGAAACAATAGCCCAAAGCAGAGCTGGCAGCGCGAACCGAACTGATTAGTGGAAACAGTAGTGCAAAGCAGAGCTGGCCGCCTGAAATGCCGAGCCTACTTAAAAGTTAGGTATTATACGTGATTTTCCATAGCGCGAAGCGAGCCGCGCCAACCATTTACGGGAAACAGTAGCTCAAAGCAGAGCTGGCAGCGCGAACCGAACTGATTAGTGGAAACAGTAGTGCAAAGCAGAGCTGGCCGCCTGAAATGCAGAGCCTACTTAAAAGTTAGGTATTATACGTGATTTTCCATAGCGCGAAGCGAGCCGCGCCAACCATTTACGGGAAACAATAGCCCAAAGCAGAGCTGGCAGCGCGAACCGAACTGATTAGTGGAAACAGTAGTGCAAAGCAGAGCTGGCCGCCTGAAATGCAGAGCCTACTTGAAAGTTAGGTATTATACGTGATTTTCCATAGCGCGAAGCGAGCCGTGCCAACCATTTACGGGAAACAGTAGCTCAAAGCAGAGCTGGCAGCGCGAACCGAACTGATTAGTGGAAACAGTAGTGCAAAGCAGAGCTGGCCGCCTGAAATGCCGAGCCTACTTGAAAGTTAGGTATTATACGTGATTTTCCATAGCGCGAAGCGAGCCGCGCCAACCATTTACGGGAAACAGTTGCCCAAAGCAGAGCTGGCAGCGTGAACCGAACTGTTTAGTGGAAACAGTAGTGCAAAGCAGAGCTGGCCGCCTGAAATGCCGAGCCTACTTGAAAGTTAGGTATTATACGTGATTTTCCATAGCGCGAAGCGAGCCGCGCCAACCATTTACGGGAAACAGTAGCCCAGAGCGGAGCTGGCTGCGCGAACGGAACTGTTTGTGGAAACAGTAGCGCAAATCAGAGCTGGCCGCGCGAAATGGAGAGCCTACTTGAAAGTTAGGAATTATACGTGATTTTCCATAGCGCGAAGCGAGCCGTGCCAACCATTTACGGGAAACAGTAGCTCAAAGCAGAGCTGGCAGCGCGAACCGAACTGATTAGTGGAAACAGTAGTGCAAAGCAGAGCTGGCCGCGCGAAATGGAGAGCCTACTTGAAAGTTAGGAATTATACGTGATTTTCCATAGCGCGAAGCGAGCCGTGCCAACCATTTACGGGAAACAGTAGCTCAAAGCAGAGCTGGCAGCGCGAACCGAACTGCTTAGTGGAAACAGTAGTGCAAAGCAGAGCTGGCCGCCTGAAATGCCGAGCCTACTTGAAAGTTAGGTATTATACGTGATTTTCCATAGCGCGAAGCGAGCCGCGCCAACCATTTACGGGAAACAGTAGCCCAGAGCGGAGCTGGCTGCGCGAACGGAACTGTTTGTGGAAACAGTAGCGCAAATCAGAGCTGGCCGCGCGAAATGGAGAGCCTACTTGAAAGTTAGGAATTATACGTGATTTTCCATAGCGCGAAGCGAGCCGTGCCAACCATTTACGGGAAACAGTAGCTCAAAGCAGAGCTGGCAGCGCGAACCGAACTGATTAGTGGAAACAGTAGTGCAAAGCAGAGCTGGCCGCCTGAAATGCCGAGCCTACTTGAAAGTTAGGTATTATACGTGATTTTCCATAGCGCGAAGCGAGCCGCGCCAACCATTTACGGGAAACAGTTGCCCAAAGCAGAGCTGGCAGCGTGAACCGAACTGTTTAGTGGAAACAGTAGCGCAAATCAGAGCTGGCCGCGCGAAATGGAGAGCCTACTTGAAAGTTAGGAATTATACGTGATTTTCCATAGCGCGAAGCGAGCCGTGCCAACCATTTACGGGAAACAGTTGCCCGAAGCAGAGCTGCCAGCGCGAACCGAACTGCTTAGTGGAAACAGTAGCGCAAAGCAGAGCTGGCCGCCTGAAATGCCGAGCCTACTTGAAAGTTAGGTATTATACGTGATTTTCCATAGCGCGAAGCGAGCCGCGCCAACCATTTACGGGAAACAGTAGCCCAGAGCGGAGCTGGCTGCGCGAACGGAACTGTTTGTGGAAACAGTAGCGCAAAGCAGAGCTGGCCGCGCGAAATGCAGAGCCTACTTGAAAGTTAGGAATTATACGTGATTTTCCATAGCGCGAAGCGAGCCGTGCCAACCATTTACGGGAAACAGTAGCTCAAAGCAGAGCTGGCAGCGCGAACCGAACTGTTTAGTGGAAACAGTAGCGCAAATCAGAGCTGGCCGCGCGAAATGGAGAGCCTACTTGAAAGTTAGGAATTATACGTGATTTTCCATAGCGCGAAGCGAGCCGTGCCAACCATTTACGGGAAACAGTTGCCCGAAGCAGAGCTGCCAGCGCGAACCGAACTGCTTAGTGGAAACAGTAGCGCAAATCAGAGCTGGCCGCCTGAAATGCCGAGCCTACTTGAAAGTTAGGTATTATACGTGATTTTCCATAGCGCGAAGCGAGCCGCGCCAACCATTTACGGGAAACAGTAGCCCAGAGCGGAGCTGGCTGCGCGAACGGAACTGTTTGTGGAAACAGTAGCGCAAAGCAGAGCTGGCCGCGCGAAATGCAGAGCCTACTTGAAAGTTAGGTATTATACGTGATTTTCCATAGCGCGAAGCGAGCCGCGCCAACCATTTACGGGAAACAATAGCCCAAAGCAGAGCTGGCAGCGCGAACCGAACTGATTAGTGGAAACAGTAGTGCAAAGCAGAGCTGGCCGCCTGAAATGCCGAGCCTACTTAAAAGTTAGGTATTATACGTGATTTTCCATAGCGCGAAGCGAGCCGCGCCAACCATTTACGGGAAACAGTAGCTCAAAGCAGAGCTGGCAGCGCGAACCGAACTGATTAGTGGAAACAGTAGTGCAAAGCAGAGCTGGCCGCCTGAAATGCAGAGCCTACTTAAAAGTTAGGTATTATACGTGATTTTCCATAGCGCGAAGCGAGCCGCGCCAACCATTTACGGGAAACAATAGCCCAAAGCAGAGCTGGCAGCGCGAACCGAACTGATTAGTGGAAACAGTAGTGCAAAGCAGAGCTGGCCGCCTGAAATGCAGAGCCTACTTGAAAGTTAGGTATTATACGTGATTTTCCATAGCGCGAAGCGAGCCGTGCCAACCATTTACGGGAAACAGTAGCTCAAAGCAGAGCTGGCAGCGCGAACCGAACTGATTAGTGGAAACAGTAGTGCAAAGCAGAGCTGGCCGCCTGAAATGCCGAGCCTACTTGAAAGTTAGGTATTATACGTGATTTTCCATAGCGCGAAGCGAGCCGCGCCAACCATTTACGGGAAACAGTTGCCCAAAGCAGAGCTGGCAGCGTGAACCGAACTGTTTAGTGGAAACAGTAGCGCAAATCAGAGCTGGCCGCGCGAAATGGAGAGCCTACTTGAAAGTTAGGAATTATACGTGATTTTCCATAGCGCGAAGCGAGCCGTGCCAACCATTTACGGGAAACAGTAGCTCAAAGCAGAGCTGGCAGCGCGAACCGAACTGCTTAGTGGAAACAGTAGTGCAAAGCAGAGCTGGCCGCCTGAAATGCCGAGCCTACTTGAAAGTTAGGTATTATACGTGATTTTCCATAGCGCGAAGCGAGCCGCGCCAACCATTTACGGGAAACAGTAGCCCAGAGCGGAGCTGGCTGCGCGAACGGAACTGTTTGTGGAAACAGTAGCGCAAATCAGAGCTGGCCGCGCGAAATGGAGAGCCTACTTGAAAGTTAGGAATTATACGTGATTTTCCATAGCGCGAAGCGAGCCGTGCCAACCATTTACGGGAAACAGTAGCTCAAAGCAGAGCTGGCAGCGCGAACCGAACTGATTAGTGGAAACAGTAGTGCAAAGCAGAGCTGGCCGCCTGAAATGCCGAGCCTACTTGAAAGTTAGGTATTATACGTGATTTTCCATAGCGCGAAGCGAGCCGCGCCAACCATTTACGGGAAACAGTTGCCCAAAGCAGAGCTGGCAGCGTGAACCGAACTGTTTAGTGGAAACAGTAGCGCAAATCAGAGCTGGCCGCGCGAAATGGAGAGCCTACTTGAAAGTTAGGAATTATACGTGATTTTCCATAGCGCGAAGCGAGCCGTGCCAACCATTTACGGGAAACAGTTGCCCGAAGCAGAGCTGCCAGCGCGAACCGAACTGCTTAGTGGAAACAGTAGCGCAAAGCAGAGCTGGCCGCCTGAAATGCCGAGCCTACTTGAAAGTTAGGTATTATACGTGATTTTCCATAGCGCGAAGCGAGCCGCGCCAACCATTTACGGGAAACAGTAGCCCAGAGCGGAGCTGGCTGCGCGAACGGAACTGTTTGTGGAAACAGTAGCGCAAAGCAGAGCTGGCCGCGCGAAATGCAGAGCCTACTTGAAAGTTAGGAATTATACGTGATTTTCCATAGCGCGAAGCGAGCCGTGCCAACCATTTACGGGAAACAGTAGCTCAAAGCAGAGCTGGCAGCGCGAACCGAACTGTTTAGTGGAAACAGTAGCGCAAATCAGAGCTGGCCGCGCGAAATGGAGAGCCTACTTGAAAGTTAGGAATTATACGTGATTTTCCATAGCGCGAAGCGAGCCGTGCCAACCATTTACGGGAAACAGTTGCCCGAAGCAGAGCTGCCAGCGCGAACCGAACTGCTTAGTGGAAACAGTAGCGCAAATCAGAGCTGGCCGCGCGAAATGGAGAGCCTACTTGAAAGTTAGGAATTATACGTGATTTTCCATAGCGCGAAGCGAGCCGTGCCAACCATTTACGGGAAACAGTAGCTCAAAGCAGAGCTGGCAGCGCGAACCGAACTGATTAGTGGAAACAGTAGTGCAAAGCAGAGCTGGCCGCCTGAAATGCCGAGCCTACTTGAAAGTTAGGTATTATACGTGGTTTTCCATAGCGCGAAGCGAGCCGCGCCAACCATTTACGGGAAACAGTTGCCCAAAGCAGAGCTGGCAGCGTGAACCGAACTGTTTAGTGGAAACAGTAGCGCAAATCAGAGCTGGCCGCGCGAAATGGAGAGCCTACTTGAAAGTTAGGAATTATACGTGATTTTCCATAGCGCGAAGCGAGCCGTGCCAACCATTTACGGGAAACAGTAGCTCAAAGCAGAGCTGGCAGCGCGAACCGAACTGCTTAGTGGAAACAGTAGTGCAAAGCAGAGCTGGCCGCCTGAAATGCCGAGCCTACTTGAAAGTTAGGTATTATACGTGATTTTCCATAGCGCGAAGCGAGCCGCGCCAACCATTTACGGGAAACAGTAGCCCAGAGCGGAGCTGGCTGCGCGAACGGAACTGTTTGTGGAAACAGTAGCGCAAATCAGAGCTGGCCGCGCGAAATGGAGAGCCTACTTGAAAGTTAGGAATTATACGTGATTTTCCATAGCGCGAAGCGAGCCGTGCCAACCATTTACGGGAAACAGTAGCTCAAAGCAGAGCTGGCAGCGCGAACCGAACTGCTTAGTGGAAACAGTAGTGCAAAGCAGAGCTGGCCGCCTGAAATGCCGAGCCTACTTGAAAGTTAGGTATTATACGTGATTTTCCATAGCGCGAAGCGAGCCGCGCCAACCATTTACGGGAAACAGTTGCCCAAAGCAGAGCTGGCAGCGTGAACCGAACTGTTTAGTGGAAACAGTAGCGCAAATCAGAGCTGGCCGCGCGAAATGGAGAGCCTACTTGAAAGTTAGGAATTATACGTGATTTTCCATAGCGCGAAGCGAGCCGTGCCAACCATTTACGGGAAACAGTTGCCCGAAGCAGAGCTGCCAGCGCGAACCGAACTGCTTAGTGGAAACAGTAGCGCAAAGCAGAGCTGGCCGCCTGAAATGCCGAGCCTACTTGAAAGTTAGGTATTATACGTGATTTTCCATAGCGCGAAGCGAGCCGCGCCAACCATTTACGGGAAACAGTAGCCCAGAGCGGAGCTGGCTGCGCGAACGGAACTGTTTGTGGAAACAGTAGCGCAAAGCAGAGCTGGCCGCGCGAAATGCAGAGCCTACTTGAAAGTTAGGAATTATACGTGATTTTCCATAGCGCGAAGCGAGCCGTGCCAACCATTTACGGGAAACAGTAGCTCAAAGCAGAGCTGGCAGCGCGAACCGAACTGTTTAGTGGAAACAGTAGCGCAAATCAGAGCTGGCCGCGCGAAATGGAGAGCCTACTTGAAAGTTAGGAATTATACGTGATTTTCCATAGCGCGAAGCGAGCCGTGCCAACCATTTACGGGAAACAGTTGCCCGAAGCAGAGCTGCCAGCGCGAACCGAACTGCTTAGTGGAAACAGTAGCGCAAATCAGAGCTGGCCGCCTGAAATGCCGAGCCTACTTGAAAGTTAGGTATTATACGTGATTTTCCATAGCGCGAAGCGAGCCGCGCCAACCATTTACGGGAAACAATAGCCCAAAGCAGAGCTGGCAGCGCGAACCGAACTGTTTAGTGGAAACAGTAGCGCAAATCAGAGCTGGCCGCGCGAAATGGAGAGCCTACTTGAAAGTTAGGAATTATACGTGATTTTCCATAGCGCGAAGCGAGCCGTGCCAACCATTTACGGGAAACAGTAGCTCAAAGCAGAGCTGGCAGCGCGAACCGAACTGATTAGTGGAAACAGTAGTGCAAAGCAGAGCTGGCCGCCTGAAATGCCGAGCCTACTTGAAAGTTAGGTATTATACGTGATTTTCCATAGCGCGAAGCGAGCCGCGCCAACCATTTACGGGAAACAGTAGCCCAGAGCGGAGCTGGCTGCGCGAACGGAACTGTTTGTGGAAACAGTAGCGCAAAGCAGAGCTGGCCGCGCGAAATGCAGAGCCTTCTTGAAAGTTAGGAATTATACGTGATTTTCCATAGCGCGAAGCGAGCCGTGCCAACCATTTACGGGAAACAGTAGCTCAAAGCAGAGCTGGCAGCGCGAACCGAACTGATTAGTGGAAACAGTAGTGCAAAGCAGAGCTGGCCGCCTGAAATGCCGAGCCTACTTGAAAGTTAGGTATTATACGTGATTTTCCATAACGTGAAGGGAGCCGTGCCAACCATTTACGGGAAACAGTAGCCCAAAGCAGAGCTGGCAGCGCGAACCGAACTGTTTAGTGGAAACAGTAGCGCAAATCAGAGCTGGCCGCGCGAAATGCAGAGCCTTCTTGAAAGTTAGGAATTATACGTGATTTTCCATAGCGCGAAGCGAGCCGTGCCAACCATTTACGGGAAACAGTTGCCCGAAGCAGAGCTGCCAGCGCGAACCGAACTGCTTAGTGGAAACAGTAGCGCAAAGCAGAGCTGGCCGCCTGAAATGCAGAGCCTACTTGAAAGTTAGGTATTATACGTGATTTTCCATAACGTGAAGGGAGCCGTGCCAACCATTTACGGGAAACAGTAGCCCAAAGCAGAGCTGGCAGCGCGAACCGAACTGATTAGTGGAAACAGTAGTGCAAAGCAGAGCTGGCCGCCTGAAATGCCGAGCCTACTTGAAAGTTAGGTATTATACGTGATTTTCCATAGCGCGAAGCGAGCCGCGCCAACCATTTACGGGAAACAGTTGCCCGAAGCAGAGCTGGCAGCGCGAACCGAACTGCTTAGTGGAAACAGTAGCGCAAAGCAGAGCTGGCCGCCTGAAATGCAGAGCCTACTTGAAAGTTAGGTATTATACGTGATTTTCCATAGCGCGAAGCGAGCCGCGCCAACCATTTACGGGAAACAGTAGCCCAAAGCAGAGCTGGCCGCGCGAAATGCAGAGCTTACTTGAAAGTTAGGTATTATACGTGATTTTCCATAGCGCGAAGCGAGCCGCGCCAACCATTTACGGGAAACAATAGCCCAAAGCAGAGCTGGCAGCGCGAACCGAAGTGATTAGTGGAAACAGTAGTGCAAAGCAGAGCTGGCCGCCTGAAATGCAGAGCCTACTTGAAAGTTAGGTATTATACGTGATTTTCCATAGCGCGAAGCGAGCCGCGCCAACCATTTACGGGAAACAGTAGCCCAGAGCGGAGCTGGCTGCGCGAACGGAACTGTTTGTGGAAACAGTAGCGCAAAGCAGAGCTGGCCGCGCGAAATGCAGAGCCTACTTGAAAGTTAGGAATTATACGTGATTTTCCATAGCGCGAAGCGAGCCGTGCCAACCATTTACGGGAAACAGTTGCTCAAAGCAGAGCTGGCAGCGCGAACCGAACTGATTAGTGGAAACAGTAGTGCAAAGCAGAGCTGGCCGCCTGAAATGCCGAGCCTACTTGAAAGTTGGGTATTATACGTGATTTTCCATAGCGCGAAGCGAGCCGCGCCAACCATTTACGGGAAACAGTTGCCCGAAGCAGAGCTGGCAGCGCGAACCGAACTGTTTAGTGGAAACAGTAGCGCAAATCAGAGCTGGCCGCGCGAAATGGAGAGCCTACTTGAAAGTTAGGTATTATACGTGATTTTCCATAGCGCGAAGCGAGCCGCGCCAACCATTTACGGGAAACAGTTGCCCGAAGCAGAGCTGGCAGCGCGAACCGAACTGTTTAGTGGAAACAGTAGCGCAAATCAGAGCTGGCCGCGCGAAATGGAGAGCCTACTTGAATGTTAGGAATTATACGTGATTTTCCATAGCGCGAAGCGAGCCGTGCCAACCATTTACGGGAAACAGTAGCTCAAAGCAGAGCTGGCAGCGCGAACCGAACTGATTAGTGGAAACAGTAGCGCAAATCAGAGCTGGCCGCGCGAAATGGAGAGCCTACTTGAATGTTAGGAATTATACGTGATTTTCCATAGCGCGAAGCGAGCCGTGCCAACCATTTACGGGAAACAGTAGCTCAAAGCAGAGCTGGCAGCGCGAACCGAACTGATTAGTGGAAACAGTAGTGCAAAGCAGAGCTGGCCGCCTGAAATGCCGAGCCTACTTGAAAGTTAGGTATTATACGTGATTTTCCATAGCGCGAAGCGAGCCGCGCCAACCATTTACGGGAAACAGTAGCCCAGAGCGGAGCTGGCTGCGCGAACGGAACTGTTTGTGGAAACAGTAGCGCAAAGCAGAGCTGGCCGCGCGAAATGCAGAGCCTACTTGAAAGTTAGGAATTATACGTGATTTTCCATAGCGCGAAGCGAGCCGTGCCAACCATTTACGGGAAACAGTTGCTCAAAGCAGAGCTGGCAGCGCGAACCGAACTGATTAGTGGAAACAGTAGTGCAAAGCAGAGCTGGCCGCCTGAAATGCCGAGCCTACTTGAAAGTTGGGTATTATACGTGATTTTCCATAGCGCGAAGCGAGCCGCGCCAACCATTTACGGGAAACAGTTGCCCGAAGCAGAGCTGGCAGCGCGAACCGAACTGTTTAGTGGAAACAGTAGCGCAAATCAGAGCTGGCCGCGCGAAATGGAGAGCCTACTTGAAAGTTAGGTATTATACGTGATTTTCCATAGCGCGAAGCGAGCCGCGCCAACCATTTACGGGAAACAGTTGCCCGAAGCAGAGCTGGCAGCGCGAACCGAACTGTTTAGTGGAAACAGTAGCGCAAATCAGAGCTGGCCGCGCGAAATGGAGAGCCTACTTGAAAGTTAGGAATTATACGTGATTTTCCATAGCGCGAAGCGAGCCGTGCCAACCATTTACGGGAAACAGTAGCTCAAAGCAGAGCTGGCAGCGCGAACCGAACTGATTAGTGGAAACAGTAGTGCAAAGCAGAGCTGGCCGCCTGAAATGCCGAGCCTACTTGAAAGTTAGGTATTATACGTGATTTTCCATAGCGCGAAGCGAGCCGCGCCAACCATTTACGGGAAACAGTAGCCCAGAGCGGAGCTGGCTGCGCGAACGGAACTGTTTGTGGAAACAGTAGCGCAAAGCAGAGCTGGCCGCGCGAAATGCAGAGCCTACTTGAAAGTTAGGAATTATACGTGATTTTCCATAGCGCGAAGCGAGCCGTGCCAACCATTTACGGGAAACAGTAGCTCAAAGCAGAGCTGGCAGCGCGAACCGAACTGATTAGTGGAAACAGTAGTGCAAAGCAGAGCTGGCCGCCTGAAATGCCGAGCCTACTTGAAAGTTAGGTATTATACGTGATTTTCCATAACGTGAAGGGAGCCGTGCCAACCATTTACGGGAAACAGTAGCCCAAAGCAGAGCTGGCAGCGCGAACCGAACTGATTAGTGGAAACAGTAGTGCAAAGCAGAGCTGGCCGCCTGAAATGCCCAGCCTACTGGAAAGTTAGGTATTATACGTGATTTTCCATAGCGCGAAGCGAGCCGCGCCAACCATTTACGGGAAACAATAGCCCAAAGCAGAGCTGGCAGCGCGAACCGAACTGATTAGTGGAAACAGTAGTGCAAAGCAGAGCTGGCCGCCTGAAATGCAGAGCCTACTTGAAAGTTAGGTATTATACGTGATTTTCCATAGCGCGAAGCGAGCCGCGCCAACCATTTACGGGAAACAGTTGCCCGAAGCAGAGCTGGCAGCGCGAACCGAACTGTTTAGTGGAAACAGTAGCGCAAATCAGAGCTGGCCGCGCGAAATGGAGAGCCTACTTGAAAGTTAGGAATTATACGTGATTTTCCATAGCGCGAAGCGAGCCGTGCCAACCATTTACGGGAAACAGTAGCTCAAAGCAGAGCTGGCAGCGCGAACCGAACTGATTAGTGGAAACAGTAGTGCAAAGCAGAGCTGGCCGCCTGAAATGCCGAGCCTACTTGAAAGTTAGGTATTATACGTGATTTTCCATAGCGCGAAGCGAGCCGCGCCAACCATTTACGGGAAACAGTTGCCCAAAGCAGAGCTGGCAGCGCGAACCGAACTGCTTAGTGGAAACAGTAGCGCAAAGCAGAGCTGGCCGCCTGAAATGCAGAGCCTACTTGAAAGTTAGGTATTATACGTGATTTTCCATATCGTGAAGGAAGCCGTGCCAACCATTTACGGGAAACAGTAGCCCAAAGCAGAGCTGGCAGCGCGAACCGAACTGATTAGTGGAAACAGTAGTGCAAAGCAGAGCTGGCCGCCTGAAATGCCGAGCCTACTTGAAAGTTAGGTATTATACGTGATTTTCCATAGCGCGAAGCGAGCCGCGCCAACCATTTACGGGAAACAGTTGCCCGAAGCAGAGCTGGCAGCGCGAACCGAACTGCTTAGTGGAAACAGTAGCGCAAAGCAGAGCTGGCCGCCTGAAATGCAGAGCCTACTTGAAAGTTAGGTATTATACGTGATTTTCCATAACGTGAAGGAAGCCGTGCCAACCATTTACGGGAAACAGTAGCCCAAAGCAGAGCTGGCAGCGCGAACCGAACTGTTTAGTGGAAACAGTCGTGCAAAGCAGAGCTGGCCGCGCGAAATGGAGAGCCTACTTGAAAGTTAGGAATTATACGTGATTTTCCATAGCGCGAAGCGAGCCGTGCCAACCATTTACGGGAAACAGTTGCCCGAAGCAGAGCTGCCAGCGCGAACCGAACTGCTTAGTGGAAACAGTAGCGCAAAGCAGAGCTGGCCGCCTGAAATGCAGAGCCTACTTGAAAGTTAGGTATTATACGTGATTTTCCATAACGTGAAGGAAGCCGTGCCAACCATTTACGGGAAACAGTAGCCCAAAGCAGAGCTGGCAGCGCGAACCGAACTGATTAGTGGAAACAGTAGTGCAAAGCAGAGCTGGCCGCCTGAAATGCCGAGCCTACTTGAAAGTTAGGTATTATACGTGATTTTCCATAGCGCGAAGCGAGCCGCGCCAACCATTTACGGGAAACAGTTGCCCGAAGCAGAGCTCGCAGCGCGAACCGAACTGCTTAGTGGAAACAGTAGCGCAAAGCAGAGCTGGCCGCCTGAAATGCAGAGCCTACTTGAAAGTTAGGTATTATACGTGATTTTCCATAGCGCGAAGCGAGCCGCGCCAACCATTTACGGGAAACAGTAGCCCAAAGCAGAGCTGGCCGCGCGAAATGCAGAGCTTACTTGAAAGTTAGGTATTATACGTGATTTTCCATAGCGCGAAGCGAGCCGCGCCAACCATTTACGGGAAACAATAGCCCAAAGCAGAGCTGGCAGCGCGAACCGAACTGATTAGTGGAAACAGTAGTGCAAAGCAGAGCTGGCCGCCTGAAATGCAGAGCCTACTTGAAAGTTAGGTATTATACGTGATTTTCCATAGCGCGAAGCGAGCCGCGCCAACCATTTACGGGAAACAGTTGCCCGAAGCAGAGCTGGCAGCGCGAACCGAACTGCTTAGTGGAAACAGTAGCGCAAAGCAGAGTTGGCCGCCTGAAATGCAGAGCCTACTTGAAAGTTAGGTATTATACGTGATTTTCCATAGCTCGAAGCGAGCCGCGCCAACCATTTACGGGAAACAGTAGCCCAAAGCAGAGCTGGCCGCGCGAAATGCAGAGCTTACTTGAAAGTTAGGAATTATACGTGATTTTTCATAGCGCGAAGCGAGCCGCGCCAACCATTTACGGGAAACAGTTGCCCGAAGCAGAGCTGGCAGCGCGAACCGAACTGCATAGTGGAAACAGTAGCGCAAAGCAGAGCTGGCCGCCTGAAATGCAGAGCCTACTTGAAAGTTAGGTATAATACGTGATTTTCCATAGCGCGAAGCGAGCCGCGCCAACCATTTACGGGAAACAGTTGCCCGAAGCAGAGCTGGCAGCGCGAACCGAACTGCTTAGTGGAAACAGTAGCGCAAAGCAGAGCTGGCCGCCTGAAATGCAGAGCCTACTTGAAAGTTAGGTATTATACGTGATTTTCCATAGCGCGAAGCGAGCCGCGCCAACCATTTACGGGAAACAGTAGCCCAGAGCGGGGCTGGCTGCGCGAACGGAACTGTTTGTGGAAATAGTAGCGCAAAGCAGAGCTGGCCGCGCGAAATGCAGAGCCTACTTGAAAGTTAGGTATTATACGTGATTTTCCATAGCGCGAAGCGAGCCGCGCCAACCATTTACGGGAAACAGTAGCCCAGAGCGGAGCTGGCTGCGCGAACGGAACTGTTTGTGGAAACAGTAGCGCAAAGCAGAGCTGGCCGCGCGAAATGCAGAGCTTACTTGAAAGTTAGGTATTATACGTGATTTTCCATAGCGCGAAGCGAGCCGCGCCAACCATTTACGGGAAACAGTTGCCCGAAGCAGAGCTGGCAGCGCGAACCGAACTGCTTAGTGGAAACAGTAGCGCAAAGCAGAGCTGGCCGCCTGAAATGCAGAGCCTACTTGAAAGTTAGGTATTATACGTGATTTTCCATAGCGCGAAGCGAGCCGCGCCAACCATTTACGGGAAACAGTAGCGCAAAGCAGAGCTGGCCGCGCGAAATGCAGAGCCTACTTGAAAGTTAGGTATTATACGTGATTTTCCATAGCGCGAAGCGAGCCGCGCCAACCATTTACGGGAAACAGTTGCCCGAAGCAGAGCTGGCAGCGCGAACCGAACTGCTTAGTGGAAACAGTAGCGCAAAGCAGAGCTGGCCGCCTGAAATGCAGAGCCTACTTGAAAGTTAGGTATTATACGTGATTTTCCATAGCGCGAAGCGAGCCGCGCCAACCATTTACGGGAAACAGTAGCCCAAAGCAGAGCTGGCCGCGCGAAATGCAGAGCTTACTTGAAAGTTAGGTATTATACGTGATTTTCCATAGCGCGAAGCGAGCCGCGCCAACCATTTACGGGAAACAGTAGCCCAGAGCGGAGCTGGCTGCGCGAACGGAACTGTTTGTGGAAACAGTAGCGCAAAGCAGAGCTGGCCGCCTGAAATGCAGAGCTTACTTGAAAGTTAGGTATTATACGTGATTTTCCATAACGTGAAGGGAGCCGTGCCAACCATTTACGGGAAACAGTTGCCCGAAGCAGAGCTGGCAGCGCGAACCGAACTGCTTAGTGGAAACAGTAGCGCAAAGCAGAGCTGGCCGCCTGAAATGCAGAGCCTACTTGAAAGTTAGGTATTATACGTGATTTTCCATAGCGCGAAGCGAGCCGTGCCAACCATTTACGGGAAACAGTAGCCCAAAGCAGAGCTGGCCGCGCGAAATGCAGAGCCTACTTGAAAGTTAGGTATTATACGTGATTTTCCATAGCGCGAAGCGAGCCGTGCCAACCATTTACGGGAAACAGTAGCCCAAAGCAGAGCTGGCCGCCTGAAATGCAGAGCCTACTTGAAAGTTAGGTATTATACGTGATTTTCCATAGCGCGAAGCGAGCCGTGCCAACCATTTACGGGAAACAGTAGCCCAAAGCAGAGCTGGCCGCCTGAAATGCAGAGCTTACTTGAAAGTTAGGTATTATACGTGATTTTCCATAACGTGAAGGGAGCCGTGCCAACCATTTACGGGAAACAGTTGCCCGAAGCAGAGCTGGCAGCGCGAACCGAACTGCTTAGTGGAAACAGTAGCGCAAATCAGAGCTGGCCGCGCGAAATGGAGAGCCTACTTGAAAGTTAGGAATTATACGTGATTTTCCATAGCGCGAAGCGAGCCGTGCCAACCATTTACGGGAAACAGTAGCCCAAAGCAGAGCTGGCCGCGCGAAATGCAGAGCCTACTTGAAAGTTAGGTATTATACGTGATTTTCCATAACGTGAAGGGAGCCGTGCCAACCATTTACGGGAAACAGTTGCCCGAAGCAGAGCTGGCCGCGCGAACCGAACTGTTTAGTGGAAACAGTAGCGCAAATCAGAGCTGGCCGCGCGAAATGGAGAGCCTAATTGAAAGTTAGGAATTATACGTGATTTTCCATAGCGCGAAGCGAGCCGTGCCAACCATTTACGGGAAACAGTAGCCCAAAGCAGAGCTGGCCGCGCGAAATGCAGAGCTTACTTGAAAGTTAGGTATTATACGTGATTTTCCATAGCGCGAAGCGAGCCGCGCCAACCATTTACGGGAAACAGTAGCCCAGAGCGGAGCTGGCTGCGCGAACGGAACTGTTTGTGGAAACAGTAGCGCAAAGCAGAGCTGGCCGCCTGAAATGCAGAGCTTACTTGAAAGTTAGGTATTATACGTGATTTTCCATAACGTGAAGGGAGCCGTGCCAACCATTTACGGGAAACAGTTGCCCGAAGCAGAGCTGGCAGCGCGAACCGAACTGCTTAGTGGAAACAGTAGCGCAAAGCAGAGCTGGCCGCCTGAAATGCAGAGCCTACTTGAAAGTTAGGTATTATACGTGATTTTCCATAGCGCGAAACGAGCCGCGCCAACCATTTACGGAAAACAGTTGCCCGAAGCAGAGCTGGCAGCGCGAACCGAACTGCTTAGTGGAAACAGTAGCGCAAAGCAGAGCTGGCCGCCTGAAATGCAGAGCCTACTTGAAAGTTAGGTATTATACGTGATTTTCCATAGCGCGAAGCGAGCCGCGCCAACCATTTACGGGAAACAGTAGCCCAGAGCGGAGCTGGCTGCGCGAACGGAACTGTTTGTGGAAACAGTAGCGCAAAGCAGAGCTGGCCGCGCGAAATGCAGAGCTTACTTGAAAGTTGGGTATTATACGTGATTTTCCATAGCGCGAAGCGAGCCGCGCCAACCATTTACGGGAAACAGTAGCCCAGAGCGGAGCTGGCTGCGCGAACGGAACTGTTTGTGGAAACAGTAGCGCAAAGCAGAGCTGGCCGCGCGAAATGCAGAGCTTACTTGAAAGTTAGGTATTATACGTGATTTTCCATAACGTGAAGGGAGCCGTGCCAACCATTTACGGGAAACAATAGCCCAAAGCAGAGCTGGCCGCGCGAACCGAACTGTTTAGTGGAAACAGTAGCGCAAAGCAGAGCTGGCCGCCTGAAATGCAGAGCCTACTTGAAAGTTAGGTATTATACGTGATTTTCCATAGCGCGAAGCGAGCCGCGCCAACCATTTACGGGAAACAATAGCTCAAAGCAGAGCTGGCCGCGCGAAATGCAGAGCTTACTTGAAAGTTAGGTATTATACGTGATTTTCCATAGCGCGAAGCGAGCCGCGCCAACCATTTACGGGAAACAATAGCCCAAAGCAGAGCTGGCAGCGCGAACCGAACTGTTTGTGGAAACAGTAGCGCAAAGCAGAGCTGGCCGCGCGAAATGCAGAGCTTACTTGAAAGTTAGGTATTATACGTGATTTTCCATAGCGCGAAGCGAGCCGCGCCAACCATTTACGGGAAACAATAGCCCAAAGCAGAGCTGGCCGCGCGAACCGAACTGCTTAGTGGAAACAGTAGCGCAAAGCAGAGCTGGCCGCCTGAAATGCAGAGCCTACTTGAAAGTTAGGTATTATACGTGATTTTCCATAGCGCGAAGCGAGCCGCGCCAACCATTTACGGGAAACAGTTGCCCGAAGCAGAGCTGGCAGCGCGAACCGAACTGTTTGTGGAAACAGTAGCGCAAAGCAGAGCTGGCCGCGCGAAATGCAGAGCTTACTTGAAAGTTAGGTATTATACGTGATTTTCCATAGCGCGAAGCGAGCCGCGCCAACCATTTACGGGAAACAGTTGCCCGAAGCAGAGCTGGCCGCGCGAACCCAACTGATTAGTGGAAACAGTAGTGCAAAGCAGAGCTGGCCGCCTGAAATGCAGAGCTAACTTGAAAGTTAGGTATTATACGTGATTTTCCATAGCGCGAAGCGAGCCGCGCCAACCATTTACGGGAAACAGTTGCCCGAAGCAGAGCTGGCAGCGCGAACCGAACTGATTAGTGGAAGCAGTAGTGCAAAGCAGAGCTGGCCGCCTGAAATGCCGAGCCTACTTGAAAGTTAGGTATTATACGTGATTTTCCATAGCGCGAAGCGAGCCGCGCCAACCATTTACGGGAAACAGTAGCGCAAAGCAGAGCTGCCCGCCTGAAATGCAGAGCCTACTTGAAAGTTAGGAATTATACGTGATATTCCATAGCGCGAAGCGAGCCGCGCCAACCATTTACGGGAAACAGTTGCCCGAAGCAGAGCTGGCCGCGCGAACCGAACTGATTAGTGGAAACAGTAGTGCAAAGCAGAGCTGGCCGCCTGAAATGCCGAGCCTACTTGAAAGTTAGGTATTATACCTGATTTTCCATAGCGCGAAGCGAGCCGCGCCAACCATTTACGGGAAACAGTAGCGCAAAGCAGAGCTGGCCGCCTGAAATGCCGAGCCTACTTGAAAGTTAGGAATTATACGTGATTTTCCATAGCGCGAAGCGAGCCGCGCCAACCATTTACGGGAAACAGTTGCCCGAAGCAGAGCTGGCCGCGCGAACCGAACTGATTAGTGGAAACAGTAGTGCAAAGCAGAGCTGGCCGCCTGAAATGCCGAGCCTACTTGAAAGTTAGGTATTATACGTGATTTTCCATAGCGCGAAGCGAGCCGCGCCAACCATTTACGGGAAACAGTTGCCCGAAGCAGAGCTGGCAGCGCGAACCGAACTGATTAGTGGAAACAGTAGTGCAAAGCAGAGCTGGCCGCCTGAAATGCAGAGCCTACTTGAAAGTTAGGAATTATACGTGATTTTCCATAGCGCGAAGCGAGCCGCGCCAACCATTTACGGGAAACAGTTGCCCGAAGCAGAGCTGGCCGCGCGAACCGAACTGATTAGTGGAAACAGTAGTGCAAAGCAGAGCTGGCCGCCTGAAATGCAGAGCCTACTTGAAAGTTAGGAATTATACGTGATTTTCCATAGCGCGAAGCGAGCCGCGCCAACCATTTATGGGAAACAGTAGCCCAAAGCAGAGCTGGCCGCGCGAACCGAACTGTTTAGTGGAAACAGTAGCGCAAAGCACAGCTGGCCGCGCGAAATGCAGAGCTTACTTGAAAGTTAGGTATTATACGTGATTTTCCATAGCGCGAAGCGAGCTGCGCCAACCATTTACGGGAAACAGTTGCCCGAAGCAGAGCTGGCCGCGCGAACCGAACTGTTTAGTGGAAACAGTAGCGCAAAGCAGAGCTGGCCGCGCGAAATGCAGAGCTTACTTGAAAGTTAGGTATTATACGTGATTTTCCATAGCGCGAAGCGAGCCGCGCCAACCATTTACGGGAAACAGTTGCCCGAAGCAGAGCTGGCCGCGCGAACCGAACTGTTTAGTGGAAACAGTAGCGCAAAGCAGAGCTGGCCGCGCGAAATGCAGAGCTTACTTGAAAGTTAGGTATTATACGTGATTTTCCATAGCGCGAAGCGAGCCGCGCCAACCATTTACGGGAAACAGTTGCCCGAAGCAGAGCTGGCCGCGCGAACCGAACTGTTTAGTGGAAACAGTAGCGCAAATCAGAGCTGGCCGCGCGAAATGCAGAGCCTACTTGAAAGTTAGGAATTATACGTGATTTTCCATAGCGCGAAGCGAGCCGCGCCAACCATTTACGGGAAACAGTTGCCCGAAGCAGAGCTGGCAGAGCGAACCGAACTGATTAGTGGAAACAGTAGCGCAAAGCAGAGCTGGCCGCGCGAACTGAAGAGCTTACTTGAAAGTTAGGTATTATACGTGATTTTCCATAACGTGAAGGGAGCCGTGCCAACCATTTACGGGAAACAATAGCCCAAAGCAGAGCTGGCCGCGCGAACCGAACTGATTAGTGGAAACAGTAGTGCAAAGCAGAGCTGGCCGCCTGAAATGCCGAGCCTACTTGAAAGTTAGGTATTATACGTGATTTTCCATAGCGCGAAGCGAGCCGCGCCAACCATTTACGGGAAACAGTTGCCCGAAGCAGAGCTGGCAGCGCGAACCGAACTGATTAGTGGAAACAGTAGTGCAAAGCAGAGCTGGCCGCCTGAAATGCAGAGCCTACTTGAAAGTTAGGAATTATACGTGATTTTCCATAGCGCGAAGCGAGCCGCGCCAACCATTTACGGGAAACAGTTGCCCGAAGCAGAGCTGGCCGCGCGAACCGAACTGATTAGTGGAAACAGTAGTGCAAAGCAGAGCTGGCCGCCTGAAATGCAGAGCCTACTTGAAAGTTAGGAATTATACGTGATTTTCCATAGCGCGAAGCGAGCCGCGCCAACCATTTATGGGAAACAGTAGCCCAAAGCAGAGCTGGCCGCGCGAACCGAACTGTTTAGTGGAAACAGTAGCGCAAAGCAGAGCTGGCCGCGCGAAATGCAGAGCTTACTTGAAAGTTAGGTATTATACGTGATTTTCCATAGCGCGAAGCGAGCCGCGCCAACCATTTACGGGAAACAGTTGCCCGAAGCAGAGCTGGCCGCGCGAACCGAACTGTTTAGTGGAAACAGTAGCGCAAAGCAGAGCTGGCCGCGCGAAATGCAGAGCTTACTTGAAAGTTAGGTATTATACGTGATTTTCCATAACGTGAAGGGAGCCGCGCCAACCATTTACGGGAAACAATAGCCCAAAGCAGAGCTGGCAGAGCGAACCGAACTGCTTAGTGGAAACAGTAGCGCAAAGCAGAGCTGGCCGCGCGAAATGCAGAGCTTACTTGAAAGTTAGGTATTATACGTGATTTTCCATAGCGCGAAGCGAGCCGCGCCAACCGTTTACGGGAAACAGTTGCCCGAAGCAGAGCTGGCCGCGCGAACCGAACTGTTTAGTGGAAACAGTAGCGCAAAGCAGAGCTGGCCGCGCGAAATGCAGAGCTTACTTGAAAGTTAGGTATTATACGTGATTTTCCATAACGTGAAGGGAGCCGCGCCAACCATTTACGGGAAACAATAGCCCAAAGCAGAGCTGGCAGAGCGAACCGAACTGCTTAGTGGAAACAGTAGCGCAAAGCAGAGTTGGCCGCGCGAAATGCAGAGCTTACTTGAAAGTTAGGTATTATACGTGATTTTCCATAACGTGAAGGGAGCCGTGCCAACCATTTACGGGAAACAGTTGCCCGAAGCAGAGCTGGCAGAGCGAACCGAACTGTTTAGTGGAAACAGTAGCGCAAAGCAGAGCTGGCCGCGCGAAATGCAGAGCTTACTTGAAAGTTAGGTATTATACGTGATTTTCCATAACGTGAAGGGAGCCGCGCCAACGATTTACGGGAAACAATAGCCCAAAGCAGAGCTGGCAGAGCGAACCGAACTGTTTAGTGGAAACAGTAGCGCAAAGCAGAGCTGGCCGCGCGAAATGCAGAGCTTACTTGAAAGTTAGGTATTATACGTGATTTTCCATAGCGCGAAGCGAGCCGCGCCAACCATTTACGGGAAACAGTTGCCCGAAGCAGAGCTGGCCGCGCGAACCGAACTGTTTAGTGGAAACAGTAGCGCAAAGCAGAGTTGGCCGCGCGAAATGCAGAGCTTACTTGAAAGTTAGGTATTATACGTGATTTTCCATAACGTGAAGGGAGCCGTGCCAACCATTTACGGGAAACAATAGCCCAAAGCAGAGCTGGCCGCGCGAACCGAACTGTTTAGTGGAAACAGTAGCGCAAAGCAGAGCTGGCCGCGCGAAATGCAGAGCTTACTTGAAAGTTAGGTATTATACGTGATTTTCCATAACGTGAAGGGAGCCGCGCCAACCATTTACGGGAAACAATAGCCCAAAGCAGAGCTGGCAGAGCGAACCGAACTGCTTAGTGGAAACAGTAGCGCAAAGCAGAGTTGGCCGCGCGAAATGCAGAGCTTACTTGAAAGTTAGGTATTATACGTGATTTTCCATAACGTGAAGGGAGCCGCGCCAACCATTTACGGGAAACAATAGCCCAAAGCAGAGCTGGCAGAGCGAACCGAACTGCTTAGTGGAAACAGTAGCGCAAAGCAGAGTTGGCCGCGCGAAATGCAGAGCTTACTTGAAAGTTAGGTATTATACGTGATTTTCCATAACGTGAAGGGAGCCGCGCCAACCATTTACGGTGTTGCGTTTCGCCTGCGACACGTGGTTTTGCCGGCGCGACTGCGGCGGGGCGGCAGACATTTTGGCCCGATCGTCGTCGCCGCAACACTCATCGGCAGGTGTTTCCAGGCGCGACTGCGGCGATGCGACCGCAAAAGATCACCCTCTCATTCCAGTCATTGTGCCCGAAACAGGCGATGCCAAAGCAGGGACCATCCTCTCATTCCAGTCATTGTGCCCGAAACAGGCGATGCCAAAGCAGGGACCATCCTCTCATTACAGTCATTGTGCCCGACCGGCAGCGCTACAACAGGGTGCTACGAGATCGTGCTCGACAGGGTGCTACGAGATCGTGCTCGTCATGGTGCTACGGCATCGCTACGACAGTGTGCGTCACCATTAGCCCATTGTACATTCACGTGCTCGTCTTTTGAGGGGTTCCTTCTTGCCCTCAACTGCGAGAGTATAAAAACAGCTGCCCCCGGACGCAAAAAGGAGGGCTCCGATTTCTTCTGTTGAGTGAAGTGCTCTCCCGTCTCTCTACTTCGGTCAACCTGACCGCCAACTCTTTGCGATGTTAAAATAAACAAGTTGTTTTGTTGTTACCAGTCGACTCATGCTTTGCCGGGACCTTCGGATGCTTCCAGTTGTACCCCAGGCCGCCAGGCCAACGCTACCCTTGGGGCTTGCGACCCAGGTACAACCACGGGCGTCAGCGCCGAGTTCCCAACAGATCGTACCAGCAGTCCGATCCAAACAACGGGAAACAGTTGCCCAAAGCAGAGCTGGCAGAGCGAACCGAACTGCTTAGTGGAAACAGTAGCGCAAAGCAGAGCTGGCCGCGCGAAATGCAGAGCTTACTTGAAAGTTAGGAATTATACGTGATTTTCCATAACGTGAAGGGAGCCGTGCCAACCATTTACGGGAAACAATAGCCCAAAGCAGAGCTGGCAGAGCGAACCGAACTGCTTATTGGAAACAGTAGCGCAAAGCAGAGTTGGCCGCGCGAAATGCAGAGCTTACTTGAAAGTTAGGTATTATACGTGATTTTCCATAACGTGAAGGGAGCCGCGCCAACCATTTACGGGAAACAATAGCCCAAAGCAGAGCTGGCAGAGCGAACCGAACTGCTTAGTGGAAACAGTAGCGCAAAGCAGAGCTGGCCGCGCGAAATGCAGAGCTTACTTGAAAGTTACGTATTATACGTGATTTTCCATAACGTGAAGGGAGCCGCGCCAACCATTTACGGGAAACAATAGCCCAAAGCAGAGCTGGCAGAGCGAACCGAACTGCTTAGTGGAAACAGTAGCGCAAAGCAGAGCTGGCCGCGCGAAATGCAGAGCTTACTTGAAAGTTAGGTATTATACGTGATTTTCCATAGCGCGAAGCGAGCCGCGCCAACCATTTACGGGAAACAGTTGCCCGAAGCAGAGCTGGCCGCGCGAACCGAACTGTTTAGTGGAAACAGTAGCGCAAAGCAGAGCTGGCCGCGCGAAATGCAGAGCTTACTTGAAAGTTAGGTATTATACGTGATTTTCCATAGCGCGAAGCGAGCCGCGCCAACCATTTACGGGAAACAGTTGCCCGAAGCAGAGCTGGCCGCGCGAACCGAACTGTTTAGTGGAAACAGTAGCGCAAATCAGAGCTGGCCGCGCGAAATGCAGAGCCTACTTGAAAGTTAGGAATTATACGTGATTTTCCATAGCGCGAAGCGAGCCGCGCCAACCATTTACGGGAAACAGTTGCCCGAAGCAGAGCTGGCAGAGCGAACCGAACTGCTTAGTGGAAACAGTAGCGCAAAGCAGAGCTGGCCGCGCGAACTGAAGAGCTTACTTGAAAGTTAGGTATTATACGTGATTTTCCATAACGTGAAGGGAGCCGTGCCAACCATTTACGGGAAACAATAGCCCAAAGCAGAGCTGGCAGAGCGAACCGAACTGCTTAGTGGAAACAGTAGCGCAAAGCAGAGCTGGCCGCGCGAAATGCAGAGCTTACTTGAAAGTTAGGTATTATACGTGATTTTCCATAGCGCGAAGCGAGCCGCGCCAACCATTTACGGGAAACAGTTGCCCGAAGCAGAGCTGGCCGCGCGAACCGAACTGTTTAGTGGAAACAGTAGCGCAAATCAGAGCTGGCCGCGCGAAATGCAGAGCCTACTTGAAAGTTAGGAATTATACGTGATTTTCCATAGCGCGAAGCGAGCCGCGCCAACCATTTACGGGAAACAGTTGCCCGAAGCAGAGCTGGCAGCGCGAACCGAACTGATTAGTGGAAACAGTAGTGCAAAGCAGAGCTGGCCGCCTGAAATGCAGAGCCTACTTGAAAGTTAGGAATTATACGTGATTTTCCATAGCGCGAAGCGAGCCGGGCCAACCATTTATGGGAAACAGTAGCCCAAAGCAGAGCTGGCCGCGCGAACCGAACTGTTTAGTGGAAACTGTAGCGCAAAGCAGAGCTGGCCGCGCGAAATGCAGAGCTTACTTGAAAGTTAGGAATTATACGTGATTTTCCATAGCGCGAAGCGAGCCGCGCCAACCATTTACGGGAAACAGTTGCCCGAAGCAGAGCTGGCCGCGCGAACCGAACTGTTTAGTGGAAACAGTAGCGCAAATCAGAGCTGGCCGCGCGAAATGCAGAGCCTACTTGAAAGTTAGGAATTATACGTGATTTTCCATAGCGCGAAGCGAGCCGCGCCAACCATTTATGGGAAACAGTAGCCCAAAGCAGAGCTGGCCGCGCGAACCGAACTGTTTAGTGGGAACAGTAGCGCAAAGCAGAGCTGGCCGCGCGAAATGCAGAGCTTACTTGAAAGTTAGGTATTATACGTGATTTTCCATAGCGCGAAGCGAGCCGCGCCAACCATTTACGGGAAACAGTTGCCCGAAGCAGAGCTGGCCGCGTGAACCGAACTGTTTAGTGGAAACAGTAGCGCAAAGCAGAGCTGGCCGCGCGAAATGCAGAGCTTACTTGAAAGTTAGGTATTATACGTGATTTTCCATAACGTGAAGGGAGCCGCGCCAACCATTTACGGGAAACAGTTGCCCGAAGCAGAGCTGGCCGCGCGAACCGAACTGTTTAGTGGAAACAGTAGCGCAAAGCAGAGCTGGCCGCGCGAAATGCAGAGCTTACTTGAAAGTTAGGTATTATACGTGATTTTCCATAGCGCGAAGCGAGCCGCGCCAACCATTTACGGGAAACAGTTGCCCAAAGCAGAGCTGGCCGCGCGAACCGAACTGTTTAGTGGAAACAGTAGCGCAAAGCAGAGCTGGCCGCGCGAAATGCAGAGCTTACTTGAAAGTTAGGTATTATACGTGATTTTCCATAGCGCGAAGCGAGCCGCGCCAACCATTTACGGGAAACAGTTGCCCGAAGCAGAGCTGGCAGAGCGAACCGAACTGCTTAGTGGAAACAGTAGCGCAAAGCAGAGCTGGCCGCGCGAAATGCAGAGCCTACTTGAAAGTTAGGAATTATAGGTGATTTTCCATAGCGCGAAGCGAGCCGTGCCAACCATTTACGGGAAACAGTAGCTCAAAGCAGAGCTGGCAGCGCGAACCGAACTGTTTAGTGGAAACAGTAGCGCAAATCAGAGCTGGCCGCGCGAAATGCAGAGCCTACTTGAAAGTTAGGAATTATACGTGATTTTCCACAGCGCGAAGCGAGCCGCGCCAACCATTTACGGGAAACAGTAGCCCAAAGCAGAGCTGGCCGCGCGAACCGAACTGTTTAGTGGAAACAGTAGCGCAAAGCAGAGCTGGCCGCGCGAAATGCAGAGCTTACTTGAAAGTTAGGTATTATACGTGATTTTCCATAGCGCGAAGCGAGCCGCGCCAACCATTTACGGGAAACAGTTGCCCGAAGCAGAGCTGGCCGCGCGAACCGAACTGTTTAGTGGAAACAGTAGCGCAAAGCAGAGCTGGCCGCGCGAAATGCAGAGCTTACTTGAAAGTTAGGAATTATACGTGATTTTCCATAACGTGAAGGGAGCCGTGCCAACCATTTACGGGAAACAATAGCCCAAAGCAGAGCTGGCCGCGCGAACCGAACTGTTTAGTGGAAACAGTAGCGCAAAGCAGAGCTGGCCGCGAGAAATGCAGAGCTTACTTGAAAGTTAGGTATTATACGTGATTTTCCATAGCGCGAAGCGAGCCGCGCCAACCATTTACGGGAAACAGTTGCCCGAAGCAGAGCTGGCCGCGCGAACCGAACTGTTTAGTGGAAACAGTAGCGCAAAGCAGAGCTGGCCGCGCGAAGTGCAGAGCTTACTTGAAAGTTAGGTATTATACGTGATTTTCCATAACGTGAAGGGAGCCGCGCCAACCATTTACGGGAAACAGTTGCCCGAAGCAGAGCTGGCCGCGCGAACCGAACTGTTTAGTGGAAACAGTAGCGCAAAGCAGAGCTGGCCGCGCGAAATGCAGAGCTTACTTGAAAGTTAGGTATTATACGTGATTTTCCATAGCGCGAAGCGAGCCGCGCCAACCATTTACGGGAAACAGTTGCCCGAAGCAGAGCTGGCCGCGCGAACCGAACTGTTTAGTGGAAACAGTAGCGCAAAGCAGAGCTGGCCGCGCGAAATGCAGAGCTTACTTGAAAGTTAGGTATTATACGTGATTTTCCATAGCGCGAAGCGAGCCGCGCCAACCATTTACGGGAAACAGTTGCCCGAAGCAGAGTTGGCAGAGCGAACCGAACTGCTTAGTGGAAACAGTAGCGCAAAGCAGAGCTGGCCGCGCGAAATGCAGAGCTTACTTGAAAGTTAGGTATTATACGTGATTTTCCATAGCGCGAAGCGAGCCGCGCCAACCATTTACGGGAAACAGTTGCCCGAAGCAGAGCTGGCCGCGCGAACCGAACTGCTTAGTGGAAACAGTAGCGCAAAGCAGAGCTGGCCGCGCGAACTGAAGAGCTTACTTGAAAGTTAGGTATTATACGTGATTTTCCATAGCGCGAAGGGAGCCGTGCCAACCATTTACGGGAAACAGTAGCGCAAATCAGAGCTGGCCGCGCGAAATGCAGAGCCTACTTGAAAGTTAGGAATTATACGTGATTTTCCATAGCGCGAAGCGAGCCGCGCCAACCATTTACGGGAAACAGTTGCCCGAAGCAGAGCAGGCAGAGCGAACCGAACTGTTTAGTGGAAACAGTAGCGCAAAGCAGAGCTGGCCGCGCGAAGTGCAGAGCTTACTTGAAAGTTAGGTATTATACGTGATTTTCCATAGCGCGAAGCGAGCCGCGCCAACCATTTACGGGAAACAGTTGCCCGAAGCAGAGCTGGCCGCGCGAACCGAACTGTTTAGTGGAAACAGTAGCGCAAAGCAGAGCTGGCCGCGCGAAGTGCAGAGCTTACTTGAAAGTTAGGTATTATACGTGATTTTCCATAACGTGAAGGGAGCCGCGCCAACCATTTACGGGAAACAGTTGCCCGAAGCAGAGCTGGCAGAGCGAACCGAACTGCTTAGTGGAAACAGTAGCGCAAAGCAGAGCTGGCCGCGCGAAATGCAGAGCTTACTTGAAAGTTAGGTATTATACGTGATTTTCCATAGCGCGAAGCGAGCCGCGCCAACCATTTACGGGAAACAGTTGCCCGAAGCAGAGCTGGCCGCGCGAACCGAACTGTTTAGTGGAAACAGTAGCGCAAAGCAGAGCTGGCCGCGCGAAATGCAGAGCTTACTTGAAAGTTAGGTATTATACGTGATTTTCCATAGCGCGAAGCGAGCCGCGCCAACCATTTACGGGTAACAGTTGCCCGAAGCAGAGTTGGCAGAGCGAACCGAACTGCTTAGTGGAAACAGTAGCGCAAAGCAGAGCTGGCCGCGCGAAATGCAGAGCTTACTTGAAAGTTAGGTATTATACGTGATTTTCCATAGCGCGAAGCGAGCCGCGCCAACCATTTACGGGAAACAGTTGCCCGAAGCAGAGCTGGCCGCGCGAACCGAACTGCTTAGTGGAAACAGTAGCGCAAAGCAGAGCTGGCCGCGCGAACTGAAGAGCTTACTTGAAAGTTAGGTATTATACGTGATTTTCCATAGCGCGAAGGGAGCCGTGCCAACCATTTACGGGAAACAGTAGCGCAAATCAGAGCTGGCCGCGCGAAATGCAGAGCCTACTTGAAAGTTAGGAATTATACGTGATTTTCCATAGCGCGAAGCGAGCCGCGCCAACCATTTACGGGAAACAGTTGCCCGAAGCAGAGCAGGCAGAGCGAACCGAACTGCTTAGTGGAAACAGTAGCGCAAAGCAGAGCTGGCCGCGCGAACTGAAGAGCTTACTTGAAAGTTAGGTATTATACGTGATTTTCCATAACGCGAAGGAAGCCGTGCCAACCATTTACGGGAAACAATAGCCCAAAGCAGAGCTGGCCGCGCGAACCGAACTGTTTAGTGGCAACAGTAGCGCAAAGCAGAGCTGGCCGCGCGAAATGCAGAGCTTACTTGAAAGTTAGGTATTATACGTGATTTTCCATAGCGCGAAGCGAGCCGCGCCAACCATTTACGGGAAACAGTTGCCCGAAGCAGAGCTGGCAGAGCGAACCGAACTGCTTAGTGGAAACAGTAGCGCAAAGCAGAGCTGGCCGCGCGAAATGCAGAGCCTACTTGAAAGTTAGGAATTATACGTGATTTTCCATAACGTGAAGGGAGCCGTGCCAACCATTTACGGGAAACAATAGCCCAAAGCAGAGCTGGCAGCGCGAACCGAACTGATTAGTGGAAACAGTAGCGCAAAGCAGAGCTGGCCGCGCGAAATGCAGAGCTTACTTGAAAGTTAGGTATTATACGTGATTTTCCATAGCGCGAAGCGAGCCGCGCCAACCATTTACGGGAAACAATAGCCCAAAGCAGAGCTGGCCGCGCGAACCGAACTGTTTAGTGGAAACAGTAGCGCAAAGCAGAGCTGGCCGCGCGAAATGCAGAGCTTACTTGAAAGTTAGGTATTATACGTGATTTTCCATAGCGCGAAGCGAGCCGCGCCAACCATTTACGGGAAACAGTTGCCCGAAGCAGAGCTGGCCGCGCGAACCGAACTGTTTAGTGGAAACAGTAGCGCAAAGCAGAGCTGGCCGCGCGAAATGCAGAGCTTACTTGAAAGTTAGGTATTATACGTGATTTTCCATAGCGCGAAGCGAGCCGCGCCAACCATTTGCGGGAAACAGTTGCCCGAAGCAGAGCTGGCCGCGCGAAATGCAGAGCTTACTTGAAAGTTAGGAATTATACGTGATTTTCCATAACGTGAAGGGAGCCGTGCCAACCATTTACGGGAAACAGTAGCCCAAAGCAGAGCTGGCCGCGCGAACCGAACTGTTTAGTGGAAACAGTAGCGCAAAGCAGAGCTGGCCGCGCGAAATGCAGAGCTTACTTGAAAGTTAGGTATTATACGTGATTTTCCATAGCGCGAAGCGAGCCGCGCCAACCATTTACGGGAAACAGTTGCCCGAAGCAGAGCTGGCCGCGCGAACCGAACTGTTTAGTGGAAACAGTAGCGCAAAGCAGAGCTGGCCGCGCGAAATGCAGAGCTTACTTGAAAGTTAGGTATTATACGTGATTTTCCATAGCGCGAAGCGAGCCGCGCCAACCATTTACGGGAAACAATAGCCCAAAGCAGAGCTGGCCGCGCGAACCGAACTGTTTAGTGGAAACAGTAGCGCAAAGCAGAGCTGGCCGCGCGAAATGCAGAGCTTACTTGAAAGTTAGGTATTATACGTGATTTTCCATAGCGCGAAGCGAGCCGCGCCAACCATTTACGGGAAACAATAGCCCAAAGCAGAGCTGGCCGCGCGAACCGAACTGTTTAGTGGAAACAGTAGCGCAAAGCAGAGCTGGCCGCGCGAAATGCAGAGCTTACTTGAAAGTTAGGTATTATACGTGATTTTCCATAGCGCGAAGCGAGCCGCGCCAACCATTTACGGGAAACAGTTGCCCGAAGCAGAGCTGGCCGCGCGAACCGAACTGTTTAGTGGAAACAGTAGCGCAAAGCAGAGCTGGCCGCGCGAAATGCAGAGCTTACTTGAAAGTTAGGAATTATACGTGATTTTCCATAGCGCGAAGCGAGCCGCGCCAGCCATTTACGGGAAAGAGTAGGCCGAAGCAGAGCTGGCAGCGCGAACCGAACTGTTTAGTGGAAACAGTAGCGCAAAGCAGAGCTGGCCGCGCGAAATGCAGAGCTTACTTGAAAGTTAGGAATTATACGTGATTTTCCATAGCGCGAAGCGAGCCGTGCCAACCATTTACGGGAAACAGTAGCTCAAAGCAGAGCTGGCAGCGCGAACCGAACTGATTAGTGGAAACAGTAGCGCAAAGCAGAGCTGGCCGCGCGAAATGCAGAGCTTACTTGAAAGTTAGGTATTATACGTGATTTTCCATAGCGCGAAGCGAGCCGCGCCAACCATTTACGGGAAACAGTTGCCCGAAGCAGAGCTGGCCGCGCGAACCGAACTGTTTAGTGGAAACAGTAGCGCAAAGCAGAGCTGGCCGCGCGAAGTGCAGAGCTTACTTGAAAGTTAGGTATTATACGTGATTTTCCATAACGTGAAGGGAGCCGCGCCAACCATTTACGGGAAACAGTTGCCCGAAGCAGAGCTGGCCGCGCGAACCGAACTGTTTAGTGGAAACAGTAGCGCAAAGCAGAGCTGGCCGCGCGAAATGCAGAGCTTACTTGAAAGTTAGGTATTATACGTGATTTTCCATAGCGCGAAGCGAGCCGCGCCAACCATTTACGGGAAACAGTTGCCCGAAGCAGAGCTGGCCGCGCGAACCGAACTGTTTAGTGGAAACAGTAGCGCAAAGCAGAGCTGGCCGCGCGAAATGCAGAGCTTACTTGAAAGTTAGGTATTATACGTGATTTTCCATAGCGCGAAGCGAGCCGCGCCAACCATTTACGGGAAACAGTTGCCCGAAGCAGAGTTGGCAGAGCGAACCGAACTGCTTAGTGGAAACAGTAGCGCAAAGCAGAGCTGGCCGCGCGAAATGCAGAGCTTACTTGAAAGTTAGGTATTATACGTGATTTTCCATAGCGCGAAGCGAGCCGCGCCAACCATTTACGGGAAACAGTTGCCCGAAGCAGAGCTGGCCGCGCGAACCGAACTGCTTAGTGGAAACAGTAGCGCAAAGCAGAGCTGGCCGCGCGAACTGAAGAGCTTACTTGAAAGTTAGGTATTATACGTGATTTTCCATAGCGCGAAGGGAGCCGTGCCAACCATTTACGGGAAACAGTAGCGCAAATCAGAGCTGGCCGCGCGAAATGCAGAGCCTACTTGAAAGTTAGGAATTATACGTGATTTTCCATAGCGCGAAGCGAGCCGCGCCAACCATTTACGGGAAACAGTTGCCCGAAGCAGAGCAGGCAGAGCGAACCGAACTGTTTAGTGGAAACAGTAGCGCAAAGCAGAGCTGGCCGCGCGAAGTGCAGAGCTTACTTGAAAGTTAGGTATTATACGTGATTTTCCATAGCGCGAAGCGAGCCGCGCCAACCATTTACGGGAAACAGTTGCCCGAAGCAGAGCTGGCCGCGCGAACCGAACTGTTTAGTGGAAACAGTAGCGCAAAGCAGAGCTGGCCGCGCGAAGTGCAGAGCTTACTTGAAAGTTAGGTATTATACGTGATTTTCCATAACGTGAAGGGAGCCGCGCCAACCATTTACGGGAAACAGTTGCCCGAAGCAGAGCTGGCAGAGCGAACCGAACTGCTTAGTGGAAACAGTAGCGCAAAGCAGAGCTGGCCGCGCGAAATGCAGAGCTTACTTGAAAGTTAGGTATTATACGTGATTTTCCATAGCGCGAAGCGAGCCGCGCCAACCATTTACGGGAAACAGTTGCCCGAAGCAGAGCTGGCCGCGCGAACCGAACTGTTTAGTGGAAACAGTAGCGCAAAGCAGAGCTGGCCGCGCGAAATGCAGAGCTTACTTGAAAGTTAGGTATTATACGTGATTTTCCATAGCGCGAAGCGAGCCGCGCCAACCATTTACGGGAAACAGTTGCCCGAAGCAGAGTTGGCAGAGCGAACCGAACTGCTTAGTGGAAACAGTAGCGCAAAGCAGAGCTGGCCGCGCGAAATGCAGAGCTTACTTGAAAGTTAGGTATTATACGTGATTTTCCATAGCGCGAAGCGAGCCGCGCCAACCATTTACGGGAAACAGTTGCCCGAAGCAGAGCTGGCCGCGCGAACCGAACTGCTTAGTGGAAACAGTAGCGCAAAGCAGAGCTGGCCGCGCGAACTGAAGAGCTTACTTGAAAGTTAGGTATTATACGTGATTTTCCATAGCGCGAAGGGAGCCGTGCCAACCATTTACGGGAAACAGTAGCGCAAATCAGAGCTGGCCGCGCGAAATGCAGAGCCTACTTGAAAGTTAGGAATTATACGTGATTTTCCATAGCGCGAAGCGAGCCGCGCCAACCATTTACGGGAAACAGTTGCCCGAAGCAGAGCAGGCAGAGCGAACCGAACTGCTTAGTGGAAACAGTAGCGCAAAGCAGAGCTGGCCGCGCGAACTGAAGAGCTTACTTGAAAGTTAGGTATTATACGTGATTTTCCATAACGCGAAGGAAGCCGTGCCAACCATTTACGGGAAACAATAGCCCAAAGCAGAGCTGGCCGCGCGAACCGAACTGTTTAGTGGCAACAGTAGCGCAAAGCAGAGCTGGCCGCGCGAAATGCAGAGCTTACTTGAAAGTTAGGTATTATACGTGATTTTCCATAGCGCGAAGCGAGCCGCGCCAACCATTTACGGGAAACAGTTGCCCGAAGCAGAGCTGGCAGAGCGAACCGAACTGCTTAGTGGAAACAGTAGCGCAAAGCAGAGCTGGCCGCGCGAAATGCAGAGCCTACTTGAAAGTTAGGAATTATACGTGATTTTCCATAACGTGAAGGGAGCCGTGCCAACCATTTACGGGAAACAATAGCCCAAAGCAGAGCTGGCAGCGCGAACCGAACTGATTAGTGGAAACAGTAGCGCAAAGCAGAGCTGGCCGCGCGAAATGCAGAGCTTACTTGAAAGTTAGGTATTATACGTGATTTTCCATAGCGCGAAGCGAGCCGCGCCAACCATTTACGGGAAACAATAGCCCAAAGCAGAGCTGGCCGCGCGAACCGAACTGTTTAGTGGAAACAGTAGCGCAAAGCAGAGCTGGCCGCGCGAAATGCAGAGCTTACTTGAAAGTTAGGTATTATACGTGATTTTCCATAGCGCGAAGCGAGCCGCGCCAACCATTTACGGGAAACAGTTGCCCGAAGCAGAGCTGGCCGCGCGAACCGAACTGTTTAGTGGAAACAGTAGCGCAAAGCAGAGCTGGCCGCGCGAAATGCAGAGCTTACTTGAAAGTTAGGTATTATACGTGATTTTCCATAGCGCGAAGCGAGCCGCGCCAACCATTTACGGGAAACAGTTGCCCGAAGCAGAGCTGGCCGCGCGAAATGCAGAGCTTACTTGAAAGTTAGGAATTATACGTGATTTTCCATAACGTGAAGGGAGCCGTGCCAACCATTTACGGGAAACAGTAGCCCAAAGCAGAGCTGGCCGCGCGAACCGAACTGTTTAGTGGAAACAGTAGCGCAAAGCAGAGCTGGCCGCGCGAAATGCAGAGCTTACTTGAAAGTTAGGTATTATACGTGATTTTCCATAGCGCGAAGCGAGCCGCGCCAACCATTTACGGGAAACAGTTGCCCGAAGCAGAGCTGGCCGCGCGAACCGAACTGTTTAGTGGAAACAGTAGCGCAAAGCAGAGCTGGCCGCGCGAAATGCAGAGCTTACTTGAAAGTTAGGTATTATACGTGATTTTCCATAGCGCGAAGCGAGCCGCGCCAACCATTTACGGGAAACAATAGCCCAAAGCAGAGCTGGCCGCGCGAACCGAACTGTTTAGTGGAAACAGTAGCGCAAAGCAGAGCTGGCCGCGCGAAATGCAGAGCTTACTTGAAAGTTAGGTATTATACGTGATTTTCCATAGCGCGAAGCGAGCCGCGCCAACCATTTACGGGAAACAATAGCCCAAAGCAGAGCTGGCCGCGCGAACCGAACTGTTTAGTGGAAACAGTAGCGCAAAGCAGAGCTGGCCGCGCGAAATGCAGAGCTTACTTGAAAGTTAGGTATTATACGTGATTTTCCATAGCGCGAAGCGAGCCGCGCCAACCATTTACGGGAAACAGTTGCCCGAAGCAGAGCTGGCCGCGCGAACCGAACTGTTTAGTGGAAACAGTAGCGCAAAGCAGAGCTGGCCGCGCGAAATGCAGAGCTTACTTGAAAGTTAGGAATTATACGTGATTTTCCATAGCGCGAAGCGAGCCGCGCCAGCCATTTACGGGAAAGAGTAGGCCGAAGCAGAGCTGGCAGCGCGAACCGAACTGTTTAGTGGAAACAGTAGCGCAAAGCAGAGCTGGCCGCGCGAAATGCAGAGCTTACTTGAAAGTTAGGAATTATACGTGATTTTCCATAGCGCGAAGCGAGCCGTGCCAACCATTTACGGGAAACAGTAGCTCAAAGCAGAGCTGGCAGCGCGAACCGAACTGATTAGTGGAAACAGTAGCGCAAAGCAGAGCTGGCCGCGCGAAATGCAGAGCTTACTTGAAAGTTAGGTATTATACGTGATTTTCCATAGCGCGAAGCGAGCCGCGCCAACCATTTACGGGAAACAGTTGCCCGAAGCAGAGCTGGCCGCGCGAACCGAACTGTTTAGTGGAAACAGTAGCGCAAAGCAGAGCTGGCCGCGCGAAATGCAGAGCTTACTTGAAAGTTAGGTATTATACGTGATTTTCCATAGCGCGAAGCGAGCCGCGCCAACCATTTACGGGAAACAGTTGCCCGAAGCAGAGCTGGCCGCGCGAACCGAACTGTTTAGTGGAAACAGTAGCGCAAAGCAGAGCTGGCCGCGCGAAATGCAGAGCTTACTTGAAAGTTAGGTATTATACGTGATTTTCCATAGCGCGAAGCGAGCCGCGCCAACCATTTACGGGAAACAGTTGCCCGAAGCAGAGCTGGCCGCGCGAACCGAACTGCTTAGTGGAAACAGTAGCGCAAAGCAGAGCTGGCCGCGCGAAATGCAGAGCTTACTTGAAAGTTAGGTATTATACGTGATTTTCCATAGCGCGAAGCGAGCCGCGCCAACCATTTACGGGAAACAGTTGCCCGAAGCAGAGCTGGCCGCGCGAACCGAACTGTTTAGTGGAAACAGTAGCGCAAAGCAGAGCTGGCCGCGCGAAATGCAGAGCTTACTTGAAAGTTAGGTATTATACGTGATTTTCCATAGCGCGAAGCGAGCCGCGCCAACCATTTACGGGAAACAGTTGCCCGAAGCAGAGCTGGCCGCGCGAACCGAACTGTTTAGTGGAAACAGTAGCGCAAAGCAGAGCTGGCCGCGCGAAATGCAGAGCTTACTTGAAAGTTAGGTATTATACGTGATTTTCCATAGCGCGAAGCGAGCCGCGCCAACCATTTACGGGAAACAATAGCCCAAAGCAGAGCTGGCCGCGCGAACCGAACTGTTTAGTGGAAACAGTAGCGCAAAGCAGAGCTGGCCGCGCGAAATGCAGAGCTTACTTGAAAGTTAGGTATTATACGTGATTTTCCATAGCGCGAAGCGAGCCGCGCCAACCATTTACGGGAAACAGTTGCCCGAAGCAGAGCTGGCCGCGCGAACCGAACTGTTTAGTGGAAACAGTAGCGCAAAGCAGAGCTGGCCGCGCGAAATGCAGAGCTTACTTGAAAGTTAGGAATTATACGTGATTTTCCATAGCGCGAAGCGAGCCGCGCCAGCCATTTACGGGAAAGAGTAGGCCGAAGCAGAGCTGGCAGCGCGAACCGAACTGTTTAGTGGAAACAGTAGCGCAAAGCAGAGCTGGCCGCGCGAAATGCAGAGCTTACTTGAAAGTTAGGAATTATACGTGATTTTCCATAGCGCGAAGCGAGCCGTGCCAACCATTTACGGGAAACAGTAGCTCAAAGCAGAGCTGGCAGCGCGAACCGAACTGATTAGTGGAAACAGTAGCGCAAAGCAGAGCTGGCCGCGCGAAATGCAGAGCTTACTTGAAAGTTAGGTATTATACGTGATTTTCCATAGCGCGAAGCGAGCCGCGCCAACCATTTACGGGAAACAGTTGCCCGAAGCAGAGCTGGCCGCGCGAACCGAACTGTTTAGTGGAAACAGTAGCGCAAAGCAGAGCTGGCCGCGCGAAATGCAGAGCTTACTTGAAAGTTAGGTATTATACGTGATTTTCCATAGCGCGAAGCGAGCCGCGCCAACCATTTACGGGAAACAGTTGCCCGAAGCAGAGCTGGCCGCGCGAACCGAACTGCTTAGTGGAAACAGTAGCGCAAATCAGAGCTGGCCGCGCGAAATGCAGAGCTTACTTGAAAGTTAGGTATTATACGTGATTTTCCATAGCGCGAAGCGAGCCGCGCCAACCATTTACGGGAAACAGTTGCCCGAAGCAGAGCTGGCAGCGCGAACCGAACTGCTTAGTGGAAACAGTAGCGCAAAGCAGAGCTGGCCGCGCGAACTGAAGAGCTTACTTGAAAGTTAGGTATTATACGTGATACGGTTTGTCGCACGCTGGACGTCCGATCCGGCGCTTCGGCACCGCAAAACACCTCGATTCCGGCTGCCGTTCCGGCGCGTCGGACGCCGGATCGGACAGCGAATCGGACCGTGTGTCTCCCGCTTACGAAGGCCAATCATAAGAAACTGAAATCGCAGCGCTTGTGGTGTCGTCTTGTCGTCTCGTGCCCCGTCTACGTTTTGCGCTGTTAACACTAGGATGACAAACCCATCGCGGTGGTTCAATGGCTATGGCATTCCGTGTGCACGGAATGCCATAGCCATTGAGCACGAGGAGGCCACAATGGCCGCATTCTGAAGGGGGCGGAATGCAAGAACCCTCGTGTACCATGCATTGTTTGCACGCTAAATAGTTCCATCTGATCAAAATTATTCCGGCGCCCGAATTTCTGCGCGCCTAATAATAATATCGTGGTTTTTGCACGTAACACCTAAGAAATTTAACTAATTACGTATTCAGCTTGGGGCTCTGTAATACATATGTCTACGCTGTACACAGCGGTCCGCAAGAGTTGATTGTGGTTTCCCGTAACACATTAGTCGAGGCGGCCAGACAGTAAGAAGGCCAATCATAAGATCCTAATAGCATTAGGCGAATACAAAAAATCGCGATGTCACCGTCCATCCATTTTGCACAAGTATACTTACCGCGCCTCTCGAGTCGTGGATATCCGCCTACACGCAGCAAGTCGGCGATATTATGGCCGACATCGGGGCTTTCCACCTGCGTTCGCGGCGTAACCGCTCACACGAACGCTGTGATATCCCTAATATTCAGTGCTCATTTGTTATAAAATGAGGTGGGATTTTCTTTTCAATGATATTTGGGAAATGTTAGAAATGTAAAATGTTTGCAGCAATGAGGAACGTTCCCGTTACGATGACGAAAATGTTTCCGTCCTTATTTGTTTACTCATTAGAGTTATTCCGACAATTACAACAATTTTTACTCGTGCCTTCGACTTGCTTTCACATTACTTCCGGAACTATGTCGCATTTTTTTGTCTGCATAATTCAGTAAAGCCATTGGCATGTTCTCTAATTATCTGTGGTGTCCGTAAGATCTGCCGTCCCATGGGTGCCTCGCGATCGCAGAATCGAGCTGCGGCCGAAACATCCCACTGGGCCGCCACGCTGCGCCATTTTCCTTTAGAGGAATTTAGCTAGAACGCTTCTATATGTAAATACTTGGAACCAGTAAAGTTTCTTTTTTATGGCAACCACTTCACCCATTTTCATGAAGTTTGTTGGGTTTAACGTAAGTAAAGAAAGCTAGTAATTCTACTAAGTGAATTTTCCTTTATGCCGCTTTTTTTATTATATGAGAGTTATATATAAAGACACGACGAGCTGTGGAAAGAAGAATGATGAGTGTACCGTTAAGGGATAAGAAAATAGCAGATTGGGTGAGGGAACAAACACCAGTTAATGACATCTTAGTTGATATCAAGAAAAAGAAATGGGCATGGGCAGGACATGTAAAGAGGAGGGAAGAAAACCGATGGTCATTAAGAGGAAGCTTTAGCTCGGGTGCTCCTATCTAAACGCATGTAAAAGGAGAATTCGTTTTTCTCGGCAACCAGTGTACCAAATTTGACCAGATTTGTTGCATTCAAAAGAAAAACTTAAAATGCAGTGACTGTTGGTTTCGAGTTCTTGAGTTATATCGTCAATTTTTAATAAAGGTTGGCAAAAATGGATGATTAAAAAAAACGAAACTATCAAGTTTACAACTCTCGAACTGAGCAATCAAAAATATCACAATTTTGTGAATTGCAGCTGATAGCACATCTAAAGCGGACAACATTGATATGTTACACATGAATATGAACAAATTTAGTAAGATGGAAATACAGATCTTGCAGAACCCTTGTAGCTAACGTAACAAATTCACGTAAGATGTAAAATGACATATCGAATTTGTCCGCTTTGCATGATCTATTGGATGCCGTTTACAGAACTGCGATATCTGTTTTTGATGCTGAGCTATTGATTTGTAAACTTTGTGCTTCTATTTTTTTCCGACTTTCGAATTTTTGAAAATCATTTTAACAGGAGTAAAGCCCTAAAGTAAAATTCCACTTCCAACAGTCACTATATTTTAACTTTCCCTCTCAAATGCAACAATTTCATTACAATCGGTCCAGGGGTTATCTCAGAAACACGTTTTTGCGTTTTACATGTATTTGAATAGGCCGCGTCGGATTCGGGCCCGAGCTAAAGCTTCCTCTTAAGGGTTACAGACTGGATTCCAAGAGAAGGGAAGCGTAGCAGTGGCGGCAGAAGGTTAGGTGGGCGGATGAGATTAAGAAGTTTGCCGGCACGACATGGCCACAATCAGCACATGACCGGGGAAGTTGGAGAAGTATGGGAGAGGCCTTTTCCCTGCAGTGGGCGTAGCCAGGCTGATGATGATGATATCAAAGTGTAAAATTTATAAAAACATACGTCACGTTTACAACTCTGTTGACTTAACAGTAAAAAAGAAAGAATATTACAATTTTCTAAACTGCGCAGAATGATACGTGCGCGCCCGTATTCACAAAGTTTTACGGTAGATTTGTTCGTAAAAAAAATTGCAGCCGATCCTGGCGCTGCACATAATATTAGCGAAGGCAATCAACAATGGCAAAGCGCACTAACGAACGAAAAACTTTGCGAATTCTGCTCTTGAAGAGAAAAAGAAAATTATGCTATTTACAATGCTCCGAAATATACGGGTAATATCTCAGCACTTCTTTTGCAAAACTATCGTAAGCATTGTAGCTATTTCACGTAAGTTTTGAATGCATAGGCCCCGTTTGTCCGCTTGAGAGCAGATTGCCTTTGTTTTTGGTGCAGAGTTGCGAGTTTACCAACTTCGTGCTTCTGTATTTTTGAAGCTTCGTGATTTTCGGCAATGTTTATGAAACACTCGAGGTCCTAAATGATTCATACAGTTACTATAAAACTCCTTTCTCCCTCAAGTGCAGCAAATTTCGTTCAGATCGGTCTATCGGTCGCCTCATACAAGCATTTCGGCGTTACACATGTATTTCAATAAGGAAATTGTAATCGAACCCGAGTCTAAGGTTTTCTTTTATACTTATTTGTGTGTTACCATTTGACGCTCACCACCCACCGATCTGGCAGATAACGAATGCGAAACGCCGTCTATATCTCTGACGAAACGCGAAAAGCGGAAGGATTGCAATATAATTTTTACATTATCCGGGCCATGGTTTTGCTGACTGATGTAAACTAAAAATGTCCGGACAAACAATACAGACAACAACCTCAACTGCTTTATTCAACGATGCGAACCACTCTGTAAAATGTATCAAAAGAGGTCACTTAGCTTTGTCTCGCATTGAGCAAGCGAGGCTTTTTTAGAAAATATTCAGTGAAATGCCGAAGGGGAGGGATTTGTCCGCAACTTTGGGGAGGGATATCTCAAGCAGGATGATAGTCTCGGAATCCTGCACACTGTGAATACACTGAGCCCTCACCGACTTCAGTTTTGTGATTGGGACATGCGCTTGAGTAATTAAATTTAATTTTTAATTCAATAGTTCTTTGATGATCATCGCACATTTAATGACGTCCGCCACGACTAACTACATTCCCAGTGGGAAAAAATGTGATTATCTCTTTGTATATAGTTGGAAAATTTTGCACTTTGTATATTGCATTTTAAACCAGGTCTTTATGAATATAAGGGTATTGACAATTTTTTTAGTAAGCCCCAAGGGTTTGCTGACCCGCCGTGGTTGCTCAGTGGCTATGGTGTAGGGCTGCTGAGCACGAGGTCGCGGGATTGAATCCCGGCCACGGCGGCCGCATTTCGATGGGGGCGAAATGCGAAAACACCCGTGTACTTAGATTTATGTGCACGTTAAAGAACCCCAGGTGGTCAAAATTTCCGGAGTCCTCCACTACGGCGTGCCTCATAATCAGAAAGTGGTTTCGGCACGTAAAACCCCACAATTTATTTTTTAAGAAGTGGACTTAATATTGATCCCTGAGGTTTTTATTGAAGCTGTATTGCTCGGGTACTGCCCAATGGAGACCGACTGCGTTCTGTCCTCCAAAAAGTTGGAGTAGATTTAGGAAAGGCCCATGAAATCCCATCAAGGAAAGTTTATGTAACAAAAGACTATGGCAAACACTGTCGAAAGCTTTGCTAACATCAAGAAAAAGAGCACATACGACCTGGTTAGCATCAAAAGCTGAATTTATAATGTCGGAAATATCCTCTAGGAGAGCCTGTGTGCCTCTGCCTGGGACAAAACCATACTGCTTACTTGAAATAATGCTACTTGCATCGAGGTACTTCGACATGACTTGCAGCAGGTGTTTTTCTAATATTTGAGAGATACATGGCAGAACTGAAATTGGGCGATAATTTTCGTATCTATTTCGTGCACCACCCTTGAAGAGTGGTATGACTGGGGCCTTTCTCATTTGTGTAGGAATAATACGACTGGTTAAAATGTGATTCAGCAGTGATAGTAGCACACACTTAACAGCATCGAAATTTCTACGTAACTCGTCCACAGAAATGCCATCAAAGCCAGGTGATTTACCAGCTTTTAGGTTAAAAAGAATTGACCTGAGATCAAGTTCTGATAGAGAAGGAAGGTGCGCAGATTTGTATACGCTGTTTCTTAAAATACGGTGATCAGGTTATGGTTTAGCAGTACCCGAAACGTGTGAGAAGTATGTATTAAATTCATTTGAAACAGTTGCCGCGTCTGCAGAAAAATGGGACTCAAGTGGTAACAGGCGGCCACCAAGTTTGGATATACCTCTTATTTCATTTGCAAAAGACCACGTCTTTTTCATGTCGGAACGAGCGTCTTGGAATTTTTGGCGCATATGATTTCTCTTTGCTAGCCGAATCACGGAATTCACTCCATTTCTACATGTCTTAAATTTCAGTAGTAGCTCCGGACAATTTGGAGCCCGTTTAGCTTAGGCCCACATAATGTCTTTTTCCTTAATTGCCGCTAATATTTGTGGCGATAACCATTTCTTCTCTTCGCGACGTAATCTTTTACAGACCGGGAGAATTTGTTTATATAACATGAGCTACCTAATAATGCTATCCCAGTTTTTAGGCATAAAACTAAATTTGACCGCCAATCATTGCTATTGGGAATATGACCCTAGGGAAACAAAAATGCGGCTTCCGCATGCCTCGTCACATTCAAAGTTGGTGAAGCGAGCAATCGCAAACCTTTGTTTTGTGAAAGTGCTCCGCAAATTGTGCCTCCACCGGATGGCTGAAAGTTTTTTGAGACAAAAAGAGCGGCTACTGCAAGCAGGCTATCCTATCCACGTACTTTTATCAGCGGCGGAAAATGCGCTGAAAAGCTAGGGGAACCGGGTGGGAAGCGAGAGCGCAGCCATGAAAGGAAAGACGGTTGTAACGTAAACGCATGGTATATGGCATGGTTTAAGGAAAGTGGCCCGAAAAGTGGAAGTCGGTGTCGCATTTTCATCTCCACAAAAGCTATCAAGCACATGCAAGGCCACCGATCCGCTGAGAAAGACGCGCCGAGGCTGCGCAAAGAACCATCGGCCTCCGTTTGTGCACTGCGCGCTAGGTGTCGTATATCGCTTCCCTTTCATGTGCGGCCAAGTATGCATGGGGCAGACCGGCACGTGCCTCAATTACAGGCTAAGAGAACACAAACAAAAAGTGAATTGTTATAGAGATGGACATGCCTCCGTGCATTGTGTTGATTGCGGCTGCAAACCGCTGTTTAATGATTGTATAGCTGGGTTTATAAATGCAGATAAATATACAAGGGAGATTGTAGAAGCAAGCTTGACTGAAAAAGAAGGTGCAAACTGCGTCAGCGCCCCGTCGATCTCTCTGAGCAGAAAGGAAATGGTCTATCTGGAAAACGCTGGGTTGCGCGTGCGATGATGTTCACTCGCGAGAGCCAGCATAAATACCATGGTTTTCTCTAATAAAATTAAGTTGACAGTTAGTGCACGTCCTGTCGTCTTTCGTGTCTGTGTCAAGATGCAGCGCTATGACTTCAATTGACTAAACTCACGGATTTCAATTTTGGCTCTTACGGAAGCCGGACTACCCAATCAAAGATCGTTACCTGGATACATGGCCCACGCGAACCCGAACATCAACTCCTTTCCGGATGAAAGTCTACCTTGTATAGTGGTCGGGAGATTCGCCATGTGGCTTTGGATGTGAGAGATTTGTGCTCTAATGTGCTGGAAGTGGTGGCCACGAGGATAGAATGCGGATCCAGAAAAGTCTGTACTGCATCTGTGTACATGTCCCCCCACCCCCCCAAAAAAAGATTCCAGCCGAAACATTTCTTAAAAACATCTGTGGTCGCTGCCCAGCGCTACACATCATATGCGGAGATATTATTGCGCATCACGGCTTGTGGGGCGAAAAAAACACTGATGCATATGCAGCTTTTCTGGACACGTACCCAGTAGCGCCCCAAGCGGCCCCGGCACGAAGATAGCGCGTTTTCAATGGAACGAGCGCGTTTTTTGTGAATAACAAAAGTTGCAGGTTGATTATTGAAAAAGGCAGGTGACAGAGGTGTTCTGGAAGACAATCTACACGAGCCAAATGCAGTGATCACGCTGTGGCTAGCAAGAATTTTGTTCCCAGAGCGGTTAAAGATTCAACAATGGAAGCCTATGGAAACGACGAAAATTTGTGCTCGATTCTTGAGACAAAAACAGTAGCTGTGATAAAACTACGGCGTCTACCGTAAAAGTCACTGCAGCGTATGTGGTCCGGAGACTCAGCTTTCGGTTGATACCTATCTCGACTCGCTACACATGGCGTAATACTGTTCCCAAAAGCGATTTTTGACAGAGTCGAGCAAGTTCACGTGGTATCTACAAAAACCCGAGCGTATCACTCGCGGAAACGTTGGAAGCCGTGGCCGAGTCGTTTAACCGCTAGCACCCATCGTTCCGCGTCATGATGGCAGCGGTCCGATGCCGTGAACTGAACTGTTTTTAACGCCGCGTAGGACTAAGTTCGACAGTCTTCCACCAGATGGCCGAAACACAAAACTGACGATTTGGTTTCAGTTTTGGTTTTTTTAGGAGGGCTCATCAGATACTATATTTTTTATTTTTACTTCCTAAAACGTACGAATCGGTTGCTTATTTGTTAACTCGTTATTCTTATGATCATATTTTATTCCTTGGACAACATAACAACAAGCATGCGCATGTCTTTGTGTTACGTTAAAAAATATACTCTCGCGCCTTTTATACACTTAAACCGGTTGCACCCTTTGGGGTGTATATTTGTCCCACAACAATAATCGTCATCTGCTTTGCTTCTGTTTCCTTGCCTGAAAACTCGGCGCTCGCTACTTTCCTGTCGAAAATGCTGCGTCACACTGATAACGCGCATGCCGTTCGTGACTGGGAAGTATCGGGCTCGCAGCGTTAAAGAAAAGAATCGCGGCAAGACAGATAACGATTATCGTTGTGGGACAAGATAAGCCCCAAAGGGTGTAAATTTTTCTAAGAGTGTGCACACTCTTATAAAAATTTACACCCTTTGGAGCTTATCTATACACTCTTAGAAAAATTTACACCCTTTGGGGATTACATTGTCCCACAACAATAGTCATCACTCTAAGAAATATTTACACCCGTTGGGGCTTATCTTGTGCCACAACGATAATTGTCATATGTCATGCCCGCGTTTCCTTTCTTTAACGCTGCGAGCCCGGTACTTCCCGGTCACGAACGGCATGCGCGTTATCTGTGTGACGCAGCATTCTCGACAGGAAAGTAGCGAGCGCCGAGTTTTCAAGAAAGGAAACGCAAGCAAGGCAGATGACGATTATTGCTGTGGAGCATATATACACCCCAAAGGGTGCAACCGTTTTAAGAGTGTAGCATGGACATACTCAGGAATTCTGGACATTGCACCTTGACCATCCTGTGGAACTTCACGACAATTCACATGCGTAACTGAATGGGCGAAATTTTAAACAACTGTATTTCTGTATAATAGCTGAGCACCAACAAGTTTCAACTGTTTGCGCCAAGAAGGCAGCTTTATATAACGCCATATGCATTTATGGCACTTAGAACGTTGGGGGTGCGTTAAAGCAGTGCTTTGGTCGGGGATGGGCGGTTATGTCACACGACGGGAACAGATGGCTTTGTACTCTATGCGCAGAGAGCACATTGACCTGAATAAGCACCAAATTCAAACCGTAAAGCCATTTATTACAGCTGGAGTTTCAACGGTGATTGCAGAACGAGTGTCATTCAGTCTGTTCGCATGAGCACGTTATCGCGAGGCAGCAGGGAAGGAGATGGGAGTGTATATGCGTGAGCACGCCTTGACCGTGCGTACGTGTGTACTTGCATTTGCGTGTGCGCGCGTGTTTGTGTCTCCGTATTTGAATCTGCAGCGCACGAGTGCGCCTATGCATGTGCGAGCATACGCGCGTTTGTGTGCGTGCAGTTCCGTGTGCCTCCGTGAGTACATTTTTGTGCGTGTGAGCACGCGTGGACGCGTATAAATGTAAATGCGGGCGAATATGTGTAGTATCTCTCTCTCCATTTCCCTCTCTCTCTCTCTCTCTCTGTGCGTGTGTGTGTGTGTGTGTGAGCACTTCCCCGCTTACGCCTACTCTCCGGGAGGAATCGTGTATAGAGTTTATTTAAAGCCGTATTTAAATATTCGAGACAAGAACGAATCACTCTGCATTTAAACACCATCTCTTTCTAAAAGCGAAATCAAGGCAAAAAAAGACACCTGAGCCGTCAATATTGCCGCTCCAGATTTCGTCGCGATTGCACCGTCACCATAGGCATTGCTCCGTGAGCCGTTTACGTAGCTGTTCACCTTCATTATCTTCCTTCCCACGGCGGCAGCTCACTGTCTTTAGGCCGGCGACGCGCTAAACCTGCACGATCGTTGCGTCATGCGTCGCTTCTACGACCAAGCAAGCTTTAGGCGGCACACGTTCGCTGGTGTATTGATATTAAAACTGTGAACTGCTTCCCTTCGTATAAACAGCGTTAAGAGGAAGCTTTAGCTCGGGTGCTCCTATCTATGTACATGTAAAAGGGGAATTCGTCTTTCTGGGCAAGCACTGCACCAAATTTGGCGAGGTTTGTTGTTCAATGGCGGACAGGCCGCCATTGGAATATGAATCTGGCAACGCTTAACGCTAGAACGTTATCTCATTATCTACATTATCTAGCTGAGCTGAATGTTCCAGTGGTAATAATGGCTTACTCTGGTAGTGCTTGTGCCTGTCAATGACATTTGCATTCAACATTGCTTGAAAATTTTCATAGGTCTCTTGCAGCGTCCTGTCGGTTAGGCTTATTGAGAGGTTCAGTATTAGTAGGGTCTTCATTTCAACCTTATGCTGCAACCATTTTTGTTACTGGATGTGGGTGGAGAGCTAAATGTTTCATCAGAAAGTAGATAAGGCTGGTCCATTCAGAGTGCAGCTTCACAAAAAATGTTACAGGCAACAGGTTTATAGGTGAAAGGTGGTAATATTTGTGCAGTGTTAAAGAGGTTAAAGATTAAAGGGTTTGTTTATAGATGCAACTTTTTAATATTACCATAAGACACACAGGCAGGCAATTGCTTATCTTATGCCACCATCCTTCACCATATCCTTAATCCACATAAGCAACCGCAGCAGCATAGCAACATTAGTGTTTCAACTTGCATGTAATCCCAAGACATCACTAAAATTTCTTGAAGTGCTCAGTGTCGCTCTCTGGCTGCTACAGATGCTGTACAACCTGCCAAGCTGCTTACAGGGCTATTTGTGTAACAAAAAGTAAACGAGTGGTACTGTTTCATGTCAGATATGCAAATTAGGAACAGACAATAAAGTGAAAAGTGGTTGTATGCTAATTTTCATTGTGCCAGGCACTACTAAACTGCCTCATGCTTCCTAGCAGGCTGATTAGATTTAAACTGAATTACGAGGCTGAGTAAGCTTGGCTTTCTAAAGCATTGGTGAATGTGTGTTCGAGTGGGGTCTGCAGAGTAGTAGGAGCCCTAGAAATACATTTTGTGAGTGAGCTTCAAAATTATTTTGTTGGTCGACCCATGGGGTGGATACAGACAGTGTGTCTGTGTTTCATAGCATCAACAGTTAATAGTATCGTCAATACTGTTGATGCTTTTGTAAAATCTATTGTTTTATGCTTTCAGATCACTGTGGAGCCAGAGCTTCGATTCAAGGATAAAATGTCCAAAATCTTGGAGCGGCTACACTTGGCAAAGGAGCTTGTGTCCAAAATGTATGATCGGGAAATGGACTTTCCTGATATTGATGACTACCTGAGGGGCAAACATGCCAAACATGCACTGATAACGTTGGTAAGGCTTTCAGTTTTCTGTTATTCACATTTTTTGCTTCCTAGACTTGCCAATAGGGTTGCAACCTTTGCCGGGAAAGAAACTGGCCCTTCGAAAGGAGGAGGGAGGGGTATTTATGCAGAGGGTTAAATTTACGCTGGAAAAATGACAAATCAACATACCGTATATGTTTACAAAAACACAACGCTGAGCTAACCAACTACTAGGCTGGTTGGCATAAATATACCAGCGAATGTGTGCACTAAGGCTGACAGGTTTTGGTTATTGCTCTGAACTAATGTGCTGCACTGAAAGTAATTGTACATGCTTAGCCCATAAAAAGCTCTTCTTTGTCTGACTCTACCAGACCAGTGACATCACATACACAAAGAATGTTCGTGTTGGCCGAAAAACCAGTCAGTGACGGCCGGTCTTATGTGCCAAACGGCAACCGGCTCGCTATCAAAAAACTGGCCAGACCGGTCGAAAATCGTGCAGGTGGCAACCCTATCTTTCAAGCATGCTTTAGAACATATGTTGGAAGATCTTGTAGTATACAGAAGATGAGGTACTTATGCATTTTTGACAAAGCAATTTTTGTAACAGCCACTGGTATCAGAAAATGGGTCTGGGTAGCGTAGTACACAGAACATCAAAGTAAACTATGACATTTTATTCAGTGCACAGGCACAATGAAGCAAGTGTGCATGATTGGATGCCCTTTAGAACAAAAATTCATGCCCGTCTTAGGGTTATAGTAGCTGCTGCTACTTATTTGTATGGAGAGATACAGTCTGGCTAATTTTACATGGGAAACAGGAACTCAAGTGTTACAGTGATGTCGCAGTGAGGGGTTACCAAAACGTGCTGATGCACTCTTTGGTAATGCCTTGTGCGACTGCTTTCCCTTCCATTTCTGGATGAGGATGTACAAGCTATTTTGGCAAGTGCAACAGACACAGCAACAAAACAAGAAAGGTCAGCACTTGACGATAACAATACTGTTCCTCCTTGCCTGAGAAGGCAAATGCAGCAGTGATGTTCCGCTTAGCATTTCAAAAAGGCGCAGCCAGTGCCCCTTAGTTTAGGTTTCCCGTGTGAAATTAGCCAAACGCCATCACACCATAGAAGTTACCAACATCATTTTCTTGCTAATCTTAAAATGAATATAGATTTGCTGCCTGTATGATGGGCTCCTATAGTTGGACAATGTTCAATTGTGTCTGTTATGGTTAGAAAGATGTCCGTGTGGTTGCTTACTGTTCTAGTTGCGAAGCGAACTCATTCTAACGAGCCTGCAGCCATTGCTGAAGTATGTTTGCAAATACATGTATATATCGCGAATCAAATTTTTTTATACACACTTTACATGTATTGCACCAAAATGCATAGCTTACCAGGACATACAGAACATGTCAATGAAATTCTAACGACTGTCCTCTCAAACAAATGTGCAGTAAATAAAGTTGTGACTCAGTGTATAATAAGGTAACAAGTTTCATGTGTGTATAGTATGCACCATGCTCATTTCATATCTATTTCAGGAAGACTTTTCTGACAAACATGCAGCAGTTCCTGGTCCAAGTGTTTTCTGGTGATAGTCTACAAAAGCAAGCTGTTGTGCGAGACCAGATGAGATTATTGAGATCCAGGATTCATCCTTGGCAAAGGCTCTCCTTTTGTGCCTCACGGTGTATTACCTAAAAGACCGGACATATCCCTCTGCATATGGACAAACTCTGGGACTAGTTCAGAGTGTTGCGCTCAACGAAGAAAAATTTCCTCACTGCTGGGCAAACAGCAAGCTACTGAACATTTTGCACAAGCTATAATGGTGATGAATGGAACATTTGTGACATTCTTAGTCATTTTTTCATGGTGTCGAAGCATTGAACAATGTAGATAAACATTTTCTTTTAAAATTGAGGTGTATCATTGATTTATTTAAAGACCGCTTCGTACGAAGGTGTAAAGCTAGAATTCAGTTTTAAAGATGACAGTTATTAGACAAGAACAGAAGAATTAGATGTAGTGCAGACGGCACAGGACAGAAGTGTAGTGAAAATCACACAGACACTGCTGCTGCATCACTGGCGACAGTGAGCAGCGACTTGTAGGGCAAGAGAGTCAACTGAAAGGAAAATTATGACAGTGTCATGCTCCCATGCGACCACTTTCCAATTTATTTTGCATGATACAGATCAACCTCCAGAAACGAGACCGCAACTTGTCTGTAAAAAAAAGCTTTCACAAAAAATTATTCCTAACACTATTAACACAGCAGTATCCTTTTTTGTGGGTTCGAGGTTCCCGGATGCTCATTAATGCAAAAAGTGAGGAAAAAAACGTGTCGTACTTACACCTGTTTAACAAGTACGAGGGGGAAAGACTTTTTCTAGTCATGCATCTTCATCACACTATTAAGTTTTTAAACAGCTTTTATAATTATTATTACCAGTTCGATATACCTGAGTGCATTGTATGCATGTAGCAGCTGTCAAATCAGGTCAGTTTGATCAGATGCCTTATCTGAAAGAGAGCCCTATATTCAAGAAATTTGAATTAAAACAGGTACGTTAGCCGCAGTCTCTTAGCACTTTATTCCGTGTCGTTTAAGCATTGCTCAATACCTTTGTGGATGGCAGTGTCAACTGGCATAGCACTGCGCTTTGCCACAGTCACATGTGTCTTCAAAGCGGTGTTTACCAGTTGCGTTGATCTGTTTGTGTATGCATAGAGCACGTTTTTATTTTTTTATATTTCGCAATTTTGTGCTTGCATTAAGCTTGTATAAGGCAGTTACAAAATGTGTGTCACTATAACGAACTGTTCTGTTGAGCTTACATCTGCAAATAATAGTGCTCAGGTGGCCGCACTTCTATGTAGGTACACCACTAGCTTTGTGTACGTTCTCATTTTTGTATAAAGCTTATATAAGCCAGTTGCAAAGTGTATGTCACTAAGTACTGTGATATTCTTGAAATAACTGCTTGGTTCGTTTTACACTTGTGAATTAGTACTGAGGCGGTGGTATTTCCATGTAGTCCCACTGCTAGCTTTCAGTGCGCTCACGTGTTTGTTTTCAGCTTTTACAAGGGAGTTACAGCATGTACGTCACTAAGCGCTGTGAAATTTTTAAAGAACTGCTTTGGTTCGTTTTATACCTGTCACTAGTCATGTGTAGGTACACAGGCACCATTTGTATACATTATGCTCATGTAAAGCAGTTACGAAGTGTATGTCATTAATCACTGTGATATTTGTTGAAGAATTGCTGTGATGGTTTTACACATGTGAATAATAGTGGTCAGGACACAGTACTTGCGATGTATAGTTGAATTTATACAGTGACAAGATATGGGCTGTATACGTACCAAAAGAAATGTTTGTCGTTTTATTGTTGTGGTTATTACTGTTTAGATTTTATTAAACTATCTTAATACACGATGTTGCACCTGCAACATCGTGTACAGCATCGGTGGCGAAGGATATGAAACCAGGCCCGGCTGCATCGCTTGTCAGTGGGCATGGTGGTACTACAAGGCAAACAACGATGGGCTTACGCACGCTTTTCTTCATTGTGCAGGTTAGTAGGTTCCCAGAATTACCTCACGCTTCTTTTAAATCTGATGACCTGTTCCTTGTCGTGCTTCCATGCCCAAAAGCCTTGGTTGATTCTTTCTATTCTTTGCTTTTGTTATTATGTGGTGACGTTGAGAGCAATCCCGGTCCCGGTACAGGTTCGCAAAAACCGCAACCTTCGAATGCTTTGGAAGAAATTTTGAAAACGGTTAAGGATCTAGACGAGTGATCTATAAGAATGAAAACCCTACAGAAATCTATGGCTACGTCAATATCAGACCTAAAAGAAAAACAGGAATCAGTTTGTGAGGTGATATCAGATATAAAATCCAGATTAGAAACAGTTGAACAGCAAGCTTTTGCAGTTGAGCAAAAGCAGACTGATCTCCACAACGTGCGGAATTCCGTAGTCCGCGTCGAACAGCACACGCGCACACTGCACTCAAGACTAAACGACGCCGAAGACCGCGCTCGCCGGAATAACTTGTTGTTCTACTATGTGCCTGACTCCGCTGATGAAACCTATTCCAAGTCGGAAGAAAAAATACTGAAAGTTTTCGCGGACACTCTAAAAGTGAATATTTCAAGCAACAGCATAGCCAGAGCGCACAGAATCGGGCGATTTGCCACAGGGAAAGCACGGTCACTAATCGCAAAATTTGAAGCATACAAAAGTAAGGACTTAGTCCTTTCTAAATGGCAAGTTCTAAAGGATGAAAAAGAAATATCCTTAAGCGAAGATTACTGCCCGGCAACAAGACACTGCCGCAAAAAGTTGATCGAATTTGGAAAAAACACAAAAAAGTCATTCAAGTTGCATTACAATAAATTGATTATCGGTGGAAAAACGTATGTTCGCAATGAAGCTCATAATACTGTAACTGAACTAGAAGCTTTCAATAGCACAAAAAATGACCTCAGCCCTCGTACTCTTCGCTCTGGGCGCAAATTACCATTGAACGAAATACAGGGGAACGAACGGGGAGGCGGTTCTCAGCTGTGTTCTTGCTCAGTGATTTTCAAGAACATGCGTAGTCTTCTGCCTAAGTGGGACGAACTGTGTGCCATTACTGATGACTGTGACGCTGACGTTATTGCATTACCTGAAACCTGGCTGTCATCTAAGGTGGCCAACTCTGAGTTGTTTTTTTGCAGAAATAAATACGCTGTTTTTCGGAGCGATCGCACCGGGAAAGTAGGCGGTGGCGTACTTCTTGCAATCAGTGACCGATTTGAGGGCTTTTGTGTGCCAGTTGTTTCATATTTAGAAATCATCTGGTGCTGGGCCTTACAATAAAATTAAAAAAAACTACTAATAGGAGCTTGTTACCACTCACCCTCAAGTACTTCGTCTTTTTGCAACGACCTGTATGACAGCTTGAACCAGATAACAATGCGCTATCCTGGAGTGCCAATATATCTAATGGGCGACTTCAATTTTCCAAACATCGTATGGTCCCACATCAATCCGTTTTCTGACCCCTCATCTACTGAATGTAATGAGTTCATTACACTTTGTTCTGACTTGGGTTTCTCACAAATGGTCATGTCACCAACGCGAATAACTCGGCACTCAACCTCACTACTTGATCTGGTGCTCACAACTTCACCTAACAACGTCTCATCGATAACTCACTCCTGGGCTCAGTGATCACGACATTTTGCACTTCACGCTAACATTCCCCGAGCAGTATCAATGTAAACAACTAAAGACAATCAGAAACTTCAGAAGAGCCAATTTTTCTGCCATAAGCTCAAGCCTATGTTCATTTCTTGACGACTTCTTACCGCAGTTTTTTGAACGATCAGTTGAAAGAAATTGGTGTATGTTCAAGAATAAAATTTTAGAATTAATCCGTCAGCATGTTCTACTCCAGCGCGTTTATTCCCATAATCAAGCCCCCTGGTATAACAGGTTCCTTAATATGCTCTCAAATAGGAAGAGGCGCCTTTTTCGCAACGCTAAACGGAAGAAAAAGCCTGCACATTGGCTTGCATATAAAAACGCTGCCACTAACTACTCAATTACTGCTAAAAATACTAAGCACACATTTTTTAGCAAAACCCTGCCATTACTGCTGAAAACCAATCCAAAGCGCTTTTGGGGCGTAGTAGCATGCAAACGTGAAAATAAGATTGCATTCACACAGTCCAGCTGCCTCTGCGCAGACGCCTCGAACAGCGCGTCTGCGTCTCGTCTCCCGCGCCTGACAACAAACGTCCCGTCCTACAGGGCTGTAACTTTCCTCCTATGGACCCTATTATATTTGATGCAACAGGAATTTAAAAAATTATCGAAAATTTGAAAATTACTTCTTCCTGCGGTGTCGATGAAATCACCACCAAATTCTTAATTAGCAGAGTTGAATATTCGTCTATCATACTGCAATATCTATTCTCGCAATCATATAACTCTGCAATGCTTCCGCTAGATTGGAAAACAGGACAAATCATTCCCATACACAAATCAGGTGACACTCATAATCCTTTTAATTATAGACCAATTTCTCTTACCTCAGTTCCCTGTAAAATTATGGAACATGTAATTTACACGCATCTCATTAACTTCCTTGACGACAATAATTTCATTACTCGTCACCAGCAAGGGTTTAGAAAAAATCTCTCTTGCGAAATACAGCTTCTAACATTTACAAACAATTTACACTCTAACCTTGACGCAGGCTTCGCGACGGACTGCATATTTTTGGGCTTCGCTAAGGCATTCGACAAGGTGTGTCATGATCTTCTCTTACACAAACTAAGCATTTTAAACATGGACCCTACACTACTTCATTGGATCTGTAGCTTTCTTACATCGCGCGTTCAGTTTGTTTCTGCTAATGAATCTAATTCCTCTTTAGCCCCTGTCGGCTCAGGCGTCCCTCAAGGATCTGTGCTGGGGCCACCTTTGTTTCTTATATACATTAATGACTTACCTACTAATATTTCATCAAATATATGTTTATTCGCAGACGATTGTGCGATATACCGCAAAATTTCCAATGACTGTGAAGTAACAGCTCTGCAAACTGACTTAAATAAAATAACTGATTGGTGCAGCACGTGGAAAATGCAACTTCACATTAAGAAGTACAAAACTATAAGGGTTTCTCGTACTAACTCTAGTTCTCCTAATTACTCTCTCACTAATATATCACTCGATTGTGTGACCTCGTATCATTATTTAGGAGTGACCATAACTAACAATTTGTCTTGGAAATCGCATATAGATATTATAGTGTCCAAAGCTAACTGCACTTTAGCGTACCAGCGCCGAAATTTTTCTCATGCACCATCATCATTAAAACAATTACTGTATACCACTTACGTTCGCTCGCAACTTGAGTATGCTTCATCAATATGGGATCCCTGGCATTCAACACTAATACATACGTTGGAAGCTATACAATATCGCTCAGTCCGTTTCATTTCAAATAACTTCAATCGGACAGCAAGCGTAACACACATGAAATGTTTATTAAACCTGCCTCTCTTATCCGACCGCCAAAAACACTCACGCATTTCTCTTTTTCACAAAATCTATTATCATAACACCTTTTTACACACTCTTTGGGTCAGGCCAGCACCTTTCATTTCTTCTCGTCGTGATCATAGTCAGAAAGTTAGCATATCGCATTTCAATACTATCATGGGCGCGAATTCAGTCTTACTAATGCCTAGCAAAGACTGGAACAACTTGTCGCCTTCATTAACAGGTATAATTAATCCACTTATGTTTATAAACGCACTTGAAAACAAACTTTTCCAATATACTTACCATTTGTCTTTCCTATGTGTATGTACCTTTTTCTACTGCAGCGTTTTCATCAGCATTATGATAAAAAAATTAACAATGCATTTTGTAAATATAGTGTACATAATGTGTTTTTCGAACCTCTTTACCATTGTATACATCACATTTGTATTTGTATCTTTTGTACGTCTCTGTTTGTTATAATCGGATGTCAACTCAAGTTTGGAACTATTACTGCTGTTCTTTATTTTGTTTGAGTTACTTTTAGCGATGTTTACTTTGTATTCTCTTAGCACCTCCCCTCTATAATGTACTATGTACCTTGAGGGTAAAATAAATGAAATGAAATGAAACTGTAAGAAAATTGTTTGTTATATCTATTGAGGTATGGCAATTTGTCATGCAACCAAACTGAGGACCTGAAATTGTGCCTACAAATAAACAGCTAATTTAAGAGTATACTGCTCATATTCTGCTAAACCACTTTAGCAAATCATGTACTACAATGCTGGAAAAATGACAGAGCTGACTGGGATGTACAGAAAGAGTTCTGCATTGGCTGAAGGACTGCCCCACACTGGAGTTGGTAATGTTGCGTGTATTGGAGTAGAACAGAAAGTGCACTTCTATTAAAATTCCGACAGTCAGTGCAGAGACATAAGGCGCTGTGTCCTCGTTTCGCCACTGTCTTTCGTCCCTTTTCGTGCGCTAAAAACCTCAGTTATGGAATACCAACACGCCCTAACCTACGCTCTTTCAAGTTACATAAGGCAGACGAGCAATGTGGCACATTTATTTCAGGGTCTTCCATGCCTACTACTGCATTTCAAGTCTTCCTGTGCTCTGCGTATATATATGTCCCTGCTCAGCCAAGGTTTTTACTCCATGACAGTTGTTCTACAGGGTTCGCAGCAATATTGACGCAATAAATTCAATGGTTTTCAAGGACTTTCGAGGCTCCGACATAGTAACTTCAAGGACCTCATGCGCATTGCCATTTGTTGGGCGTGTTGGTAAACTGAAAGCATATTTCGCGACAGTAAACAAGGATGGAAGTGTTGTCGTCTCCCTTCCGTCCTTGTTTGCTGGCGCTTAATATGCTTTCAGACCTCATGCGATGCGTTTAGTAGCTTGGAGAGGCAATAACTTGTTCAACAACGACATCGTTAACTTTAATGCAAACAAAAGAGAACAAAACAAATCGCATTTCACTGATTTCAAACATTTGAAAAACTGTTAATTTGCCTTTCACTGCTCATCACTAAACGCACACACCAGGAGGCATTTAAAGAAAGCGCTCGAAGTTTCTTGCAATAGCACAATTAACTGTTAGGACCTGCAACATTTGCAGTTTTTGAATACTGTTTGATTTGACAGTGTATGTGATGCCATTTGTTGCCTCAGCTTTTCGGCATCAAATAAGCAATAGTCATTTCTAGTTGCTTTTTTTGTGTCTGTGGCTCTCGATTTACTCTTCACGGCTTCTCTTCGAATGCCTCAACTGTTGAGCTTCCTGCTTATACTCCTTCAAGTACATTTGTTGCCGGTTCCATGTGCCTAAAACTGGCATCTGCGGCTCCTTTGTAATTTCAACCTTAAAGATGCCGCTTTCCTTCTATTACCTCAATAGACAATTCTCTGTGACATGCGAGAGAGTCACAGAAGAAAAAAAAGCTTTCCAATGTCTGCTAAATCTAGCCAAGTGTACAAATTTAAGGTACTTCTTAAATAGTAGTACTTGCTAAATTAAGTACTTCTAAAATTTCAAGGGTTCTCAATGCCTTAAAAATGGTATTTTAGGAATAAAGGGTTTTCAAGAATCGCTACAAACCCCGGATTCTATCACCTAAATAATTTCACAAGCTTATTTTGGCAAGGAATTCGGAAATTCATGCTTTTTAACTAACACTGCACTATCTCTGTACATTGAAGCCACGACAGCGCAACCATTTTGAAGTAAAGAAAAAATACTGAAAGTCTTTAATACACTCTGGTTGGCTGGCTAACACTCGCAGGGTTCTACTAGGACACATAAATACCCAAGAAAGCGAATGGGAAAACGAAGCCGCGGTAGCTTAATTCATAGAGCATCGCACGCAAAATGCGAAGGTTGTGGGTTCGGTCCCCACCTGCGGCAAGTTGTTTTTCATCCACTTTAATATTCATTAATTTATCGCTTCGTTATTTCATTTATTAAGCACAAGTAATTTACCCTATGTTGGCCTTGGTATCAGTGTTTGTCGGCTTCTTATGATATGGCTAATAAAAATCCGGCCCCTCGGTTAACCCCCTTTCTTCTCAAGTGGATACATAAGTAATTTAAACAGGCGTACCGATGCATGTGACGCGGCTATCGGCAGACACAGTCTCCAAATGCTGGAATGCATGCACTCCAAAACTCTAACAATCCGCTGCTAATGCAGAACAGCTTACAGGGGAGTGAACCAAACTCTAAACTAATGCACTTGAAAAGAACGCCTACACGGCAGTGTGGGGCACCTCGATATGCCTGGTACTGGAGTCGCAGTTGACCACATACGAATGGAACTGGCCGAAAAAATAAACAGAAATGCTCACCAGTATACGCGCGAATTATATTCAGATACGTGGATGGTTGGCGCGATACTCTGTATACGCGTATTTTCGCAGGACATATAATTCATGGACTGGAGAAGCCCTCGATCGTGAGCTGAACGGCACATTAGTTACTTTCCTGCGGTGGAGGCAAGCCTTGAAGAATAGTTCTCATGTTGTCGTCTACGCTGTCTTCCTTCGTTAGTCGTAGCAAGGAATGGAAATTACGCAAACGCAAACATATTCCGATACTAAACAGCACAGCGCACTGCACAGAAACGCCAGCCACCGCCGCATATTTCTCAAATACATTTCGTAGCTATATAACCCTTAAAAGAACCCCCAGTGGGCGTGGTGGCGCTGTGGTGTAATCATTGCGATGTGTAATTTGAATTGTATCAATCGAGTGTACTTGGGTTCGAATCCACGTGATGTGTGTATAGTACTGTGAATTCTTTAACTATGTGATTGCCTGGTTGATTGTGTTCTAATTAGGTTATGTGACTTCTGATTGTGAAACTTGCCTAGATAATTGCGCATAAAGTGTTAATTCTCTTTTTTTCAGCACTGGCGTGCGGGACGCATACGCATAGGGCGCCTTCAGAGCAGTCACGCCTTATGGTAGGCCGCAAATAGCCAGGAAAAATTTGACTTAAAATCCTGCATAACTTTGCTCACGCCTATTCTGAAGGCCGGTTGGAATTGGGCCGCCTAAAACTTGAGCCGCTTGAAAATTGGCCGCTCTCTCTGGAGGGCCGCCTGTGGAGCCGCCTAGCGAACGGTATATCAGCGGCCATAATCTGATCTGATTTCCTGCCTGCATGCGTGGATTCTAGCCAGGACTTGGCTAAGAGTGTACTTTCTATCCTTTTGCTGTGTATTGTCGCCCCTGCTATTTAATGTGGGTATGGAGGGATTACCAGTTGCCTAGAAGAATACATGCAAGACAGTACATGTGTCAATATATGCAGATGAAATGTGCATTTGGCTATCTGTATACCAGCACAAGCGCCTGGCAATAATGCTTCAACGCGCAGTAGTCTGCACAAGCCTGCCTTTCGTCTAGCAATAATCATCTCGGCAGACAAGTCAGTGGCAGACAAGACAAGACTCTCTCTGGAGGGCCACCTGTGGAGCCGCCTAGCGAACGGTATATCAGCGGCCATAATTTGATTTGATTTCCTGCCTGCATGCGTGGATTCTAGCCAGGACTTGGCTAAGAGTGTACTTTTTATCCTTTTGCTTTGTATTGTCGCCCCTTCTATTTAATGTGGGTATGGAGGGATGCAAGACATGCAAGACAGTACATGTGTCAATATATGCAGATGAAATGTGCATTTGGTTATCTGTATACCAGCACTAGCGCCTGGCAAAAATGCTTCAACGCGCAGTAGTCTCTGCACAAGCCTGCCTTTCGTCTAGCAATAATCATCTCGGCAGACAAGTCCTGTTTTAGGCTGTTCCTTGGGCTGCAACGAACTCAGATGAAGATTAACCACGGAAACAGATCAATTAATCATTTCTCGGAGAAGTAGGCCTACCTGATTCAAGGACGTACTGGAGACGTGCTGTAGACACCGTCGCTGAAAGCACGCTTGAACGCGATGCGAAGGATGACCGCTGCACGTTGGGGCACTCATCCTTCTTCGATGTTACACTCGCTACTGGTGACTTGCGTTTCCAATTGCTGTTAATATTACCGTCAAGCCCCAGTACTGTTTACGCTTTTAGCGGCGATCCCGTGGGCACCGCCGTGTTTGATCACGTGGTGACGCGTCCATTGCTTGCCTCAGCTGCCTCTGTTGCCTCCATGTTCACAATGGATGTGTATGACGCCGGTGCGGCTGAGCAAACCACTGTTTCGGTAGATATCGTAGACAGTGACTGGGTGGATGACACGAAGCATTCGCCAAAGCTTCAGAGAACATGTAAAAGCATTTTAGGGGCTGATTAAGCTATGCCCAAACAGCACGAGCAGTGTATATGGTGCTTGTTCTAAAAGTGAGGCTAAATATGTATTTCAAGCTATCCAAACTTTCCGCTTATGAATTGAATCAGGGTCAGTGTGCTATACCTTCCGTTCTTTATTTGGCAAATATTTCGAAGCAGTGGCTTGTCACATTTATGATTCAGTAATGTTCCTAGGTGCAGTCACTATCGGATTATTTTCTGCCTAATCGCGCGCGGGTGTGCGCGCTGTTCCGATATATCTTTTTCTTGCTGCGCACAAGGCTTGAAACGTAGCTGTTCTGTACATGGTAATACATTGTAGAAATACTGTATTATCGCTAGTAACTCGCTTACTCTTGCGGTTCGTCCTGAAACACTCAACTTCCACAATTCGAGTGCTGTCAGTGTAGTCCATCATTTATTATGTGTGTATATAAGTACACCCTTAGCCAAGTCCTGGGTAGAATCCACGCATGCAGGCGTGAAATCAGTTCAAATTACGGCCGTTGATAGACCATCCGCTAGGCGGCTCCACAGGCGGCCCCCCGAGACAACGGCCCATATTCAAGCTCCTCAATTCCAGGCGGCCTGAATTCAGAATAGGCATGATCAAAGTTATGCAGGATTTTAAGTCAAATTTTTCATGGCTATTTGCGGCCTTACATGAGGTGTGACCTCTCCGAAGGCGGCATTTGCATATGCAGCCCGAACGCCACTGCGGAGGGAAAAAAGCGAACAAATACTTCATCCGCATTTATCTTGGCAAGTTATGTGACTACCAGGCCTGGTAGTCACATAACCTAATTAGAATGCAATCAACAAGGCAATTACGTACTTAAGAAGAATTCCCAATGCCCCCTACATCACGTGGATTTGAACCCGCGTACACTCGCATTTGTACAATACAAAGCACACATCGTAACGATTACACCACAGCGCCACCACGCGCACTAGGGTTCTTTTAGGGGTTATATATCTAGGAAATGTATTTGAGGAATCTGCGGCGGTGGCTGGCGTTTCTGTGCAGTGCGCTGTGCTGTTTAGTATCGGAATATGTTTGTGTTTGCGTAATTTCCATTCCTTGCTACGACTAACGAAGGAAGACAGCGTAGACGACAACATGAGAACTATTCTTCAAGGCTTGCCTCCACCGCAGGAAAATAACTAATGTGCCGTTCAGCGCACGATCGAGTGCTTCTCCAGTCCATGCATTATAAGTTCTCCGAAAATACGCGTATACAAAGTATCGCGCGAACCATCCACGCATCTGAATATAATTCGCGCGTATACTGGTGAGCATTTCTGTTCATTTTTTCGGCCAGTTCCATTCGTATATGGTCAACTGCGACGCCAGTACCAGGCATATCGAGGTGCCTCACACTGCCGTGTAGGCATTCTTTTCAAGTGCATTAGTTTAGAGTTTGGTTCACTCCCCTGTAAGCTGTTCTGCATTAGCAGCAGATTGTTAGAGTTTTGGAGTGCATGCATTCCAGCATTTGGAGACTGCGTCTGCCGATAGCCGCGTCACATGCATCGGCACGCATGTTTGAAAATCCTTGAATTTTTAGAAGTACTGGAAAGTCCTTAAATTTGTACACTTGGCTAGAGTTAGCAGACATTGGAAAGCGTTTTTTTTTCTTTTTGTGACTCTCTCGCATGTCCCAGAGAATTGTCTGTGGAGCTAATAGAAGGAAAGCGGCGTGTTTAAAGTTAAAATTACCAACGAGCCACGGCTACCAGTTTTAGGCGCATGGAACCGGCAACAAATGTACTTGGAGCAGAAGCAGGAAGCTCAACCGTTGAGGCATTCGAAGAGAAGCCGTGAGGAGTAAATCCAGAGCTACAGACACAATAAAAAAGAACTAGAAATGACTATTGCTTATTTGATGGTGAAAAGCTGAGGCAAAAATGACATCACATACACTGTCAAATCAAGCAGTATTCAAAAACTGCAAATGTTTCAGGTCCAAGCAATTAATTATGCTATTGCAGAGAAACTTCGAGAGCTTTCTTGAAATGCCTCCCTGTGTGTGCGATAAGGCACTGTGTGCGTTTAGCGAAGGGCGGTGAAAGGCAAACAGTCCTTCAAATGTTTGAAATCAGTGAAATGCGATTTGTTTGGTTTACTTTTGTTTGCATTAAAATTAACGATGTTGTTGAACAAGTTACTGCCTCTCCAAGCTACTAAACACATCGCATAAGGTCCTTGAAGTTATTATGCGGGGCCTCGAAAGTCCTTGAAAACCACTAAATTTATTGCTTCAATATTGCTACGAACCCTGTAGAACAACTGTCATGGAGTAAAAACCTTGGCTGAACAGGGACATACACATACGCAGAGCACAGGAAGACTAGAAATGTAGTAGTAGGCATGGAAGACCCTGAAATAAATGTGCCACATCTGCTCGTCTGCCTTATGTTTCTGCACTGACTGTCGCATTTTTAATAGAAGTGCACTTTCTGTTCTACTCCAATAAAAGCAACATTACCAACTCTAGTGTGGGGGAGTCCTTCAGCCAGTGCAGAACTCTTTCTGTGCATCCCATTCAGCTCTGTCATTTTCCCAGCATTGTAGTACAAGGTTTGTTAAACTGGTTTAGCAGAATATGAGCAGTATACTCTTAAATTAGCTGTTTATTTGTATGCACAAGTTCAGGTCCTCAGTTCGGTTGCATGACAAATTGCCATACCTCAATAGATAGAAGAAACGGATTTTTTACAGTTTAATAAAATCCAAACAGTAATAACCACAACAATTTAATGATAAACATTTCTTTTGGTACATATACAGCCCATATCTGTGTCCTGACCGCTATTATTCACATGTGTAAAACCTTCACAGCAATTCTTCAACAAATATAACAGTGATTGGTGACATACATTTCGTAACTGCTTTACATGAGCTTAATGTATACAAATGGTGCCTGTTTACCTACACATGACTAGGGACACCCGAGTACTAATACTCACAGGTATAAAACGAACAAAGCAGTTCTCTAAAAAATTTCACAGCGCTTAGTGACGTACATGCTGTAACTCCCTTGTAAAAGCTGAAAACAAACACGTGAGCGCACAGAAAGCTAGCAGTGGGGCTACATGGAAATACCACCTCCTCAGTACTAATTGACAAGTGTAAAAAGAACCAAGCAGTTATTTCAAGAATATCAGAGTACTTAGTGACATACACTTTGCAACTGGCTTATATAAGCTTTATACAAACATGAGAACATACACAAAGCTTGTGGTGTACCTACATAGAAGTGCGGCCATCTGAACACTATTATCTGCAGATGTAAGCTCAACAGAGCAGTTCGTTATAGTGACGGACATTTTGTAACTGCGTTATACAAGCTTAGTGCAAGCACAAGAATGCGAAAACTAAATAAATTAAAAACGTGCTCTATGCATACACAAACAGATCAACGCAACTGAAACCCCGCTTTGAAGACACATGTGACTGTGGCAAAGCGCAGTGCTATGCCAGTTGACACTGCCATCCACAAAAGTATTGAGCAATGCTTAAACCACACGCAGTAATGTGCTAAGAGACTGCGTCTAACGTACCTATTTTAATTCAAATTTCTTGAATATAGGGCTCTCTTGCAAATAAGGCATCTGATCAAACTGACCTGATTTTACACCTTCTACTTGGATACAATGCACTCAGATATAACTGGTAATAATAAAATAAAAGGCATTTAAAAACTTGATAGTGTGATGAAGACGCATGACTAGAAAAGTTCTGTCCCCCTCCTGCTTGTTAAAAAGCTGTAGGTACGATACGTGTTCTTTTTCTTCTCACTTTTTGCATGAATGAACAACCGGGAACCTCGAACCCACAAAAACAAGGATACTGCTGTGTTAATAGTGTTATGAATAATTTTTTGTGAAAGCTTTTTTACAAACAAGTTGCAGTCTCGTTTCTGGAGGTTGAGCTGTATCATGCAAAATAACATGGAAAGTCGTCACATGGGAGCATGACACCATGTCATAATGTTCCTTTCAGTTGACTCTCCTGCCCTACAAGTCGCTGCTTACTGTGGCCAGTGATGCAGCAGCAGTGCCTGCGTGATTTTCATCGCACTTCTGCATTTCAGCCATCCTTACCAGAGTTGGCAGCCCATAGATACCCAAATTTCGCTAGTGTTGCTTTCTCAGGTGGTTGCTTACATTGTTGTCGCTATGTGGGCTGGCCAGGGAGGCAACAACTGCAATATGTTTGCATATTTTAAAGTGCAGCGTGTACTGTGTTATAACACCAAACGTAGTCTTGCACTTGCTGCACAAGAAGACTGGCTCACAGTCGTGGTGAAAAGCTTTTGTATGTTGAGCAAATGAGCTGTATGCACTACAAAAAAAGTCACAGTGATAGCACACATGTTGCCCTACCAGGCCTGGTGCAGTTCCTTCTGACACTGCTGCTCCTTGCCTCGTACACTGCTGCAGATGCAGTAGACACGGCAGTCTCTGTATCTATTGCTGTCGTGTCACCTGTCATGGTAACTTCCGGTGGTATCGGGCTCACTTCTGCAACAGAGATGTCGTTTGCTCCTTGAGGGCTGTCTTCATCAGGGCCAATAATTTCGTAGGCATTGTCTCCTGCATCGAAGAACCAATAAGAACAGCCTGAATTATTAAACACAGCTATAGAAAGTACGGACATCAAAACTTAACAAGCTTTGCACATCAGTGACCAGGCTTAATGAATAATACTTGCCGGAGGAGTTACACAATTATGTGTGCACATTACAGTAAAGCCTCTTTAGAAGAGATACTCAAGAGGCATGGGAAACATGTCTCTTGAAACCAAAAATTTTAAAACCCTGAGGAGCCAGACTAGATCACTTTATCATGCATCATCACTAAAGTATGTTTAGATATATCTAAAGGAATAATTGCTCAGAGTGGCTTAAAGGGCCCCTAAACCACCTCTCGTCATTTTTTTAACATTTCAAGTAAACACGCGTATCGAAATTAGAATGCCGCCACAATCAACGATGCCAAACGCTGCAGTGCTACCCACCGCGGGTGCGCCACAAAATGAAGAAAACGACCCCGTGCGCCTCTCTGGACTTATCCTGCACCCCTCAGTTCTTACTGACATCACCAGGCTGTCTCCGATGATGTCACCAGTTTCTGGTGCTGTGGATTGGTTGAACGAGAGTGTACGACTGCCGGCAAGGTCTGCAAGCAATTACACGCACGTGTTGCTCGCGTTGCTCGCGATGCCATTGTGGGCAGCCAATGGGGGCAAAGAACAGAAACGCCGACAGAAGGTTCTCCCTATGAGGCTCTTCAACACAGCGAGTCACCATATGGTTCTATTGTATTGGCGAGGTCATTAACGGCACCCCTCGCAGGACGATGGGCCAGCACGGCAGCAACAGATCTCATTGGTGATGGCCTGTGACGTAACATTTGGAGGTGTACTCGGCGAGGAAAAGACGATAACATCCAGATGGCGCGTACCAGATGAAAGAGTGAAATGAGCGGGGACTACTTTTCGATAATCAAACACATCTAATTTCACTATTACTGCACCGTTTTGAAAAATTATCGTGGATACGTGTTCGTTGACTTATCATGTACAACTGCAACACCGAAACTAAATTTCAACCTCGGTGTTTTAGGGGCCCTTTAAAGAAGACATTCAAAGCTTTTTAGTGACTGTAGATTGTGTTAGCTTCCTTCCCAACTTCTGGAAGTTAAACACTTCACTTTGCAAGCCTCCTTGTTGCTCGCAGTACCTTTGAGGTGCTCTTGGACGCTCGCCAGCTTCAACTGCCGACACTTTCAGCCCTGCACTGTCCTCGTTGCCCTCCTTTTCTAGTTCATGCTTAAGGAGACATGCGCAATTGACTTGTGTGAGGATTGCGTGATTTTTACGCCCTTCGGAGCACACAAGGTGCACGAAGTGAATATGTCTGGTCTGTGTCCCTTCGAAATAGGGAAGAATATTTAAAAAGTCATCCCTAGTAACCAAGGTGTCGCTTGTATACAATGTGGTTAACGATGCAAACATCGAAAAACCAACCAAACCAATTTCAAATGTCTCTTACAATCAAGTGTCTCCTGTAACGAGATTCTGCTGTACTGAATATTTTTCAGCTATGGATCATCTGCCTGTACATATAGTCAGAAAGACATGTTGCGTGGAATGGCGAATCAGGAAACAGCTCGTACTCTTACTTTTTGTCCCTAACATAAGCGGCTGATAACAATATGATAAAAAAGCAGGAAAAGAGACTAGCTTGGAACGTAATCTTTCAGCTCTAAACAGTTTTTTAGGCCCACATCGCTCCCTCATATGACATGAGGAAACAACTTGATTGCAGTAATGGCTGCATGTGATCTGGGTTGATTAAAACAAACAATACTTAAGGTTGTCCTGTATGTATATTATCAAAGTGCTTTTAGATGTCCTGCTCGTGATCCTGACTGCACGATGCTTCTCATGCTTTTTGGCATGATTGCTTTCTTTTCCACTCCACTCATTTTTCTGACTCTCTCCCCTTTTCCGTGCCCTTGTGTAAAATAGCACACCTGAAGTATCAAATCTGTAATTAACGTGCGTATCCAATCTGTTAACATGTGTGCTTCTCTGTGGTCGGTGTTGTATTTTTGTGCTGTACAAGTCAATTTAAGATGAAAGATGGTACGTCCCTGTATTTAGTTTATTTGTATGCGTGTATATATATATATATATATATATATATATATAGCTCTTCTCCCCTGCTCCAGTGACGAAAAGGAGAGCCTTTCTATGTACTATAGTAAAATATTGAAAGGTTTTCGCTGTACCCACTACATCACTTATCATGTGGATCTGTCACAATACAGAGTAGCAGTGGTCCATAATACTAGCCCATCCTAACATAACTGTAAATTAGCACATACCGACATGCAGTGAAACAGCTGTTGCAAAGCCGCTAATGCTGGCAACTTCCGCGGCACTGCAGTGGTACAGCTAAGTGCCACCTGCATAGTGAGAAATGCATATGCATTTCTCACTCAGTAGTTGCTGACGCTTTCATAAGCTGTACACTGAACAATAAAGTAATCTAGACAACTTTTTTGGAACAAATGCACATAATTAGAAGATCATTTAAACACTAACGCGATTCATTGCCCCCAATCTCTGCCTCACTAAGGGATAATACTACGGAAACATCAGTGGAGAGCTCAGAATAACACAGCCTATAAAGGACAAGCTTCTTTGCGGAAAACAGCTGTAACAGCGGTTAGTTTTCTTGATCCTTTTACGTGCTAGCTTTGCTTCAATTTCCATGCAGCGCTATAACAGATGAAGTGCAGCATTTCTAGCAGCAGACGTCGTCGTCAGCCTCATGGTACAACTGATTTTTGCACTGTTTATGTCAGTGAGGCAATACATACAAATAAAACCGAATTCCCATATACATATACAGTGTCAAGTGCACTTCTCCTTCTGAAAACACAACCACCAGTTCTAATCCTGCTGGAAGGAAGGGCTATATAGAGTGCGGCACTGCATGGAACTACCACTCATGACTGTATGTGCATGATATGTTGATTGGAGAGGTAGTCACATGCCAATTCTAGTCTCATTTAGAAGCATTACTAAAGGATGAATTAAAATAAATTCATATGTTACGAATTTCACACATCCTCAATTCGGTTATATGACTTGTGAGAAAAAAAAAGATGTTTACCTGGAATAGCAACCTTTTTACTCCTGCAAAACCTTCCTTCGAATCAATGAAATATCTTTACAGCTGCATAATATATCGTGTTTCTCACAACTATTTGCTGGCACTGGCAAATTACGGCGTTGATATCTGACTCATTGGGTGACAATACTGCCTAATGCTTTACTAACACGAATACATGTCCCTCGCAAAGAATGGCAACCATGTATACCTCTGTGAGACATGATCGTGCCTTTTTGGTCAAAATTCACTTTAGAAGAACATCGGTGCCTCATTAAAAACAAAAACAAAAAATCCTCAGTACAAGCCAGCAGCCGACTGGGTAATATGAAATTGCAACTGATGTTCACTTACTGGTGGCCTGTGTTTGAGCCACTTCTGGCAGTTGACTGGGCGCTGATATATACACGTCCTGGGTTGTCCCTACAAAAGATACACAATTATGTCGACTGTTGAAAAAGTATATACGCCGGCATTTCATAATTAAGTCGCAAAACAAGCGAATAAACCAGTAAACAAATGTGATGTAAACAGAGTACACATCATAAGACACGCTGTCAACTGGTAATGCATTCCCTGAAAAACCTAATGCATAGGAAAGACTATATGTATACACGCGAAGCTGACACACAATCTAATTCGCTGTAGGTTTTTTCGGTACAATATAATATAGTAAAATTATTATGTGCCTTGTGGTTAGAGCGTAATGAGTGTAAATTACGTACTAAATTATGTGCCTTGCAATACTTTTCTTCAAGACGCACCTGTGCTCGCTTCGCACGAGTAGCGATGTAAAATTTACGTACATGGCATTTAATATAGTTGCTGAACACGGATTTTCTTTTGCCCTATGTCGTGTACAGTGAGCTACATATACCTGCCTCCCCCCGCCCTTTTTTTAGCCATACTGCGCGGCACTGCACCTATACGCGCGTCAATAAACCTCATGACATACAAATAGAAAAAGAAAACAGAAGTGCCACTCACCAATTGGTGCATGTTGTACTGGGCTGTGTCCACAGTATGGGCGCAAACCGGCCTGGAATGGTGCAGCAGGTTCATTGTTCGCGGAACGGCAAAATCAGTCGCACTCACATTGCGGGGCATTGCATTGGCCTCGCAACGCACCTTTCATGTCCACTGGTGAAAACATATCGCCCTGCTGCGCGCGCGAAGGGCGCCGCCAACACAGTTACAAAGCTTTGCGAGCAGTTTGCACAAATAGTCCGCCGAACCGGAGCTTCGACAAGGCGCGTCCGCACGGCTCCTCCTATGTCAATCCGAAGCTTCTCCTCTCTTGTATATATTCTTCTCTTTTCATTCGCGCTTGCGTGGTGAGTTTGTTTATATATGGCGCTTCGGCAGTTTCGGTTTCGGCGCATTCGGTCGCGTATCGCGCACAAACATTGGTGTGCGGGGCCGTATACGGACATGGGCCGCGTATCAGCGAATACATATATAGGCAGTACTACTTGGTTTGGAGGCCGCTTGAAGAGTGTCACGTATATCTCCCTTTGTCGGGCTGGCCATAGCCGTTATATTAAGCAGTACGTCGAAGGGTGCCGTTTCTAGCCAGGCTGTTATCTAGGACCGGGCTAAGAGTGTAGTGTGCACCCATTCACTTATTCTTGATACGTCGGCAATAGAATGGGCGTAAGTCTGCGTGCCAGTTAGGGTAGTGTGTTTAAATATCGTGCGCGAAACTTGCTATGACAGTAAGCGGCGCTACTCCCTTTGTCATTGCTTAACGAGCGGTATTACTCATTCCTGCCGATGTTCCAGGGCTGACATTATTCGGAGGTTAACGATAAAACGCTGTCGGATGAGCATATTTGTGTGTCCTCCAGGAAAGCCGTACATCTCGAAGTGCCGGTAACACAGACAGTTTTAGCAGTAGTCCGCGTACTTGTCCACACAAATTCATTCCATTCCTCAATATGCTAGTCACTGCTATTGCAGCAGACTACGGCACACGTTTTCAAAACACCACTCCGTAATTTGCTGCATGAATAGAGCACAGTACGTCAGCTGCAACTCAGTTGCATTTCCAACAGCTGATCGCACAGAAGCAAGATATACAAGCGGTAATGGTTTAGCATTCGTGCGCTGTCGCTGCGGCCACGTAAGGCGCCACCGAAAGCGCCATCTCATTTCTCTAGAACAAAGTGCTCCGCGAAAATGGTCAATAGATTGAAGTCGCTACATTGGGAATGCCTCAGGACAGCTCTTGCTGTGTCAACGACAGCTGCTAGTGACAAGGTTTTGTACGAGTCGCAGTCGTCCTCTGTCAGCCTCCTTGCGTTTCAACGTCTGTTATTCAACTTTTCCGCCTCAGCGAGACTCAGCAGGAAGAGCGCTTCTCCAGAGACTTCGGAGGCGGACGGAACTCCGCGTCGTTGTGGCACTCAACACACTTTGCGAACTTGACCTGCAATTTACTAAAACATTAGGCCACCAGAAATCACCGAGGTCGTATGAGAGTGTGGAATGTGAACTTACCATTCCGCATATTCGCACAAAGCACCTTGCACCTGTGACAGAAGCAAACTCTTCCATGGTAGAACACCTGAACAGAATGTGTGTCAGTTATCTGCAGCTGTACACCGACGGCTCTGTTGACGTAGAGAATGGCGCTAGTGCAGCTGTATGCGTGATACCGACTCTCAGTGCCTCATGGGCTGCCCGGCCTGACCACGTCATGTCTTCGGAGCATGCGAAAGTATCGCCATTGCGGCAGCTTTGCAGAAACTGGATTCCTATCAGCCTCAGCCTGCAGTTCTATTTTAAGGCAGCAAGGCTGCGCTGCAACTATTACTGCGCGGGATTTCCCTTGACAAGTACATTAAGCGTGCCTTACACACTGACAAATAATTACAGAAAGTCTCATTTACCATCGTGTTCCAGTGGGTACCTTCCCATATCGGGGTAGCACGCAACGAGGCCACTGTAAGTCTGGTGCACAAACCGCTGCAGCTCAAGCCAACGAAGAAGGTTCCCAAGGACGCAAAAGAGACAAGAAGAAGGCCGTCTTAAGCCATGTATATTCGTTGTGGCTTCCACCTCAACAACCTTGTGTGATTAAAGAACAGATGCCGCTATCTTATGTCGCATCCGTACAGGATCGGCGCAAACTCCAGCTTGGTGGTGCAAGGCAGGAAGGACTTGGCCCATCATTGTCACGTGTGCATTGTCAAACTATTGGTGACATTTGACAATGCATACAAAAGTGCCCTCTATTTGAAGCAGAACGTAAGGCATTAATAGATTAACTCGAGCGCAAGATGGCATTCACTCAAACGCGAGTGATATTTTGATCCCACGAGGACATTGTATATATAGGAGATATGTGCTTCGGCTTGTCCTAAAATTCCTCCGTCATACATGGTTGGGAAGTGAATGGGGAGCCGTGTTGGTCGTCGTGGTTCGGAAAACGAGCAAGGTATTGGGCTTCGAGTCACCTTGTTTTCGATATCAGGTGTTGCTGGTTGGAAGTGTTTCAGACCGAATCGTTGTTGAGCGGTGTCCTTCAGGTGGAGCCGGCAACTTTTGCAACCCTAGTTCCGCTGTAGCAACACCCCTTGTCCTCCTTTGTTGATAATGAGAAGGGTGCTTATCTCATACATGCGACACCATAGATGTCTGTAAGTTGTGCTTCAACGATTAGGCTAGTCAAGATGTTCGCGCTTTTGAGGAATTAAAACCCTGTGTGGAAAGTTAGCACCGTGTGTGGATTTTGTGTAGCTCTTCCTGTATGGGTGAGCTACGTCTAGGGCCACATCAGGGGCGTATTCATACAACTTTTCGTTCGTAAATGCTGCCTCTCTCGCATGCGGCGATAAGGTCCTTTAGCAGCGACGCTCCAACAACACTCTCTCGCGTATTGTTAGAACACCGTCCGAGCAACTCGATAGCAACCTTGCCATCGCAGTGAATGCTTCGTCCTTCAAGCGACAGTGCTTATTTTCTCGTTCGCAGGTAGTGCTTGGCATGCCCAACAGCGCGGACGACGGGAAAATTGATATCCAAACATGGCAGATGCCCTGCGTGCTTCTTGTATACATTTTGTCCTGTCGTCTGTGCATTTCGGCAAGTTGAAAGATATTCAACTAGCCCAGCTGCGACAAGGTGATGCAGGATGAGCTTCAACTGGCAACTTGAAATGTGCAATATATACTAAGGCAAATGTTTCACACTGCAAAAAACAACACGAACATCTGGAAAGCGTAGAGACGAGCGCGGGCTGGCTGAACCATTGACAAAAAAGCCCGAGTCCTTAGCCCAACTTGACATTTCTTTGCTTCGTTCCATAAATAGCTGCTCGATATTATAAAGCAACAAACAGGCATCCACTTGCTGTCGCACTTAGTTAAATAAATAAACTGTCTTAAAGGCAAAGCTTGATTCCATAGTCTTGGACGTCTTTTCCTTGTACCAAAAATAACATCGCCACCAAGTCAACTCTCTCCCCTGGCTTCATGCGTGATCAAACACCAACGCCTTGGCCTACTAGCGAATGGATTCGCCTGCTACTACCTTTCCATATTCGGGCGGAACATTTTTAGCCGCACTTTCCGCTTTCCTGATTGGGTCATCGCGAAACAAACGTTACGACATGCTGGAGGGCTGTCTGGCGAATGGCTGAGGAAAAGGCACTTATCCAACGGGGCGGGTAGTTTCGAGGGCTGGCCCGTCTACATGAAACATTTTTCAAGGTCATCTGCCGTTTTAGCTCCCCGCGAGAGACGCAACTGCTTCGAAAACTCGTTAGTCTTTCTTTTTTCCTTTGTACAGACTACTTGAAGACGTACTCGTATGATTGAGCAATGCTGTACGGCATATATATTATAGCAACGCGTAGCCGTTTGTTAGGTGCAGCGGGCTTTGCGGATATAGTTCTCCCTACCTGGAGTGTTGCTGCTCCTTTCTTTGACGTCATTGCTCAGTCAAAAAGAAAGAAAGAAAAAAGGTTCTGGTAGAAGCTGGGGGTGCCCGATTGGGCGAATAAATAATGTCACTATTTATCTAAACCATAAGACTGCAGCTGAATTCTGGAAACCTTAGCTTATAGTTGCGACGCGTAACCGATCCGTGATAATCTCTGGTTTGTGAGTCGTCACCGACTGGCAGTGACCTGTGGCGAAACAGAGCGGCGCTGTTTCGTCGCGGTGGCCGCCGCGCGGGGCAAGGCACCGCGAGTCACGAAGAATAATATTTTACCCAGAATTTTCTTCCTCAGTCCCGGGTCGTTGCCCCACTAAAGTTTCGAAAGGTGCTCATTAACCCCGAAGGCCTGCGGGCTGCTAACGTAACGAAGGAAGGAGGAGAGAAACCGGCCGGAACATTGCACCGAAGGTTCACAAGAGTTTGTTATCTCCCTCTGCTGCAAGTGTCGCGCCGGCTTCGGTCAGCTCCCTCCACTGCAACCCACGTTCCAGGCTGCGCCCGCCCTCCGCGCACATTGGCGCACGTCCATTACGGAAGACGGGGCGCGGGAGAAGAAAAGCATGCCGCGCTCAGCGCTTGCCAGGTGATCGCGGTGAGAGAGGCGGCCAGACACGCCGCCCTCGTATCTGCTCCGCCAAGTCGGCTTGCACTGCACTAACAACACGACGACGCCTTGGACCCAAAATGCTTGCGGTTCCAGGAACTGAGCCCTCAGGCATTCGGTTATTCCCGCCACCCCTTCGCTTCCCTGCTGAGCGATGCGCACAAGGCGACGGGTCTACAATTCCGCGCCGGGGCAGCGCGCTCGCCACCTGTGTGATCGGGCTTGCCTATTCTGTGCAGCATAGCGCAGGTTGCCACTCTACCGACGCCGGTCGTGGACGCCGAACGAAGACTTTGTTGCTGCCGCTGTTTCATACTCCTCTCTCCAGAGTTTGTCAGTTTAGCGCAAAGAAGGCAAATGCTAAGGTTGTGCGGCCACCCGCCGTTGTCGCGGGCAGCACCGTCTCACGACCAGACGAAACGTGCGCCGGCAGGAATGTCAGCCCTCTACGCAGTGCCACGTGACTACACTGAGTCATAAGCGCCATTCCCACGCACGTCTCCATTTCCGGCGCCAAAGCCAACGCGAGATTCGCGCGCAACTTCGTAGAAGCGGTCGTAGCTATACCGCTGACAGTGACCCCGATACGCACCGACCGCATAACCGAGAAAGATTTCGTGTTACTCGTCGCTCGAGATCAGGCAGGGCCCTCGACAAGGTGACTCTCTAAATACACGACAGGAGGCATCCCGCACCAGTGGCCGCGTGGAATCTGTGGCTTTACATTCTGTAGCATCGCAACTTGTCGTAATTGACATGCTCGCCAGACCTTTGGCGAGCAGCCACGAATGCTTCCAAACCCAGGCTCAGAAGCTTTGGGCCGACAATTCTGCCCGCGGCCACCATACACCGCTTCCAAGGAACGCAACTGCGTGGGCAAGCGTCGTCTGCACGGCCCCGGAAATGCCGCGCAAGTTATGAGCCTCGACGCTTTGCGCGCCGAGTGACCTTCGCCGCTCCTTCCGAAAGGTGCACCGAGGGGGTGTTGCACGGCTGCGCTCGGACGACGCGCACCGGATGAGTCAGTGAGCAGTGCTTTCTTCTCCGTTGACAAAGTACCTCGAGCATATTCTGGTATTGTTCGGGCTCGAATGTGAGAGGGCATTACCGCTGAAGCATCATAGAGAGCAATCAGCTGAGACTAAACAACATAAAGATAGAACAAATATGCGCTAGCGTGCGCGAGAGAAATACTAATTTCCGAATACTCGACGTGTGCTTCAGTGTACTCCAACCTTAGTTCTGTTGATCTAAGCGCGAGAAAATATCGGCACGAATGAGCTCGGTTCCAGGTTTCGCGTCTGGATCTTGGCGCAGGAAGAAACACAGCACGTACAAAGTTCCAGCACGGAGCGCTTACGAAGCTAGATTTGACACGTATCAGTTTATTCAAAGCAAAAATGGGGATAATTACGTGATAAGTATATACAGAAGGAGGTCCCGTAGTTAGAAACTAAAATGAGACCTCCTGTTTATGATGACTAGAATTAATAAAATAACAATGGCAACATGTGAAATTTCCGATAATAAAGGTTTTAGGAGACAAGGCGTAAATGAACAGAAAAGCAGCAGATGAATGTATTAAGCAATAACAAGGCTTTGGATTAGACAGCAAATGATGAAACTACAAAAAGTTGCTTTAAAAAAAGACGTAAACAAAATGCGAGAGACATATAGAGAAAGAAAGTGAAAGTTAAAAACACATAGTACACTCAAATGGGAAAGTCGGAGGAAGCTAAAAGAAAATACTTAAGTTCTGTGCGAAACCTGTGAGCTTTGAACAATTTTAAAGGGAATGGTAATGTGTTCCACAGAGATAAAGCTGAAAAATGTAATGACTGCTTACCATAGTTGGTGCGAACAATGGGTAAAATGAAGTTCATATTTCCTGCAAATCTAATAGTATTTACAGTAGTAAGCGATGTCGTTGGTATGATGGTTACTGGAATATCATCCTTAACAACCTAAAATAAATATCGCCAGGTTCTATTTAACGAGATCAGTCACATTCAAAATATTATGTGCATGTAACAGCTGAATTGCGCTAATGCTGCGAGGTGAAAATGTTATTAGTCGAATAGCTCGATTCTGAATGACTTGCAACGAAGTTAGGTGACTGTTATAACCGTTTCCCCATGATTCAATGTTACAGTTAATTTGAGAATGAACAAAAGCATAATAAAGCGACTTGAGAGTTGAAAAGGAGAAATATGGTCGTGCTTTGATTAAAACGCGTATTCTGTGTGTCATTTTCTTTTTCACATTAGCTATGTGAAGGTGAAATTTAAGATGACGATCAAATTTCACACCTAAATAGGTGCAATGATCGACTGCAGTGATTAGGTGATTCTTGATGGAAATAGATTGAAGGAGCTCAGGCGATCGCTGATGTGAGGCAAAGACGACAAAATTGGTCTTTTTATGGTTTATCTGGGGGGGGGGAGTTTGTTAAGTTAACACCACGTGGAAATTTTCACGAGATCTTCGTTTAGCTTACGTGTTAGCGTTGATATACAATTGTTAAAACTAAATGTAGTAGTATCATCAGCGTAAAGAATACACTTCGATGAGGAGAGGCAACTAGGCAGATCATTAATATAAATTAGGAAAAGTAGAGGACCTAATATGGACCCCTGTGGCACAACAATGTTAGTAGTAGCTTCTTTAGAGTAGTACCCAGAAATGTAAACGACTTGTTTTCTATCTTTGAAGTAACTGCGGATCAGAAGTACAGGTGGACCAGTTATTCCGATGGCCTCAAGTTTAGCACAAAGGATTGTATGATTAAGTGTGTCGAAGGCCTTGGATAGATCAACGAATATCGACGCTGCAAAATTACCATCATCAGTCGCTTTTTTAAGATAATCAGTAAGAGAAATAAGTGCTAGATTAGTTGAAAAGCCAGAACGAAAGCCAAAGTGATTAGGGACAGAATACTGAATTTATTTAAATATTTTGTTAGACGCTTTTCGATAAGTTTTTCAATAACTTTATTAAAAAATGGAAGAACGCAAATGGGTCTATAGTTTTGTGTAAGCGTGTGATCACTTTTTTTGAAAACGGGAATGACTCGACCGCGTTTAAGTTCACGTGGAAAAACACCGGTTTTAAAAATCAGGTTAATGAAAGGTGAGAGGACGTTAGCTATATGTTCCGCGATCATTTTAATGTGGTAGGCGTTAATATTATCTAGGCCAGCACTAGTGGCTTTAAGGGTTTTAATTACTAAATTACTTCATCAGATGTTCTTGGAAAAAGAAAAAAAATGAATGAGGTAAGCGTTTAAAGGACATGTTACAGCATGGAGCGGAATCAGAAGTGTTGTTGAAGAAAGCATTACAAAAGACATTTGCAATATCAAGCGGATTAAGGTATACCATGTCATTGTGAATGATTCTAGAAATGACGTTCTGAGAGTTACGGTTTAAAAAGGTGTTAACTATTTCCCACTTTTTTTCTAGTGTTATTATCACATTCTATATATTTTTGGTCGTTATAATTTCTCTTCGCACTTCTCAGCTGTGCAGAAAGTGAGTTAGAAAATTTTTTATAACGGGCAAGTAATTTAGTACAGACAGGTTGCTTCTTTATTTCTTATACAAATTTTCACGTGACTGCATTGCTTTCAGAAGGCTATCTGTAAGCCACGGATTTTCTGGCGATGATACCTTTTTTCTGCATTTTATTTTATGAGAGTGGCAGCTGAAATGCGATGAAAGTGTCGTTAAAAACTGCGAAAAAGCTTTTTGAGGTTCACTAGATGATACAACGTCCGACCAGTCAGTTTTAGTTACGCTAGCAAGGAACATCTCTTTGTCAAGTATAACTCTGTAAAATGACGTGTTAGATAAGGCTGAGTGATTGCGCAGGCGTAGAACGATAGGATAGTGACAGGTAATATCGGTGGTAATAATGCCAGCCTCAGGTGGATCTGTTAAATTCAATAATGCGTGATCAATTAAGGTGCCATCGGCAATGTTAGGAGAACGAGTTGGGAGAGAAATTAAACATTCATATTCAAAACTATGAAAGATGCTTGAATAACTAGAGGAATTAGATGAATTGGTATCTATGAGGTTAATGTTGATATCGCCCATGGTTATTGCGTTACAATTAGCGCATGATATTTTTTCCATGGTTTCATCAAGGGCACTACAGAAGTCACTAACTAGAGAAGAAGGTGAGCGATAAATACAGCCAAACACTTTTTTTTTCTATACTGAAGACGGGGGAGTCAAATTCAACAAACACAGATTCACAGTTAGTAATATTCAACTCCAAGTCAGGCCGTCGTTTACATGGAATGTTAGATGAGGCAAATATAGCTGAACCGCCGTGATTACTCGTCTCTCTGTGAGAATACTCAAAAATGTATGAGTTAAAGCAGAATAGGCCCTTGTCATCTTTACTTAGCCAGGTTTCAGATACACATATTATTGAAAAGGCGTTGTTTAATGTCAAAAACAGGTGCTGAAAATCGTCAAAATGCTTGCGGAGACTTCTAGTATTGAAGTGAATAATTGAATGGTAGTAGCGCGACATGAATTTATTCAGCGCAGATGTTGAGAGGTAAAAATCCATGGTGGATGGTAATGACATTTTAGAAACGAGGCAGTTAGTTGAAAACAGAAAGGTCATCATCATCATCAGCCTGGTTACGCCCACTGCAGGGCAAAGGCCTCTCCCATACTTCTCCAACAACCCCGGTCATGTACTAATTGTCGCCATGCCGTCCCTGCAAACTTCTTAATCTCATCCGCCCACCTAACTTTCTGCCGCCCCCTGCTACGCTTCCCTTCCCTTGGGATCCAGTCCGTAACCCTTAATGACCATCGGTTATCTTCCCTCCTCATTACATGTCCTGCCCATGCCCATTTCTTTTTCTTGATTTCAACCAAGATGTCATTAACTCGCGTTTCTTCCCTCACCCAATCTGCTCTTTTCTTATCCCTTAACGTTACACCTATCATTCTTCTTTCCATAGCTCGTTGTGTCGTCCTCAATTTGAGTAGAACCCTTTTCGTAAGCCTCCAGGTTTCTGCCCCGTAGGTGAGTACTGGTAAGACACAGCTATTATATACTTTTCTCTTGAGGGATAACGGCAACCTGCTGTTCATGATTTGGGAATGCCTGCCAAACGCACTAGAGCCCAGTCTTATTTTTCTGATTATTTCCGTCTCATGATCCGGATCCGCAGTCACTACCTGCCCTAAGTAGATGTATTTCCTTACGACTTCGAGTGCCTCGCTGCCTTCGAGTGCCTCGCTTGTGGCCAAGTACTGCACCAGGGTGGCCAATCCTGCTCTGGTGAGGGAGTGCGTTACCGGTTCTGGTCACCGGGATCAGGCCACACTCCAGGCCTGTTTGCGCAATTTTATCAACACGCGGATTTTTTTTTAATCCGGAGGAAAATTGCCGGCACCGGGATTCGAACCACGGACCTCTTGCACGCGAGGCGTGTGTTCTACCTCTACGCCACCGCTGCAAACTCATCAAAGGTCATACTCATCCGCAATGCGACAAACACGGCTCTCATTAGTCTTTCTCGCTTTAATCTGACAATTCTCCGTCCACAAGTGCTTCCAGTTGTCAGCTTTATTTAGCACCAGTGCTTTAGAAAAGAGTGCCTTATTTTGTGGTGTCAAGTGGTCATTGACAAATATGGGAAGGTTGTTATCATATTTTCCGATGTTATTCACGCGGAGCCTTGCCTTTCGTGCCCTACTGCTAAAGTCGTTCCTTTTCGCTCGAGAACAGAACCTAGCAATTAAATTTTTTCCTACCCCTATCTTTAGTAGAGACTCTACGAACAACATCGACATCACAGAAAGTCACGGGGCATCCAATTTTCCTGCCCACTGTCTCCATAAGTGCAACACAGTCCTCGCCCTGACTACAGGGGATACCCCTGATTTCCATATTGTCCATGCGAGAGTACTGCACGAGCTCAGGGACCTTTCGGGAAAGCGAACAGTTTTCCGTTTTCAGGGCTTCGTTTTCTGCTACAAGTAAGGCCTTTTCACTGTGCAGCTTGTCGGCCAGATCATTACGAAATTTTAGGCTGGATTCAAGGCTCTCCACGTGTTTCTTGATCTCCAGCACGTCAACCCCAGATGTCTACATGTTAACAATAATTTTGTCAACAATGCGATCAGTCAATCGATCCGATTCATTAAGAAGTCTTGACTCCAGTTCATCAATTCTCTTAGCGAGCTCAGCACAGGTAGGCATGTCTAACAGCCCTCAACTATAAAACACTAAGAAATTAATGCAAGGACACAAGTAGCGTAAAAGCAGTTCTCGGCAGAAGCGACATAACAGGATAAAGAAAACGACAGATGCTGTCGCAACCAACCTGTACAACCGGAAAGGAATGCGTGAGCTGGTGCGCGAGCACTGCCGCCGCTGCCGAGACTGGTCGACAACAGAAGTAGCGATGCTGGAACAAGCGAGCACCGCCTGGTGGTCATCTGTGAAGATCTTGATTGACAAGATGGCTTCTTCGATGTCAATTGCAGTTGATCTAGCCAAATCCGGGTGGTGTTCTGAGATGATCTTGCTTGACAAGATAGCATGTACAACCAGAAAGGAACGCGTGAGCTAGTGCGCGAGCACTGCCGCCGCTGCCGATACTTGCCGACAACAGAAGTAGCGATGCTGGGACAAGCGAGCACCGCCTGGTGGTCTTCTGTGAAGATCTTGATTGACAAGATGGCTTCTTTGCTGTCAAGTGCAGTTGATCTAGCCAAATCCGGGTGGTGTTCTGAGATGATCTTGCTTGACAGATTGCCTGTACAACCAGAAAGGAACGCGTGAGCTGCTGCGCGAGCACTGCCGCCGCTGCCGAGACTGGTCGACAACAGAAGTAGCGATGCTGGGACAAGCGAGCACCGCCTGGTGGTCTTCTGTGAAGATCTTGATTGACAAGATGGCTTCTTTGATGTCAAGTGTAGTTGATCTAGCCAAATCCGGGTGGTGTTCTGAGATGATCTTGCTTGACAAGATAGCCTGTACAACCAGAAAGGAACGCGTGAGCTGGTGCGCGAGCACTGCCGCCGCTGCCGAGACTGGTCGACAACAGAAGTAGCGATGCTGGGACAAGCGAGCACCGCCTGGTGGTCTTCTGTGAAGATCTTGATTGACAAGATGGCTTCTTTGATGTCAAGTGTAGTTGATCTAGCCAAACCCGGGTGGTGTTCTAAGATGATCTTGCTTGACAGATTGCCTGTACAACCAGCAAGGAACGCGTGAGCTGGTGCGCGAACACTGCCGCCGCTGCCGGGACTGGTCGACAACAGAAGTAGCGATGCTGGGACAAGGGAGCACCGCCTGGTGGTCTTCTGTGAAGATCTTGATTGACAAGATGGCTTCTTTGATGTCAAGTGCAGTTGATCTAGCCAAATCCGGGTGGTGTTCTGAGATGATCTTGCTTGACAAGATAGCCTGTACAACCAGAAAGGAACGCGTGAGCTGCTGCGCGAGCACTGCCGCCGCTGCCGGGACTGGTCGACAACAGAAGTAGCGATGCTGGGACAAGCGAGCACCGCCTGGTGGTCTTCTGTGAAGCTCTTGATTGGCAAGATGGCTTCTTTGATGTCAGGTGCAGTTGATTTAGCCAAATCCGGGTGGTGTCCTGAGATGATCTTGCTTGACAAGATAGCCTGTACAACCAGAAAGGAACGCGTGAGCTGGTGCGCGAGCACTGCCGCCGCTGCCGAGAATGGTCAACAACAGGAGTAGCGATGCTGGGACAAGCGAGCACCGCCTGGTGGTCATCTGTGACGATCTTGATTGACAAGATGGCTTCTTTGATGTCAAGTGCAGTTGATCTAGCCAAATCCGGGTGGTGTTCTGAGATGATCTTGCTTGACAAGATAGCCTGTACAACCAGAAAGGAACGCGTGAGCTGGTGCGCGAGCACTGCCGCCGCTGCCGGTACTGGTCGACAACAGAAGTAGCGATGCTGTGACAAGCGAGCACCGCCTGGTGGTCTTCTGTGAAGATCTTGATTGGCAAGACGGCTTCTTTGATGTCAAGTGCAGTTGATCTAGCAAAATCCGGGTGGTGTTCTGAGATGATCTTGCTTGACAAGATAGCCTGTACAACCAGAAAGGAACGCGTGAGCTGGTGCGCGAGCACTGCCGCCGCTGCCGATACTGGTCGACAACAGAAGTAGCGATTCTGCGACAAGCGAGCACCGCCTGGTGGTCTTCTGTGAAGATCTTGATTGACAAGATGGCTTCTTTGATGTCAAGTGCAGTTGATCTAGCCAAATCCGGGTGGTGTTCTGAGATGATCTTGCTTGACAGATTGCCTGTACAACCAGAGAGGAACGCGTGAGCTGGTGCACGAGCACTGCCGCCGCTGCCGGGACTGGTCGACAACAGAAGTAGCGATGCTGGGACAAGCGAGCACCGCCTGGTGGTCTTCGGTGAAGATCTTGATTGACAAGATGGCTTCTTTGATGTCAAGTGCAGTTGATCTAGCCAAATCCGGGTGGTGTTCTGAGATGATCTTGCTTGACAAGATAGCCTGTACAACCAGAAAGGAACGCGTGAGCTGGTGCGCGAGCACTGCCGCCGCTGCCGGGACTGGTCGACAACAGAAGTAGCGATGCTGGGACAAGCGAGCACCGCCTGGTGGTCTTCTGTGAAGATCTTGATTGGCAAGACGGCTTCTTTGATGTCAAGTGCAGTTGATCTAGCAAAATCCGGGTGGTGTTCTGAGATGATCTTGCTTGACAAGATAGCCTGTACAACCAGAAAGGAACGCGTGAGCTGGTGCGCGAGCACTGCCGCCGCTGCCGATACTGGTCGACAACAGAAGTAGCGATTCTGCGACAAGCGAGCACCGCCTGGTGGTCTTCTGTGAAGATCTTGATTGACAAGATGGCTTCTTTGATGTCAAGTGCAGTTGATCTAGCCAAATCCGGGTGGTGTTCTGAGATGATCTTGCTTGACAGATTGCCTGTACAACCAGAGAGGAACGCGTGAGCTGGTGCACGAGCACTGCCGCCGCTGCCGGGACTGGTCGACAACAGAAGTAGCGATGCTGGGACAAGCGAGCACCGCCTGGTGGTCTTCGGTGAAGATCTTGATTGTCAAGATGGCTTCTTTGATGTCAGGTGCAGTTGATTTAGCCAAATCCGGGTGGTGTCCTGAGATGATCTTGCTTGACAAGATAGCCTGTACAACCAGAAAGGAACGCGTGAGCTGGTGCGCGAGCACTGCCGCCGCTGCCGGGACTGGTCTACAACAGAAGTAGCGATGCTGGGACAAGGGAGCACCGCCTGGTGGTCTTCTGTGAAGATCTTGATTGACAAGATGGCTTCTTTGATGCCAAGTTCAGTTGATCTAGCCAAATCCGGGTCGTGTTCTGAGGTGATCTTGCTTGACAAGATAGCCTGTACAACCAGAAAGGAACGCGTGAGCTGGTGCGCGAGCACTGCCGCCGCTGCCGGGACTGGTCGACAACAGAAGTAGCGGTGCCGGGACAATCGAGAACGGCCTGGTGGCCTTCTGTGAAGATCTTCATTGACAAGATGGCTTCTTTGATGTCAAGTGCAGTTGATCTAGCCAAATCCGAGTGGTGTCCTGAGATAATCTTGCTTGACAAGATAGCCTGTACAACCAGAAAGGAACGAGTAAGCTGGTGCGCGAGCACTGCCGCCGCTGCCGGGACTGGTCGACAACAGAAGTAGCGATGCTGGGACAAGGGAGCACTGCCTGGTGGTCTTCTGTGAAGATCTTGATTGACAAGATGGCTTCTTTGATGTCAAGTGCAGTTGATCTAGCCAAATCCGGGTGGTGTTCTGAGGTGATCTTGCTTGACAAGATGGCCTGTACAACCAGAAAGGAACGCGTGAGCTGGTGCGCGAGCACTGCCGCCGCTGCCGGGACTGCTCGACAACAGAAGTAGCGATGCTGGGACAAGCGAGATCCGCCTGGTGGTCTTCTGTGAAGATCTTGATTGACAAGATGGCTTCTTTGATGCCAAGTGCAGTTGATCTAGCCAAATCCGGGTGGTGTTCTGAGGTGATCTTGCTTGACAAGATGGCCTGTACAACCAGAATGGAACGCGTGAGCTGGTGCGCGAGCACTGCCGCCACTGCCGAGACTTGTCGACAACAGAAGTAGCGATGCTGGGACAAGGGAGCACCGCCTGGTGGTCTTCTGTGAAGATCTTGATTGACAAGATGGCTTCTTTGATGCCAAGTGCAGTTGATCTAGCCAAATCCGGGTGGTGTTCTGAGGTGATCTTGCTTGACAAGATGGCCTGTACAACCAGAAAGGAACGCGTGAGCTGGTGCGCGAGCACTGCCGCCGCTGCCGGGACTGGTCGACAACAGAAGTAGCGATGCTGGGACAAGCGAGAACCGCCTGGTGGTCTTCTGTGAAGATCTTGATTGACAAGATGGCTTCTTTGATGTCAAGTGCAGTTGATCTAGCCAAATCCGGGTGGTGTCCTGAGATGATCTTGCTTGACAAGATAGCCTGTACAACAAGAAAGGAACGCGTGAGCTGGTGCGCGAGCACTGCCGCCGCTGCCGAGACTGGTCGACTACAGAAGTAGCGATGCTGGGACAAGGGAGCACCGCCAGGTGGTCTTCTGTGAAGATCTTGATTGACAAGATGGCTTCTTTGATGTCAAGTGCGGTTGATCTAGCCAAATCCGGGTGGTGTTCTGAGAGGATCTTACTTGACCAGATAGCCTGTACAACCAGAAAGGAACGCGTGAGCTGGTGCGCGAGCACTGCCGCCGCTGCCGAGACTGGTCGACAACAGAAGTGGCGATGCTGGGACAAGCGAGCACCGCCTGTTGGTCTTCTGTGAAGATCTTGATTGACAAGATGGCTTCTTTGATGTCAAGTGCAGTTGATCTAGCCAAATCCGGGTGGTGTTCTGAGATGATCTTGCTTGAAAGATAGCCTGTGCAACCAGAAACGAACGCATGAGCTGGTGCGCGAGCACTGCCGCCGCTGCCGAGACTGGTCGACAACAGAAGTAGCGATGCTGGGACAAGCGAGCACCGCCTGGTGGTCTTCTGTGAAGATCTTGATTGACAAGATGGCTTCTTTGATGCCAAGTGCAGTTGATCTAGCCAAATCCGGGTGGTGTTCTGAGGTGGTTTGACAAGATGGCCTGTACAACCAGAAAGGAACGCGTGAGCTGGTGCGCGAGCACTGCCGCCGCTGCCGGGACTGGTCGACAACAGAAGTAGCGATGCTGGGACAAGCGAGCACCGCCTGGTGGTCTTCTGTGAAGATCTTGATTGACAAGATGGCTTCTTTGATGTCAAGTGCAGTTGATCTAGCCAAATCCGGGTGGTGTTCTGAGATGATCTTGCTTGACAAGATAGCCTGTACAACCAGAAAGGAACGCGTGAGCTGGTGCGCGAGCACTGCCACCGCTGCCGGGACTGGTCGACAACAGAAGTAGCGATTCCGCGACAAGCGAGCACCGCCTGGTGGTCTTCTGTGAAGATCTTGATTGACAAGATGGCTTATTTGATGTCAAGTGCAGTTGATCTAGCCAAATCCGGGTGGTGTTCTGAGATGATCTTGCTCGGCAGATTGCCTGTACAACCAGCAAGGAACGCGTGAGCTGGTGCACGAGCACTGCCGCCGCTGCCGGGACTGGTCGACAACAGAAGTAGCGATGCTGGCACAAGCGAGCACCGCCTGGTGGTCTTCTGTGAAGATCTTGATTGGCAAGATGGCTTCTTTGATGTCAAGTGCACTTGATTTAGCCAAATCCGGGTGGTGTCCTGAGATGATCTTGCTTGACAAGATAGCCTGTACAACCAGAATGGAACGCGTGAGCTGGTGCGCGAGCACTGCCGCCGCTGCCGGGACTGGTCGACAACAGAAGTAGCGATGCTGGGACAAGGGAGCACCGCCTCGTGGTCTTCTGTGAAGATCTTGACTGACAAGATGGCTTCTTTGAAGTCAAGTGCAGTTGATCTAGCCAAATCCGGGTGGTGTCCTGAGATGATCTTGCTTGACAAGATAGCCTGTACAACAAGAAAGGAACGCGTGAGCTGGTGCGCGAGCACTGCCGCCGCTGCCGAGACTGGTCGACTACAGAAGTAGCGATGCTGGGACAAGGGAGCACCGCCTGGTGGTCTTCTGTGAATATCTTGATTGGCAAGATGGCTTCTTTGATGTCAAGTGCACTTGATTTAGCCAAATCCGGGTGGTGTCCTGAGATGATCTTGCTTGACAAGATAGCCTGTACAACCAGAATGGAACGCGTGAGCTGGTGCGCGAGCACTGCCGCCGCTGCCGGGACTGGTCGACAACAGAAGTAGCGATGCTGGGACAAGGGAGCACCGCCTGGTGGTCTTCTGTGAAGATCTTGATTGGCAAGACGGCTACTTTGATGTCAAGTGCACTTGATTTAGCCAAATCCGGGTGGTGTCCTGAGATGACCTTGCTTGACAAGTTATCCTGTACAACCAGAATGGAAAGCGTGAGCTGGAGCGCGAGCACTGCCGCCGCTGACGGGACTGGTCGACAACAGAAGTAGCGATGCTGGGACAAGCGAGCACCGCCTGGTGGTCTTCTGTGAAGCTCTTGATTGGCAAGATGGCTTCTTTGATGTCAGGTGCTGTTGATTTAGCCAAATCCGGGTGGTGTCCTGAGATGATCTTGCTTGACAAGATAGCCTGTACAACATGAAAGGAACGCGTGAGCTGGTGCGCGAGCACTGCCGCCGCTGCCGAGAATTGTCAAAAACAGGAGTAGCGATGCTGGGACAAGCGAGCACCGCCTGGTGGTCATCTGTGACGATCTTGATTGACAAGATGGCTTCTTTGATGTCAAGTGCAGTTGATCTAGCCAAATCCGGGTGGTGTTCTGAGATGATCTTGCTTGACAAGATAGCCTGTACAACCAGAAAGGAACGCGTGAGCTGGTGCCCGAGCACTGCCGCCGCTGCCGGGACTGGCAGACAACAGAAGTAGCGATGCTGGGACAAGGGAGCACCGCCTGGTGGTCTTCAGTGAAGCTCTTGATTGGCAAGATGCCTTCTTTGATGCCAAGTGCAGCTGATCTAGCCAAATCCGGGTGGTGTTCTGAGGTGATCTTGCTTGACAAGATAGCCTGTACAACCAGAATGGAACGCGTGCGCTGGTGAGCGAGCACTGCCGCCGCTGCCGAGACTGGTCGACAACAGAAGTAATGATGCTGGGACAAGGGAGCACCGCCTGGTGGTCTTCTGTGAAGATCTTGATTGACAAGATGGCTTCTTTGATGCCAAGTGCAGTTGATCTAGCCAAATCCGGGTGGTGTTCTGAGGTGGTTTGACAAGATGGCCTGTACAAACCAGAAAGGAACGCGTGAGCTGGTGCGCGAGCACTGCCGCCGCTGCCGGGACTGGTCGACAACAGAAGTAGCGATGCTGGGACAAGCGAGCACCGCCTGGTGGTCTTCTGTGAAGATCTTGATTGACAAGATGGCTTCTTTGATGTCAAGTGCAGTTGATCTAGCCAAATCCGGGTGGTGTTCTGAGATGATCTTGCTCGGCAGATTGCCTGTACAACCAGCAAGGAACGCGTGAGCTGGTGCACGAGCACTGCCGCCGCTGCCGGGACTGGTCGACAACAGAAGTAGCGATGCTGGGACAAGCGAGCACCGCCTGGTGGTCTTCTGTGAAGATCTTGATTGGCAAGATGGCTTCTTTGATGTCAAGTGCACTTGATTTAGCCAAATCCGGGTGGTGTCCTGAGATGATCTTGCTTGACAAGATAGCCTGTACAACCAGAATGGAACGCGTGTGCTGGTGCGCGAGCACTGCCGCCGCTGCCGGGATTGGTCGACAACAGAAGTAGCGATGCTGGGACAAGGGAGCACCGCCTGGTTGTCTTCTGTGAAGATCTTGATTGACAAGATGGCTTCTTTGATGCCAAGTGCAGTTGATTTAGCCAAATCCGGGTGGTGTTCTGAGGTAATCTTCCTTGACAAGATAGCCTGTACAACCAGAAAGGAACGCGTGAGCTAGTGCGCGAGCACTGCCGCCGCTGCCGGGACTGGTCGACAACAGAAGTAGCGATGCTGGGACAAGCGAGAACCGCCTGGTGGTCTTCTGTGAAAATCTTGATTGACAAGATGGCTTCTTTGATGTCAAGTGAGTTGATCTAGCCAAATCCGGGTGGTGTTCTGAGAAGATCTTGCTTGACAAGATAGCCTGTACAACCAGAAAGGAACGCGTGAGCTGGTGCGCGAGCACTGCCGCCGCTGCCGAGACTGGTCGACAACAGAAGTAGCGATGCTGGGACAAGCGAGAACCGCCTGGTGGTCTTCTGTGAAGATCTTGATTGACAAGATGGCTTCTTTGATGTCAAGTGCAGTTGATCTAGCCAAATCCGGGTGGTGTTCTGAGGTGGTTTGACAAGATGGCCTGTACAAACCAGAAAGGAACGCGTGAGCTGGTGCGCGAGCACTGCCGCCGCTGCCGGGACTGGTCGACAACAGAAGTAGCGATGCTGGGACAAGCGAGCACCGCCTGGTGGTCTTCTGTGAAGATCTTGATTGACAAGATGGCTTCTTTGATGTCAAGTGCAGTTGATCTAGCCAAATCCGGGTGGTGTTCTGAGATGATCTTGCTCGGCAGATTGCCTGTACAACCAGCAAGGAACGCGTGAGCTGGTGCACGAGCACTGCCGCCGCTGCCGGGACTGGTCGACAACAGAAGTAGCGATGCTGGGACAAGCGAGCACCGCCTGGTGGTCTTCTGTGAAGATCTTGATTGGCAAGATGGCTTCTTTGATGTCAAGTGCACTTGATTTAGCCAAATCCGGGTGGTGTCCTGAGATGATCTTGCTTGACAAGATAGCCTGTACAACCAGAATGGAACGCGTGTGCTGGTGCGCGAGCACTGCCGCCGCTGCCGGGATTGGTCGACAACAGAAGTAGCGATGCTGGGACAAGGGAGCACCGCCTGGTTGTCTTCTGTGAAGATCTTGATTGACAAGATGGCTTCTTTGATGCCAAGTGCAGTTGATTTAGCCAAATCCGGGTGGTGTTCTGAGGTAATCTTCCTTGACAAGATAGCCTGTACAACCAGAAAGGAACGCGTGAGCTAGTGCGCGAGCACTGCCGCCGCTGCCGGGACTGGTCGACAACAGAAGTAGCGATGCTGGGACAAGCGAGAACCGCCTGGTGGTCTTCTGTGAAAATCTTGATTGACAAGATGGCTTCTTTGATGTCAAGTGAGTTGATCTAGCCAAATCCGGGTGGTGTTCTGAGAAGATCTTGCTTGACAAGATAGCCTGTACAACCAGAAAGGAACGCGTGAGCTGGTGCGCGAGCACTGCCGCCGCTGCCGAGACTGGTCGACAACAGAAGTAGCGATGCTGGGACAAGCGAGAACCGCCTGGTGGTCTTCTGTGAAGATCTTGATTGACAAGATGGCTTCTTTGATGTCAAGTGCAGTTGATCTAGCCAAATCCGGGTGGTGTCCTGAGATGATCTTGCTTGACAAGATACCCTGTACAACAAGAAAGGAACGCGTGAGCTGGTGCGCGAGCACTGCCGCCGCTGCCGAGACTGGTCGACTACAGAAGTAGCGATGCTGGGACAAGGGAGCACCGCCAGGTGGTCTTCTGTGAAGATCTTGATTGACAAGATGGCTTCTTTGATGTCAAGTGCAGTTGATCTAGCCAAATCCGGGTGGTGTTCTGAGATGATCTTGCTTGACAGATTGCCTGTACAGCCAGCAAGGAACGCGTGAGCTGGTGCGCGAGCATTGCCGCCGCTGCAGGGACTGGTCGACAACAGAAGTAGCGATGCTGGGACAAGCGAGCACCGCTTGGTGGTCTTCTGTGAAGATCTTGATTGACAAGATGCCTTCTTTGATGCCAAGTGCAGCTGATCTAGCCAAATCCGGGTGGTGTTCTGAGGTGATCTTGCTTGACAAGATAGCCTGTACAACCAGAAAGGAACGCGTGCGCTGGTGAGCGAGCACTGCCGCCGCTGCCGAGACTGGTCGACAGCAGAAGTAGCGATGCTGGGACAGGGGAGCACCGCCTGGTGGTCTTCTGTGAAGATCTTGATTGACAAGATGGCTTCTTTGATGCCAAGTGCAGTTGATCTAGCCAAATCCGGGTGGTGTTCTGAGGTGGTTTGACAAGATGGCCTGTACAACCAGAAAGGAACACGTGAGCTGGTGCGCGAGCACTGCCGCCGCTGCCGGGACTGGTCGACAACAGAAGTAGCGATGCTGGGACAAGCGAACACCGCCTGGTGGTCTTCTGTGAAGATCTTGATTGACAAGATGGCTTCTTTGATGTCAAGTGCAGTTGATCTAGCCAAATCCGGGTGGTGTTCTGAGATGATCTTGCTTGACAAGATAGCCTGTACAACCAGAAAGGAACGCGTGAGCTGGTGCGCGAGCACTGCCACCGCTGCCGGGACTGGTCGACAACAGAAGTAGCGATTCCGCGACAAGCGAGCACCGCCTGGTGGTCTTCTGTGAAGATCTTGATTGACAAGATGGCTTCTTTGATGTCAAGTGCAGTTGATCTAGCCAAACCCGGGTGGTGTTCTAAGATGATCTTGCTCGGCAGATTGCCTGTACAACCAGCAAGGAACGCGTGAGCTGGTGCACGAGCACTGCCGCCGCTGCCGGGACTGGTCGACAACAGAAGTAGCGATGCTGGCACAAGCGAGCACCGCCTGGTGGTCTTCTGTGAAGATCTTGATTGGCAAGATGGCTTCTTTGATGTCAAGTGCACTTGATTTAGCCAAATCCGGGTGGTGTCCTGAGATGATCTTGCTTGACAAGATAGCCTGTACAACCAGAATGGAACGCGTGAGCTGGTGCGCGAGCACTGCCGCCGCTGCCGGGACTGGTCGACAACAGAAGTAGCGATGCTGGGACAAGGGAGCACCGCCTCGTGGTCTTCTGTGAAGATCTTGATTGACAAGATGGCTTCTTTGATGCCAAGTGCAGTTGATTTAGCCAAATCCGGGTGGTGTTCTGAGGTAATCTCTCCTTGACAAGATAGCCTGTACAACCAGAAAGGAACGCGTGAGCTGGTGCGCGAGCACTGCCGCCGCTGCCGGGACTGGTCGACAACAGAAGTAGCCATGCTGGGACAAGCGAGAACCGCCTGGTGGTCTTCTGTGAAAATCTTGATTGACAAGATGGCTTCTTTGATGTCAAGTGAGTTGATCTAGCCAAATCCGGGTGGTGTTCTGAGAAGATCTTGCTTGACAAGATAGCCTGTACAACCAGAAAGGAACACGTGAGCTGGTGCGCGAGCACTGCCGCCGCTGCCGAGACTGGTCGACAACAGAAGTAGCGATGCTGGGACAAGCGAGAACCGCCTGGTGGTCTTCTGTGAAGATCTTGATTGACAAGATGGCTTCTTTGATGTCAAGTGCAGTTGATCTAGCCAAATCCGGGTGGTGTCCTGAGATGATCTTGCTTGACAAGATACCCTGTACAACAAGAAAGGAACGCGTGAGCTGGTGCGCGAGCACTGCCGCCGCTGCCGAGACTGGTCGACTACAGAAGTAGCGATGCTGGGACAAGGGAGCACCGCCAGGTGGTCTTCTGTGAAGATCTTGATTGACAAGATGGCTTCTTTGATGTCAAGTGCAGTTGATCTAGCCAAATCCGGGTGGTGTTCTGAGATGATCTTGCTTGACAGATTGCCTGTACAGCCAGCAAGGAACGCGTGAGCTGGTGCGCGAGCATTGCCGCCGCTGCAGGGACTGGTCGACAACAGAAGTAGCGATGCTGGGACAAGCGAGCACCGCTTGGTGGTCTTCTGTGAAGATCTTGATTGACAAGATGCCTTCTTTGATGCCAAGTGCAGCTGATCTAGCCAAATCCGGGTGGTGTTCTGAGGTGATCTTGCTTGACAAGATAGCCTGTACAACCAGAAAGGAACGCGTGCGCTGGTGAGCGAGCACTGCCGCCGCTGCCGAGACTGGTCGACAGCAGAAGTAGCGATGCTGGGACAGGGGAGCACCGCCTGGTGGTCTTCTGTGAAGATCTTGATTGACAAGATGGCTTCTTTGATGCCAAGTGCAGTTGATCTAGCCAAATCCGGGTGGTGTTCTGAGGTGGTTTGACAAGATGGCCTGTACAACCAGAAAGGAACGCGTGAGCTGGTGCGCGAGCACTGCCGCCGCTGCCGGGACTGGTCGACAACAGAAGTAGCGATGCTGGGACAAGCGAACACCGCCTGGTGGTCTTCTGTGAAGATCTTGATTGACAAGATGGCTTCTTTGATGTCAAGTGCAGTTGATCTAGCCAAATCCGGGTGGTGTTCTGAGATGATCTTGCTTGACAAGATAGCCTGTACAACCAGAAAGGAACGCGTGAGCTGGTGCGCGAGCACTGCCACCGCTGCCGGGACTGGTCGACAACAGAAGTAGCGATTCCGCGACAAGCGAGCACCGCCTGGTGGTCTTCTGTGAAGATCTTGATTGACAAGATGGCTTCTTTGATGTCAAGTGCAGTTGATCTAGCCAAACCCGGGTGGTGTTCTAAGATGATCTTGCTCGGCAGATTGCCTGTACAACCAGCAAGGAACGCGTGAGCTGGTGCACGAGCACTGCCGCCGCTGCCGGGACTGGTCGACAACAGAAGTAGCGATGCTGGCACAAGCGAGCACCGCCTGGTGGTCTTCTGTGAAGATCTTGATTGGCAAGATGGCTTCTTTGATGTCAAGTGCACTTGATTTAGCCAAATCCGGGTGGTGTCCTGAGATGATCTTGCTTGACAAGATAGCCTGTACAACCAGAATGGAACGCGTGAGCTGGTGCGCGAGCACTGCCGCCGCTGCCGGGACTGGTCGACAACAGAAGTAGCGATGCTGGGACAAGGGAGCACCGCCTCGTGGTCTTCTGTGAAGATCTTGATTGACAAGATGGCTTCTTTGATGCCAAGTGCAGTTGATTTAGCCAAATCCGGGTGGTGTTCTGAGGTAATCTCTCCTTGACAAGATAGCCTGTACAACCAGAAAGGAACGCGTGAGCTGGTGCGCGAGCACTGCCGCCGCTGCCGGGACTGGTCGACAACAGAAGTAGCGATGCTGGGACAAGCGAGAACCGCCTGGTGGTCTTCTGTGAAAATCTTGATTGACAAGATGGCTTCTTTGATGTCAAGTGAGTTGATCTAGCCAAATCCGGGTGGTGTTCTGAGATGATCTTGCTTGACAAGATAGCCTGTACAACCAGAAAGGAACGCGTGAGCTGGTGCGCGAGCACTGCCGCCGCTGCCGAGACTGGTCGACAACAGAAGTAGCGATGCTGGGACAAGGGAGCACCGCCTGGTGGTCTTCTGTGAAGATCTTGATTGACAAGATGGCTTCTTTGATGCCAAGTGCAGTTGATCTAGCCAAATCCGGGTGGTGTTCTGAGGTGATCTTGCTTGACAAGATGGCCTGTACAACCAGAAAGGAACGCGTGAGCTGGTGCGCGAGCACTGCCGCCACTGCCGAGACTGGTCGACAACAGAAGTAGCGATGCTGGGACAAGGGAGCACCGCCTGGTGGTCTTCTGTGAAGATCTTGATTGACAAGATGGCTTCTTTGATGCCAAGTGCAGTTGATCTAGCCAAATCCGGGTGGTGTTCTGAGGTGATCTTGCTTGACAAGATGGCCTGTACAACCAGAAAGGAACGCGTGAGCTGGTGCGCCAGCACTGCCGCCGCTGCCGGGACTGGTCGACAACAGAAGTAGCGATGCTGGGACAAGCGAGAACCGCCTGGTGGTCTTCTGTGAAGATCTTGATTGACAAGATGGCTTCTTTGATGTCAAGTGCAGTTGATCTAGCCAAATCCGGGTGGTGTCCTGAGATGACCTTGCTTGACAAGATAGCCTGTACAACAAGAAAGGAACGCGTGAGCTGGTGCGCGAGCACTGCCGCCGCTGCCGAGACTGGTCGACTACAGAAGTAGCGATGCTGGGACAAGGGAGCACCGCCAGGTGGTCTTCTGTGAAGATCTTGATTGACAAGATGGCTTCTTTGATGTCAAGTGCGGTTGATCTAGCCAAATCCGGGTGGTGTTCTGAGAGGATCTTACTTGACCAGATAGCCTGTACAACCAGAAAGGAACGCGTGAGCTGGTGCGCGAGCACTGCCGCCGCTGCCGAGACTGGTCGACAACAGAAGTGGCGATGCTGGGACAAGCGAGCACCGCCTGTTGGTCTTCTGTGAAGATCTTGATTGACAAGATGGCTTCTTTGATGTCAAGTGCAGTTGATCTAGCCAAATCCGGGTGGTGTTCTGAGATGATCTTGCTTGAAAGATAGCCTGTGCAACCAGAAACGAACGCATGAGCTGGTGCGCGAGCACTGCCGCCGCTACCGAGACTGGTCGACAACAGAAGTAGCGATGCTGGGACAAGCGAGCACCGCCTGGTGGTCTTCTGTGAAGATCTTGATTGACAAGATGGCTTCTTTGATGCCAAGTGCAGTTGATCTAGCCAAATCCGGGTGGTGTTCTGAGGTGGTTTGACAAGATGGCCTGTACAACCAGAAAGGAACGCGTGAGCTGGTGCGCGAGCACTGCCGCCGCTGCCGGGACTGGTCGACAACAGAAGTAGCGATGCTGGGACAAGCGAGCACCGCCTGGTGGTCTTCTGTGAAGATCTTGATTGACAAGATGGCTTCTTTGATGTCAAGTGCAGTTGATCTAGCCAAATCCGGGTGGTGTTCTGAGATGATCTTGCTTGACAAGATAGCCTGTACAACCAGAAAGGAACGCGTGAGCTGGTGCGCGAGCACTGCCACCGCTGCCGGGACTGGTCGACAACAGAAGTAGCGATTCCGCGACAAGCGAGCACCGCCTGGTGGTCTTCTGTGAAGATCTTGATTGACAAGATGGCTTCTTTGATGTCAAGTGCAGTTGATCTAGCCAAATCCGGGTGGTGTTCTGAGATGATCTTGCTCGGCAGATTGCCTGTACAACCAGCAAGGAACGCGTGAGCTGGTGCACGAGCACTGCCGCCGCTGCCATGACTGGTCGACAACAGAAGTAGCGATGCTGGCACAAGCGAGCACCGCCTGGTGGTCTTCTGTGAAGATCTTGATTGGCAAGATGGCTTCTTTGATGTCAAGTGCACTTGATTTAGCCAAATCCGGGTGGTGTCCTGAGATGATCTTGCTTGACAAGATAGCCTGTACAACCAGAATGGAACGCGTGAGCTGGTGCGCGAGCACTGCCGCCGCTGCCGGGACTGGTCGACAACAGAAGTAGCGATGCTGGGACAAGGGAGCACCGCCTCGTGGTCTTCTGTGAAGATCTTGATTGACAAGATGGCTTCTTTGATGCCAAGTGCAGTTGATTTAGCCAAATCCGGGTGGTGTTCTGAGGTAATCTTCCTTGACAAGATAGCCTGTACAACCAGAAAGGAACGCGTGAGCTGGTGCGCGAGCACTGCCGCCGCTGCCGGGACTGGTCGACAACAGAAGTAGCGATGCTGGGACAAGCGAGAACCGCCTGGTGGTCTTCTGTGAAAATCTTGATTGACAAGATGGCTTCTTTGATGTCGAGTGAGTTGATCTAGCCAAATCCGGGTGGTGTTCTGAGATGATCTTGCTTGACAAGATAGCCTGTACAACCAGAAAGGAACGCGTGAGCTGGTGCGCGAGCACTGCCGCCGCTGCCGAGACTGGTCGACAACAGAAGTAGCGATGCTGGGACAAGGGAGCACCGCCTGGTGGTCTTCTGTGAAGATCTTGATTGACAAGATGGCTTCTTTGATGCCAAGTGCAGTTGATCTAGCCAAATCCGGGTGGTGTTCTGAGGTGATCTTGCTTGACAAGATAGCCTGTACAACCAGAAAGGAACGCGTGCGCTGGTGAGCGAGCACTGCCGCCGCTGCCGAGACTGGTCGACAACAGAAGTAGCGATTCTGGGACAGGGGAGCACCGCCTGGTGGTCTTCTGTGAAGATCTTGATTGACAAGATGGCTTCTTTGATGCCAAGTGCAGTTGATCTAGCCAAATCCGGGTGGTGTTCTGAGGTGGTTTGACAACATGGCCTGTACAACCAGAAAGGAACGCGTGAGCTGGTGCGCGAGCACTGCCGCCGCTGCCGGGACTGGTCGACAACAGAAGTAGCGATGCTGGGACAAGCGAGAACCGCCTGGTGGTCTTCTGTGAAGATCTTCATTGACAAGATGGCTTCTTAGATGTCAAGTGCAGTTGATCTAGCCAAATCCGGGTGGTGTCCTGAGATGATCTTGCTTGACAAGATAGCCTGTACAACAAGAAAGGAACGCGTGAGCTGGTGCGCGAGCACTGCCGCCGCTGCCGAGACTGGTCGACTACAGAAGTAGCGATGCTGGGACAAGGGAGCACCGCCAGGTGGTCTTCTGTGAAGATCTTGATTGACAAGATGGCTTCTTTGATGTCAAGTGCGGTTGATCTAGCCAAATCCGGGTGGTGTTGTGAGAGGATCTTACTTGACCAGATAGCCTGTACAACCAGAAAGGAACGCGTGAGCTGGTGTGCGAGCACTGCCGCCGCTGCCGAGACTGGTCGACAACAGAAGTGGCGATGCTGGGACAAGCGAGCACCGCCTGTTGGTCTTCTGTGAAGATCTTGATTGACAAGATGGCTTCTTTGATGTCAAGTGCAGTTGATCTAGCCAAATCCGGGTGGTGTTCTGAGGTGATCTTGCTTGACAAGATGGCCTGTACAACCAGAAAGGAACGCGTGAGCTGGTGCGCGAGCACTGCCGCCGCTGCCGGGACTGGTCGACAACAGAAGTAGCGATGCTGGGACAAGCGAGAACCGCCTGGTGGTCTTCTGTGAAGATCTTGATTGACAAGATGGCTTCTTTGATGTCAGGTGCAGTTGATCTAGTCAAATCCGGGTGGTGTACTGAGATGATCTTGCTTGACAAGATAACCTGTACAACCAGAAAGGAACGCGTGAGCTGGTGCGCGAGCGCTGCCGCCGCTGCCGAGACTGGTCGACAACAGAAGTAGCGATTCTACGACAAGCGAGCACCGCCTGATGATCTTCTGTGAAGATCTTGATTGACAAGATGGCTTCTTTGATGTCAAGTGCAGTTGATCTAGCCAAATCCGGGTGGTGTTCTGAGATGATCTTGCTTGACAGATTGCCTGTACAACCAGCAAGGAACGCGTGAGCTGGTGCGCGAGCACTGCCGCCGCTGCAGGGACTGGTCGACAACAGAAGTAGCGATGCTGGGACAAGCGAGCACCGCCTGGTGGTCTTCTGTGAATATCTTGATTGGCAAGATGGCTTCTTTGATGTCAAGTGCTCTTGATTTAGCCAAATCCGGGTGGTGTTCTGAGGTGATCTTGCTTGACAAGATAGCCTGTACAACCAGAAAGTAACGCGTGATCTGGTGCGCGAGCACTGCCGCCGCTGGCGAGACTATTCGACAACAGAAGTAGCGATGCTGGGACAAGGGAGCACCGCCTGGTGGTCTTCTGTGAAGATCTTGATTGACAAGATGGCTTCTTTGATGCCAAGTGCAGTTGATCTAGCCAAATCCGGGTGGTGTTCTGAGGTGATCTAGCTTGACAAGATGGCCTATACAACCAGAAAGGAACGCGTGAGCTGGTGCGCGAGCACTGCCGCCGCTGCCGGGACTGGTCGACAACAGAAGTAGCGATGCTGGGACAAGCGAGAACCGCCTGGTGGTCTTCTGTGAAGATCTTGATTGACAAGATGGCTTCTTTGATGTCAAGTGCAGTTGATCTAGCCAAATCCGGGTGGTGTCCTGAGATGATCTTGCTTGACAAGATAGCCCGTACAACCAGAAAGGAACGAGTGAGCTGGTGCGCGAGCACTGCCGCCGCTGCCGGGACTGGTCGACAACAGAAGTAGCGATGCTGGGACAAGGGTGCACCGCCTGGTGGTCTTCTGTGAAGATCTTGATTGACAAGATGGCTTCTTTGATGCCAAGTGCAGTTGATCTAGCCAAATCCGGGTGGTGTTCTGAGGTGATCTTGCTTGACAAGATGGCCTGTACAACCAGAAAGGAACGCGTGAGCTGGTGCGCGAGCACTGCCGCCACTGCGGGGACTGCTCGACAACAGAAGTAGCGATTCTGCGACAAGCGAGCACCGCCTGGTGGTCTTCTGTGAAGATCTTGATTGACAAGATGGCTTGTTTGATGTCAAGTGCAGTTGATCTAGCCAAATCCGGGTGGTGTTCTGAGATCATCTTGCTTGAAAGATAGCCTGTGCAACCAGAAACGAACGCATGAGCTGGTGCGCGAGCACTGCCGCCGCTACCGAGACTGGTCGACAACAGAAGTAGCGATGCTGGGACAAGCGAGCACCGCCTGGTGGTCTTCTGTGAAGATCTTGATTGACAAGATGGCTTCTTTGATGCCAAGTGCAGTTGATCTAGCCAAATCCGGGTGGTGTTCTGAGGTGGTTTGACAAGATGGCCTGTACAACCAGAAAGGAACGCGTGAGCTGGTGCGCGAGCACTGCCGCCGCTGCCGGGACTGGTCGACAACAGAAGTAGCGATGCTGGGACAAGCGAGCACCGCCTGGTGGTCTTCTGTGAAGATCTTGATTGACAAGATGGCTTCTTTGATGTCAAGTGCAGTTGATCTAGCCAAATCCGGGTGGTGTTCTGAGATGATCTTGCTTGACAAGATAGCCTGTACAACCAGAAAGGAACGCGTGAGCTGGTGCGCGAGCACTGCCACCGCTGCCGGGACTGGTCGACAACAGAAGTAGCGATTCCGCGACAAGCGAGCACCGCCTGGTGGTCTTCTGTGAAGATCTTGATTGACAAGATGGCTTCTTTGATGTCAAGTGCAGTTGATCTAGCCAAATCCGGGTGGTGTTCTGAGATGATCTTGCTCGGCAGATTGCCTGTACAACCAGCAAGGAACGCGTGAGCTGGTGCACGAGCACTGCCGCCGCTGCCGGGACTGGTCGACAACAGAAGTAGCGATGCTGGCACAAGCGAGCACCGCCTGGTGGTCTTCTGTGAAGATCTTGATTGGCAAGATGGCTTCTTTGATGTCAAGTGCACTTGATTTAGCCAAATCCGGGTGGTGTCCTGAGATGATCTTGCTTGACAAGATAGCCTGTACAACCAGAATGGAACGCGTGAGCTGGTGCGCGAGCACTGCCGCCGCTGCCGGGACTGGTCGACAACAGAAGTAGCGATGCTGGGACAAGGGAGCACCGCCTCGTGGTCTTCTGTGAAGATCTTGATTGACAAGATGGCTTCTTTGATGCCAAGTGCAGTTGATTTAGCCAAATCCGGGTGGTGTTCTGAGGTAATCTTCCTTGACAAGATAGCCTGTACAACCAGAAAGGAACGCGTGAGCTGGTGCGCGAGCACTGCCGCCGCTGCCGGGACTGGTCGACAACAGAAGTAGCGATGCTGGGACAAGCGAGAACCGCCTGGTGGTCTTCTGTGAAAATCTTGATTGACAAGATGGCTTCTTTGATGTCAAGTGAGTTGATCTAGCCAAATCCGGGTGGTGTTCTGAGATGATCTTGCTTGACAAGATAGCCTGTACAACCAGAAAGGAACGCGTGAGCTGGTGCGCGAGCACTGCCGCCGCTGCCGAGACTGGTCGACAACAGAAGTAGCGATGCTGGGACAAGGGAGCACCGCCTGGTGGTCTTCTGTGAAGATCTTGATTGACAAGATGGCTTCTTTGATGCCAAGTGCAGTTGATCTAGCCAAATCCGGGTGGTGTTCTGAGGTGATCTTGCTTGACAAGATAGCCTGTACAACCAGAAAGGAACGCGTGCGCTGGTGAGCGAGCACTGCCGCCGCTGCCGAGACTGGTCGACAACAGAAGTAGCGATTCTGGGACAGGGGAGCACCGCCTGGTGGTCTTCTGTGAAGATCTTGATTGACAAGATGGCTTCTTTGATGCCAAGTGCAGTTGATCTAGCCAAATCCGGGTGGTGTTCTGAGGTGGTTTGACAACATGGCCTGTACAACCAGAAAGGAACGCGTGAGCTGGTGCGCGAGCACTGCCGCCGCTGCCGGGACTGGTCGACAACAGAAGTAGCGATGCTGGGACAAGCGAGAACCGCCTGGTGGTCTTCTGTGAAGATCTTCATTGACAAGATGGCTTCTTAGATGTCAAGTGCAGTTGATCTAGCCAAATCCGGGTGGTGTCCTGAGATGATCTTGCTTGACAAGATAGCCTGTACAACAAGAAAGGAACGCGTGAGCTGGTGCGCGAGCACTGCCGCCGCTGCCGAGACTGGTCGACTACAGAAGTAGCGATGCTGGGACAAGGGAGCACCGCCAGGTGGTCTTCTGTGAAGATCTTGATTGACAAGATGGCTTCTTTGATGTCAAGTGCGGTTGATCTAGCCAAATCCGGGTGGTGTTGTGAGAGGATCTTACTTGACCAGATAGCCTGTACAACCAGAAAGGAACGCGTGAGCTGGTGTGCGAGCACTGCCGCCGCTGCCGAGACTGGTCGACAACAGAAGTGGCGATGCTGGGACAAGCGAGCACCGCCTGTTGGTCTTCTGTGAAGATCTTGATTGACAAGATGGCTTCTTTGATGTCAAGTGCAGTTGATCTAGCCAAATCCGGGTGGTGTTCTGAGGTGATCTTGCTTGACAAGATGGCCTGTACAACCAGAAAGGAACGCGTGAGCTGGTGCGCGAGCACTGCCGCCGCTGCCGGGACTGGTCGACAACAGAAGTAGCGATGCTGGGACAAGCGAGAACCGCCTGGTGGTCTTCTGTGAAGATCTTGATTGACAAGATGGCTTCTTTGATGTCAGGTGCAGTTGATCTAGTCAAATCCGGGTGGTGTACTGAGATGATCTTGCTTGACAAGATAACCTGTACAACCAGAAAGGAACGCGTGAGCTGGTGCGCGAGCGCTGCCGCCGCTGCCGAGACTGGTCGACAACAGAAGTAGCGATTCTACGACAAGCGAGCACCGCCTGATGATCTTCTGTGAAGATCTTGATTGACAAGATGGCTTCTTTGATGTCAAGTGCAGTTGATCTAGCCAAATCCGGGTGGTGTTCTGAGATGATCTTGCTTGACAGATTGCCTGTACAACCAGCAAGGAACGCGTGAGCTGGTGCGCGAGCACTGCCGCCGCTGCAGGGACTGGTCGACAACAGAAGTAGCGATGCTGGGACAAGCGAGCACCGCCTGGTGGTCTTCTGTGAATATCTTGATTGGCAAGATGGCTTCTTTGATGTCAAGTGCACTTGATTTAGCCAAATCCGGGTGGTGTTCTGAGGTGATCTTGCTTGACAAGATAGCCTGTACAACCAGAAAGTAACGCGTGATCTGGTGCGCGAGCACTGCCGCCGCTGGCGAGACTATTCGACAACAGAAGTAGCGATGCTGGGACAAGGGAGCACCGCCTGGTGGTCTTCTGTGAAGATCTTGATTGACAAGATGGCTTCTTTGATGCCAAGTGCAGTTGATCTAGCCAAATCCGGGTGGTGTTCTGAGGTGATCTAGCTTGACAAGATGGCCTATACAACCAGAAAGGAACGCGTGAGCTGGTGCGCGAGCACTGCCGCCGCTGCCGGGACTGGTCGACAACAGAAGTAGCGATGCTGGGACAAGCGAGAACCGCCTGGTGGTCTTCTGTGAAGATCTTGATTGACAAGATGGCTTCTTTGATGTCAAGTGCAGTTGATCTAGCCAAATCCGGGTGGTGTCCTGAGATGATCTTGCTTGACAAGATAGCCCGTACAACCAGAAAGGAACGAGTGAGCTGGTGCGCGAGCACTGCCGCCGCTGCCGGGACTGGTCGACAACAGAAGTAGCGATGCTGGGACAAGGGTGCACCGCCTGGTGGTCTTCTGTGAAGATCTTGATTGACAAGATGGCTTCTTTGATGCCAAGTGCAGTTGATCTAGCCAAATCCGGGTGGTGTTCTGAGGTGATCTTGCTTGACAAGATGGCCTGTACAACCAGAAAGGAACGCGTGAGCTGGTGCGCGAGCACTGCCGCCACTGCGGGGACTGCTCGACAACAGAAGTAGCGATTCTGCGACAAGCGAGCACCGCCTGGTGGTCTTCTGTGAAGATCTTGATTGACAAGATGGCTTGTTTGATGTCAAGTGCAGTTGATCTAGCCAAATCCGGGTGGTGTTCTGAGATCATCTTGCTTGACAGATTCCCTGTACAACCAGCAAGGAACACGTGAGCTGGTGCGCGAGCACGGCCGCCGCTGCCGGGACTGGTCGACAACAGAAGTAGCGATGCTGGGACAAGCGAGCACCGCCTGGTGGTCTTCTGTGAAGATCTTGATTGGCAAGATGGCTTCTTTGATGTCAAGTGCACTTGATTTAGCCACATCCGGGTGGTGTCCTTAGATGATCTTGCTTAACAAGATAGCCTGTACATCCAGAATGGAACGCGTGAGCTGGTGCGCGAGCACTGCCGCCGCTGCCGGGACTGGTCGACAACAGAAGTAGCGATGCTGGGACAAGGGAGCACAGCCTGGTGGTCTTCTGTGAAGATCTTGATTGACAAGATGGCTTCTTTGATGCCAAGTGCAGTTGATCTAGCCAAATCCGGGTGGTGTTCTGAGGTGATCTGGCTTGACAAGATAGCCTGTACAACCAGAAAGGAACGCGTGCGCTGGTGAGCGAGCACTGCCGCCGCTGCCGAGACTGGTCGACAACAGAAGTAGCGATGCTGGGACAAGGGAGCACCGCCTGGTGGTCTTCTGTGAAGATCTTGATTGACAAGATGGCTTCTTTGATGCCAAGTGCAGTTGATCTAGCCAAATCCGGGTGGTGTTCTGAGGTGGTTTGACAAGATGGCCTGTACCAGCAGAAAGGAACGCGTGAGCTGGTGCGCGAGCACTGCCGCCGCTGCCGGGACTGGTCGACAACAGAAGTAGCGATGCTGGGACAAGCGAGCACCGCCTGGTGGTCTTCTGTGAAGATCTTGATTGACAAGATGGCTTCTTTGATGTCAAGTGCAGTTGATCTAGCCAAATCCGGGTGGTGTCCTGAGATGATCTTGCTTGACAAGATAGCCCGTACAACCAGAAAGGAACGAGTGAGCTGGTGCGCGAGCACTGCCGCCGCTGCCGGGACTGGTCGACAACAGAAGTAGCGATGCTGGGACAAGGGTGCACCGCCTGGTGGTCTTCTGTGAAGATCTTGATTGACAAGATGGCTTCTTTGATGCCAAGTGCAGTTGATCTAGCCAAATCCGGGTGGTGTTCTGAGGTGATCTTGCTTGACAAGATGGCCTGTACAACCAGAAAGGAACGCGTGAGCTGGTGCGCGAGCACTGCCGCCACTGCGGGGACTGCTCGACAACAGAAGTAGCGATTCTGCGACAAGCGAGCACCGCCTGGTGGTCTTCTGTGAAGATCTTGATTGACAAGATGGCTTGTTTGATGTCAAGTGCAGTTGATCTAGCCAAATCCGGGTGGTGTTCTGAGATCATCTTGCTTGACAGATTCCCTGTACAACCAGCAAGGAACACGTGAGCTGGTGCGCGAGCACGGCCGCCGCTGCCGGGACTGGTCGACAACAGAAGTAGCGATGCTGGGACAAGCGAGCACCGCCTGGTGGTCTTCTGTGAAGATCTTGATTGGCAAGATGGCTTCTTTGATGTCAAGTGCACTTGATTTAGCCACATCCGGGTGGTGTCCTGAGATGATCTTGCTTAACAAGATAGCCTGTACATCCAGAATGGAACGCGTGAGCTGGTGCGCGAGCACTGCCGCCGCTGCCGGGACTGGTCGACAACAGAAGTAGCGATGCTGGGACAAGGGAGCACAGCCTGGTGGTCTTCTGTGAAGATCTTGATTGACAAGATGGCTTCTTTGATGCCAAGTGCAGTTGATCTAGCCAAATCCGGGTGGTGTTCTGAGGTGATCTGGCTTGACAAGATAGCCTGTACAACCAGAAAGGAACGCGTGCGCTGGTGAGCGAGCACTGCCGCCGCTGCCGAGACTGGTCGACAACAGAAGTAGCGATGCTGGGACAAGGGAGCACCGCCTGGTGGTCTTCTGTGAAGATCTTGATTGACAAGATGGCTTCTTTGATGCTAAGTGCAGTTGATCTAGCCAAATCCGGGTGGTGTTCTGAGGTGGTTTGACAAGATGGCCTGTACCAGCAGAAAGGAACGCGTGAGCTGGTGCGCGAGCACTGCCGCCGCTGCCGGGACTGGTCGACAACAGAAGTAGCGATGCTGGGACAAGGGAGCACAGCCTGGTGGTCTTCTGTGAAGATCTTGATTGACAAGATGGCTTCTTTGATGTCAAGTGCAGTTGATCTAGCCAAATCCGGGTGGTGTTCTGAGAGGATCTTACTTGACCAGATAGCCTGTACAACCAGAAAGGAACGCGTGAGCTGGTGCGCGAGCACTGCCGCTGCTGCCGAGACTGGTCGACAACAGAAGTGGCGATGCTGGGACAAGCGAGCACCGCCTGTTGGTCTTCTGTGAAGATCTTGATTGACAAGATGGCTTCTTTGATGTCAAGTGCAGTTGATCTAGCCAAATCCGGGTGGTGTTCTGAGATGATCTTGCTTGAAAGATAGCCTGTGCAACCAGAAACGAACGCATGAGCTGGTGCGCGAGCACTGCCGCCGCTGCCGAGACTGGTCGACAACAGAAGTAGCGATGCTGGGACAAGCGAGCACCGCCTGGTGGCCTTCTGTGAAGATCTTGATTGACAAGATGGCTTCTTTGACGTCAGGTGCAGTTGATCTAGTCAAATCCGGGTGGTGTACTGAGATGATCTTGCTTGACAAGATAACCTGTACAACCAGAAAGGAACGCGTGAGCTGGTGCGCGAGCGCTGCCGCCGCTGCCGAGACTGGTCGACAACAGAAGTAGCGATTCTACGACAAGCGAGCACCGCCTGATGGTCTTCTGTGAAGACCTTGATTGACAAGATGGCTTCTTTGATGTCAAGTGCAGTTGATCTAGCCAAATCCGGGTGGTGTTCTGAGATGATCTTGCTTGACAGATTGCCTGTACAACCAGCAAGGAACGCGTGAGCTGGTGCGCGAGCACTGCCGCCGCTACAGGGACTGGTCGACAACAGAAGTAGCGATTCCGCGACAAGCGAGCACCGCCTGGTGGTCTTCTGTGAAGATCTTGATTGACAAGATGGCTTCTTTGATGTCAAGTGCAGTTGATCTAGCCAAATCCGGGTGGTGTTCTGAGATGATCTTGCTCGGCAGATTGCCTGTACAACCAGCAAGGAACGCGTGAGCTGGTGCACGAGCACTGCCGCCGCTGCCGGGACTGGTCGACAACAGAAGTAGCGATGCTGGCACAAGCGAGCACCGCCTGGTGGTCTTCTGTGAAGATCTTGATTGGCAAGATGGCTTCTTTGATGTCAAGTGCACTTGATTTAGCCAAATCCGGGTGGTGTCCTGAGATGATCTTGCTTGACAAGATAGCCTGTACAACCAGAATGGAACGCGTGAGCTGGTGCGCGAGCACTGCCCCCACTGCCGGGACTGGTCGACAACAGAAGTAGCGATGCTGGGACAAGGGAGCACCGCCTGGTGGTCTTCTGTGAAGATCTTGATTGACAAGATGGCTTCTTTGATGCCAAGTGCAGTTGATTTAGCCAAATCCGGGTGGTGTTCTGAGGTAATCTTCCTTGACAAGATAGCCTGTACAACCAGAAAGGAACGCGTGAGCTGGTGCGCGAGCATTGCCGCCGCTGCCGGGACTGGTCGACAACAGAAGTAGCGATGCTGGGACAAGCGAGAACCGCCTGGTGGTCTTCTGTGAAAATCTTGATTGACAAGATGGCTTCTTTGATGTCAATTGAGTTGATCTAGCCAAATCCGGGTGGTGTTCTGAGATGATCTTGCTTGACAAGATAGCCTGTACAACCAGAAAGGAACGCGTGAGCTTGTGCGCGAGCACTGCCGCCGCTGCCGAGACTGGTCGACAACAGAAGTAGCGATGCTGGGACAAGCGAGAACCGCCTGGTGGTCTTCTATGAAAATCTTGATTGACAAGATGGCTTCTTTGATGTCAAGTGAGTTGATCTAGCCAAATCCGGGTGGTGTTCTGAGATGATCTTGCTTGACAAGATAGCCTGTACAACCAGAAAGGAACGCGTGAGCTGGTGCGCGAGCACTACCGCCGCTGCCGAGACTGGTCGACAACAGAAGTAGCGATGCTGGGACAAGGGAGCACCGCCTGGTGGTCTTCTGTGAAGATCTTGATTGACAAGATGGCTTCTTTGATGCCAAGTGCAGTTGATCTAGCCAAATCCGGGTGGTGTTCTGAGGTGATCTTGCTTGACAAGATAGCCTGTACAACCAGAAAGGAACGCGTGCGCTGGTGAGCGAGCACTGCCGCCGCTGCCGAGACTGGTCGACAACAGAAGTAGCGATGCTGGGACAGGGGAGCACCGCCTGGTGGTCTTCTGTGAAGATCTTGATTGACAAGATGGCTTCTTTGATGCCAAGTGCAGTTGATCTAGCCAAATCCGGGTGGTGTTCTGAGGTGGTTTGACAACATGGCCTGTACAACCAGAAAGGAACGCGTGAGCTGGTGCGCGAGCACTGCCGCCGCTGCCGGGACTGGTCGACAACAGAAGTAGCGATGCTGGGACAAGCGAGAACCGCCTGGTGGTCTTCTGTGAAGATCTTCATTGACAAGATGGCTTCTTAGATGTCAAGTGCAGTTGATCTAGCCAAATCCGGGTGGTGTCCTGAGATGATCTTGCTTGACAAGATAGCCTGTACAACAAGAAAGGAACGCGTGAGCTGGTGCGCGAGCACTGCCGCCGCTGCCGAGACTGGTCGACTACAGAAGTAGCGATGCTGGGACAAGGGAGCACCGCCAGGTGGTCTTCTGTGAAGATCTTGATTGACAAGATGGCTTCTTTGATGTCAAGTGCGGTTGATCTAGCCAAATCCGGGTGGTGTTGTGAGAGGATCTTACTTGACCAGATAGCCTGTACAACCAGAAAGGAACGCGTGAGCTGGTGTGCGAGCACTGCCGCCGCTGCCGAGACTGGTCGACAACAGAAGTGGCGATGCTGGGACAAGCGAGCACCGCCTGTTGGTCTTCTGTGAAGATCTTGATTGACAAGATGGCTTCTTTGATGTCAAGTGCAGTTGATCTAGCCAAATCCGGGTGGTGTTCTGAGGTGATCTTGCTTGACAAGATGGCCTGTACAACCAGAAAGGAACGCGTGAGCTGGTGCGCGAGCACTGCCGCCGCTGCCGGGACTGGTCGACAACAGAAGTAGCGATGCTGGGACAAGCGAGAACCGCCTGGTGGTCTTCTGTGAAGATCTTGATTGACAAGATGGCTTCTTTGATGTCAGGTGCAGTTGATCTAGTCAAATCCGGGTGGTGTACTGAGATGATCTTGCTTGACAAGATAACCTGTACAACCAGAAAGGAACGCGTGAGCTGGTGCGCGAGCGCTGCCGCCGCTGCCGAGACTGGTCGACAACAGAAGTAGCGATTCTACGACAAGCGAGCACCGCCTGATGGTCTTCTGTGAAGATCTTGATTGACAAGATGGCTTCTTTGATGTCAAGTGCAGTTGATCTAGCCAAATCCGGGTGGTGTTCTGAGATGATCTTGCTTGACAGATTGCCTGTACAACCAGCAAGGAACGCGTGAGCTGGTGCGCGAGCACTGCCGCCGCTGCAGGGACTGGTCGACAACAGAAGTAGCGATGCTGGGACAAGCGAGCACCGCCTGGTGGTCTTCTGTGAATATCTTGATTGGCAAGATGGCTTCTTTGATGTCAAGTGCACTTGATTTAGCCAAATCCGGGTGGTGTTCTGAGGTGATCTTGCTTGACAAGATAGCCTGTACAACCAGAAAGTAACGCGTGATCTGGTGCGCGAGCACTGCCGCCGCTGGCGAGACTATTCGACAACAGAAGTAGCGATGCTGGGACAAGGGAGCACCGCCTGGTGGTCTTCTGTGAAGATCTTGATTGACAAGATGGCTTCTTTGATGCCAAGTGCAGTTGATCTAGCCAAATCCGGGTGGTGTTCTGAGGTGATCTAGCTTGACAAGATGGCCTATACAACCAGAAAGGAACGCGTGAGCTGGTGCGCGAGCACTGCCGCCGCTGCCGGGACTGGTCGACAACAGAAGTAGCGATGCTGGGACAAGCGAGAACCGCCTGGTGGTCTTCTGTGAAGATCTTGATTGACAAGATGGCTTCTTTGATGTCAAGTGCAGTTGATCTAGCCAAATCCGGGTGGTGTCCTGAGATGATCTTGCTTGACAAGATAGCCCGTACAACCAGAAAGGAACGAGTGAGCTGGTGCGCGAGCACTGCCGCCGCTGCCGGGACTGGTCGACAACAGAAGTAGCGATGCTGGGACAAGGGTGCACCGCCTGGTGGTCTTCTGTGAAGATCTTGATTGACAAGATGGCTTCTTTGATGCCAAGTGCAGTTGATCTAGCCAAATCCGGGTGGTGTTCTGAGGTGATCTTGCTTGACAAGATGGCCTGTACAACCAGAAAGGAACGCGTGAGCTGGTGCGCGAGCACTGCCGCCACTGCGGGGACTGCTCGACAACAGAAGTAGCGATTCTGCGACAAGCGAGCACCGCCTGGTGGTCTTCTGTGAAGATCTTGATTGACAAGATGGCTTTTTTGATGTCAAGTGCAGTTGATCTAGCCAAATCCGGGTGGTGTTCTGAGATCATCTTGCTTGACAGATTCCCTGTACAACCAGCAAGGAACACGTGAGCTGGTGCGCGAGCACGGCCGCCGCTGCCGGGACTGGTCGACAACAGAAGTAGCGATGCTGGGACAAGCGAGCACCGCCTGGTGGTCTTCTGTGAAGATCTTGATTGGCAAGATGGCTTCTTTGATGTCAAGTGCACTTGATTTAGCCACATCCGGGTGGTGTCCTGAGATGATCTTGCTTAACAAGATAGCCTGTACATCCAGAATGGAACGCGTGAGCTGGTGCGCGAGCACTGCCGCCGCTGCCGGGACTGGTCGACAACAGAAGTAGCGATGCTGGGACAAGGGAGCACAGCCTGGTGGTCTTCTGTGAAGATCTTGATTGACAAGATGGCTTCTTTGATGCCAAGTGCAGTTGATCTAGCCAAATCCGGGTGGTGTTCTGAGGTGGTTTGACAAGATGGCCTGTACCAGCAGAAAGGAACGCGTGAGCTGGTGCGCGAGCACTGCCGCCGCTGCCGGGACTGGTCGACAACAGAAGTAGCGATGCTGGGACAAGCGAGCACCGCCTGGTGGTCTTCTGTGAAGATCTTGATTGAAAAGATGGCTTCTTTGATGTCAAGTGCAGTTGATCTAGCCAAATCCGGGTGGTGTTCTGAGAGGATCTTACTTGACCAGATAGCCTGTACAACCAGAAAGGAACGCGTGAGCTGGTGCGCGAGCACTGCCGCTGCTGCCGAGACTGGTCGACAACAGAAGTGGCGATGCTGGGACAAGCGAGCACCGCCTGTTGGTCTTCTGTGAAGATCTTGATTGACAAGATGGCTTCTTTGATGTCAAGTGCAGTTGATCTAGCCAAATCCGGGTGGTGTTCTGAGATGATCTTGCTTGAAAGATAGCCTGTGCAACCAGAAACGAACGCATGAGCTGGTGCGCGAGCACTGCCGCCGCTGCCGAGACTGGTCGACAACAGAAGTAGCGATGCTGGGACAAGCGAGCACCGCCTGGTGGCCTTCTGTGAAGATCTTGATTGACAAGATGGCTTCTTTGACGTCAGGTGCAGTTGATCTAGTCAAATCCGGGTGGTGTACTGAGATGATCTTGCTTGACAAGATAACCTGTACAACCAGAAAGGAACGCGTGAGCTGGTGCGCGAGCGCTGCCGCCGCTGCCGAGACTGGTCGACAACAGAAGTAGCGATTCTACGACAAGCGAGCACCGCCTGATGGTCTTCTGTGAAGACCTTGATTGACAAGATGGCTTCTTTGATGTCAAGTGCAGTTGATCTAGCCAAATCCGGGTGGTGTTCTGAGATGATCTTGCTTGACAGATTGCCTGTACAACCAGCAAGGAACGCGTGAGCTGGTGCGCGAGCACTGCCGCCGCTACAGGGACTGGTCGACAACAGAAGTAGCGATTCCGCGACAAGCGAGCACCGCCTGGTGGTCTTCTGTGAAGATCTTGATTGACAAGATGGCTTCTTTGATGTCAAGTGCAGTTGATCTAGCCAAATCCGGGTGGTGTTCTGAGATGATCTTGCTCGGCAGATTGCCTGTACAACCAGCAAGGAACGCGTGAGCTGGTGCACGAGCACTGCCGCCGCTGCCGGGACTGGTCGACAACAGAAGTAGCGATGCTGGCACAAGCGAGCACCGCCTGGTGGTCTTCTGTGAAGATCTTGATTGGCAAGATGGCTTCTTTGATGTCAAGTGCACTTGATTTAGCCAAATCCGGGTGGTGTCCTGAGATGATCTTGCTTGACAAGATAGCCTGTACAACCAGAATGGAACGCGTGAGCTGGTGCGCGAGCACTGCCCCCACTGCCGGGACTGGTCGACAACAGAAGTAGCGATGCTGGGACAAGGGAGCACCGCCTGGTGGTCTTCTGTGAAGATCTTGATTGACAAGATGGCTTCTTTGATGCCAAGTGCAGTTGATTTAGCCAAATCCGGGTGGTGTTCTGAGGTAATCTTCCTTGACAAGATAGCCTGTACAACCAGAAAGGAACGCGTGAGCTGGTGCGCGAGCACTGCCGCCGCTGCCGGGACTGGTCGACAACAGAAGTAGCGATGCTGGGACAAGCGAGAACCGCCTGGTGGTCTTCTGTGAAAATCTTGATTGACAAGATGGCTTCTTTGATGTCAATTGAGTTGATCTAGCCAAATCCGGGTGGTGTTCTGAGATGATCTTGCTTGACAAGATAGCCTGTACAACCAGAAAGGAACGCGTGAGCTTGTGCGCGAGCACTGCCGCCGCTGCCGAGACTGGTCGACAACAGAAGTAGCGATGCTGGGACAAGGGAGCACCGCCTGGTGGTCTTCTGTGAAGATCTTGATTGACAAGATGGCTTCTTTGATGCCAAGTGCAGTTGATCTAGCCAAATCCGGGTGGTGTTCTGAGGTGATCTTGCTTGACAAGATGGCCTGTACAACCCGAAAGGAACGCGTGAGCTGGTGCGCGAGCACTGCCGCCGCTGCCGAGACTGGTCGACTACAGAAGTAGCGATGCTGGGACAAGGGAGCACAGCCTGGTGGTCTTCTGTGAAGATCTTGATTGACAAGATGGCTTCTTTGATGCCAAGTGCAGTTGATCTAGCCAAATCCGGGTGGTGTTCTGAGGTGATCTTGCTTGACAAGATGGCCTGTACAACCAGAAAGGAACGCGTGAGCTGGTGCGCGAGCACTGCCGCCGCTGCCGGGACTGGTCGACAACAGAAGTAGCCATGCTGGGACAAGCGAGAACCGCCTGGTGGTCTTCTGTGAAGATCTTGATTGACAAGATGGCTTCTTTGATGTCAAGTGCAGTTGATCTAGCCAAATCCGGGTGGTGTCCTGAGATGATCTTGCTTGACAAGATAGCCTGTACAACAAGAAAGGAACGCGTGAGCTGGTGCGCGAGCACTGCCGCCGCTGCCGAGACTGGTCGACTACAGAAGTAGCGATGCTGGGACAAGGGAGCACCGCCAGGTGGTCTTCTGCGAAGATCTTGATTGACAAGATGGCTTCTTTGATGTCAAGTGCGGTTGATCTAGCCAAATCCGGGTGGTGTTGTGACAGGATCTTACTTGACCAGATAGCCTGTACAACCAGAAAGGAACGCGTGAGCTGGTGCGCGAGCGCTTCCGCCGCTGCCGAGACTGGTCGACAACAGAAGTGGCGATGCTGGGACAAGCGAGCACCGCCTGTTGGTCTTCTGTGAAGATCTTGATTGACAAGATGGCTTCTTTGATGTCAAGTGCAGTTGATCTAGCCAAATCCGGGTGGTGTTCTGAGATGATCTTGCTTGAAAGATAGCCTGTGCAACCAGAAACGAACGCATGAGCTGGTGCGCGAGCACTGCCGCCGCTGCCGAGACTGGTCGACAACAGAAGTAGCGATGCTGGGAAAAGCGAGCACCGCCTGGTGGTCTTCTGTGAAGATCTTGATTGACAAGATGGCTTCTTTGATGTCAGGTGCAGTTGATCTAGTCAAATCCGGGTGGTGTACTGAGATGATCTTGCTTGACAAGATAACCTGTACAACCAGAAAGGAACGCGTGAGCTGGTGCGCGAGCACTGCCGCCGCTGCAGGGACTGGTCGACAACAGAAGTAGCGATGCTGGGACAAGCGAGCACCGCCTGGTGGTCTTCTGTGAATATCTTGATTGGCAAAATGGCTTCTTTGATGTCAAGTGCACTTGATTTAGCCAAATCCGGGTGGTGTTCTGAGGTGATCTTGCTTGACAAGATAGCCTGTACAACCAGAAAGTAACGCGTGATCTGGTGCGCGAGCACTGCCGCCGCTGGCGAGACTATTCGACAACAGAAGTAGCGATGCTGGGACAAGGGAGCACCGCCTGGTGGTCTTCTGTGAAGATCTTGATTGACAAGATGGCTTCTTTGATGCCAAGTGCAGTTGATCTAGCCAAATCCGGGTGGTGTTCTGAGGTGATCTAGCTTGACAAGATGGCCTGTACAACCAGAAAGTAACGCGTGATCTGGTGCGCGAGCACTGCCGCCGCTGGCGAGACTATTCGACAACAGAAGTAGCGATGCTGGGACAAGGGAGCACCGCCTGGTGGTCTTCTGTGAAGATCTTGATTGACAAGATGGCTTCTTTGATGCCAAGTGCAGTTGATTTAGCCAAATCCGGGTGGTGTTCTGAGGTAATCTTCCTTGACAAGATAGCCTGTACAACCAGAAAGGAACGCGTGAGCTGGTGCGCGAGCACTGCCGCCGCTGCCGGGACTGGTCGACAACAGAAGTAGCGATGCTGGGACAAGCGAGAACCGCCTGGTGGTCTTCTGTGAAAATCTTGATTGACAAGATGGCTTCTTTGATGTCAAGTGAGCTGATCTAGCCAAATCCGGGTGGTGTTCTGAGATGATCTTGCTTGACCAGATAGCCTGTACAACCAGAAAGGAACGCGTGAGCTGGAGCGCGAGCACTGCCGCCGCTGCCGAGACTGGTCGACAACGGAATTAGCGATGCTGGGACAAGGGAGCACCGCCTGGTGGTCTTCTGTGAAGATCTTGATTGACAAGATGGCTTCTTTGATGCCAAGTGCAGTTGATCTAGCCAAATCCGGGTGGTGTTCTGAGGTGATCTTGCTTGACAAGATGGCCTGTACAACCAGAAAGGAACGCGTGAGCTGGTGCGCGAGCACTGCCGCCGCTGCCGGGACTGGTCGACAACAGAAGTAGCCATGCTGGGACAAGCGAGAACCGCCTGGTGGTCTTCTGTGAAGATCTTGATTGACAAGATGGCTTCTTTGATGTCAAGTGCAGTTGATCTAGCCAAATCCGGGTGGTGTCCTGAGATGATCTTGCTTGACAAGATAGCCTGTACAACAAGAAAGGAACGCGTGAGCTGGTGCGCGAGCACTGCCGCCGCTGCCGAGACTGGTCGACTACAGAAGTAGCGATGCTGGGACAAGGGAGCACCGCCAGGTGGTCTTCTGCGAAGATCTTGATTGACAAGATGGCTTCTTTGATGTCAAGTGCGGTTAATCTAGCCAAATCCGGGTGGTGTTGTGACAGGATCTTACTTGACCAGATAGCCTGTACAACCAGAAAGGAACGCGTGAGCTGGTGCGCGAGCGCTTCCGCCGCTGCCGAGACTGGTCGACAACAGAAGTGGCGATGCTGGGACAAGCGAGCACCGCCTGTTGGTCTTCTGTGAAGATCTTGATTGACAAGATGGCTTCTTTGATGTCAAGTGCAGTTGATCTAGCCAAATCCGGGTGGTGTTCTGAGATGATCTTGCTTGAAAGATAGCCTGTGCAACCAGAAACGAACGCATGAGCTGGTGCGCGAGCACTGCCGCCGCTGCCGAGACTGGTCGACAACAGAAGTAGCGATGCTGGGAAAAGCGAGCACCGCCTGGTGGTCTTCTGTGAAGATCTTGATTGACAAGATGGCTTCTTTGATGTCAGGTGCAGTTGATCTAGTCAAATCCGGGTGGTGTACTGAGATGATCTTGCTTGACAAGATAACCTGTACAACCAGAAAGGAACGCGTGAGCTGGTGCGCGAGCACTGCCGCCGCTGCAGGGACTGGTCGACAACAGAAGTAGCGATGCTGGGACAAGCGAGCACCGCCTGGTGGTCTTCTGTGAATATCTTGATTGGCAAAATGGCTTCTTTGATGTCAAGTGCACTTGATTTAGCCAAATCCGGGTGGTGTTCTGAGGTGATCTTGCTTGACAAGATAGCCTGTACAACCAGAAAGTAACGCGTGATCTGGTGCGCGAGCACTGCCGCCGCTGGCGAGACTATTCGACAACAGAAGTAGCGATGCTGGGACAAGGGAGCACCGCCTGGTGGTCTTCTGTGAAGATCTTGATTGACAAGATGGCTTCTTTGATGCCAAGTGCAGTTGATCTAGCCAAATCCGGGTGGTGTTCTGAGGTGATCTAGCTTGACAAGATGGCCTGTACAACCAGAAAGTAACGCGTGATCTGGTGCGCGAGCACTGCCGCCGCTGGCGAGACTATTCGACAACAGAAGTAGCGATGCTGGGACAAGGGAGCACCGCCTGGTGGTCTTCTGTGAAGATCTTGATTGACAAGATGGCTTCTTTGATGCCAAGTGCAGTTGATTTAGCCAAATCCGGGTGGTGTTCTGAGGTAATCTTCCTTGACAAGATAGCCTGTACAACCAGAAAGGAACGCGTGAGCTGGTGCGCGAGCACTGCCGCCGCTGCCGGGACTGGTCGACAACAGAAGTAGCGATGCTGGGACAAGCGAGAACCGCCTGGTGGTCTTCTGTGAAAATCTTGATTGACAAGATGGCTTCTTTGATGTCAAGTGAGCTGATCTAGCCAAATCCGGGTGGTGTTCTGAGATGATCTTGCTTGACCAGATAGCCTGTACAACCAGAAAGGAACGCGTGAGCTGGAGCGCGAGCACTGCCGCCGCTGCCGAGACTGGTCGACAACGGAATTAGCGATGCTGGGACAAGGGAGCACCGCCTGGTGGTCTTCTGTGAAGATCTTGATTGACAAGATGGCTTCTTTGATGCCAAGTGCAGTTGATCTAGCCAAATCCGGGTGGTGTTCTGAGGTGATCTTGCTTGACAAGATGGCCTGTACAACCCGAAAGGAACGCGTGAGCTGGTGCGCGAGCACTGCCGCCGCTGCCGAGACTGGTCGACTACAGAAGTAGCGATGCTGGGACAAGGGAGCACCGCCTGGTGGTCTTCTGTGAAGATCTTGATTGACAAGATGGCTTCTTTGATGCCAAGTGCAGTTGATCTAGCCAAATCCGGGTGGTGTTCTGAGGTGATCTTGCTTGACAAGATGGCCTGTACAACCAGAAAGGAACGCGTGAGCTGTTGCGCGAGCACTGCCGCCGCTGCCGGGACTGGTCGACAACAGAAGTAGCGATGCTGGGACAAGCGAGAACCGCCTGGTGGTCTTCTGTGAAGATCTTGATTGACAAGATGGCTTCTTTGATGTCAAGTGCAGTTGATCTAGCCAAATCCGGGTGGTGTTCTGAGGTGGTTTGACAAGATGGCCTGTACAACCAGAAAGGAACGCGTGAGCTGGTGCGCGAGCACTGCCGCCGCTGCCGGGACTGGTCGACAACAGAAGTAGCGATGCTGGGACAAGCGAGCACCGCCTGGTGGTCTTCTGTGAAGATCTTGATTGACAAGATGGCTTCTTTGATGCCAAGTGCAGTTGATCTAGCCAAATCCGGGTGGTGTTCTGAGGTGGTTTGACAAGATGGCCTGTACAACCAGAAAGGAACGCGTGAGCTGGTGCGCGAGCACTGCCGCCGCTGCCGGGACTGGTCGACAACAGAAGTAGCGATGCTGGGACAAGCGAGCACCGCCTGGTGGTCTTCTGTGAAGATCTTGATTGAAAAGATGGCTTCTTTGATGCCAAGTGCAGTTGATCTAGCCAAATCCGGGTGGTGTCCTGAGATGATTTTGCTTGACAAGATAGCCCGTACAACCAGAAAGGAACGAGTGAGCTGGTGCGCGAGCACTGCCGCCGCTGCCGGGACTGGTCGACAACAGAAGTAGCGATGCTGGGACAAGGGTGCACCGCCTGGTGCTCTTCTGTGAAGATCTTGATTGACAAGATGGCTTCTTTGATGCCAAGTGCAGTTGATCTAGCCAAATCCGGGTGGTGTTCTGAGGTGATCTTGCTTGACAAGATGGCCTGTACAACCAGAAAGGAACGCGTGAGCTGGTGCGCGAGCACTGCCGCCACTGCGGGGACTGCTCGACAACAGAAGTAGCGATTCTGCGACAAGCGAGCACCGCCTGGTGGTCTTCTGTGAAGATCTTGATTGACAAGATGGCTTGTTTGATGTCAAGTGCAGTTGATCTAGCCAAATCCGGGTGGTGTTCTGAGATCATCTTGCTTGACAGATTCCCTGTACAACCAGCAAGGAACACGTGAGCTGGTGCGCGAGCACGGCCGCCGCTGCCGGGACTGGTCGACAACAGAAGTAGCGATGCTGGGACAAGGGAGCACAGCCTGGTGGTCTTCTGTGAAGATCTTGATTGACAAGATGCCTTCTTTGATGCCAAGTGCAGCTGATCTAGCCAAATGCGGGTGGTGTTCTGAGGTGATCTGGCTTGACAAGATAGCCTGTACAACCAGAAAGGAACGCGTGCGCTGGTGAGCGAGCACTGCCGCCGCTGCCGAGACTGGTCGACAACAGAAGTAGCGATGCTGGGACAAGGGAGCACCGCCTGGTGGTCTTCTGTGAAGATCTTGATTGACAAGATGGCTTCTTTGATGCCAAGTGCAGTTGATCTAGCCAAATCCGGGTGGTGTTCTGAGGTGGTTTGACAAGATGGCCTGTACAACCAGAAAGGAACGCGTGAGCTGGTGCGCGAGCACTGCCGCCGCTGCCGGGACTGGTCGACAACAGAAGTAGCGATGCTGGGACAAGCGAGCACCGCCTGGTGGTCTTCTGTGAAGATCTTGATTGAAAAGATGGCTTCTTTGATGTCAAGTGCAGTTGATCTAGCCAAATCCGGGTGGTGTTCTGAGAGGATCTTACTTGACCAGATAGCCTGTACAACCAGAAAGGAACGCGTGAGCTGGTGCGCGAGCACTGCCGCTGCTGCCGAGACTGGTCGACAACAGAAGTGGCGATGCTGGGACAAGCGAGCACCGCCTGTTGGTCTTCTGTGAAGATCTTGATTGACAAGATGGCTTCTTTGATGTCAAGTGCAGTTGATCTAGCCAAATCCGGGTGGTGTTCTGAGATGATCTTGCTTGAAAGATAGCCTGCGCAACCAGAAACGAACGCATGAGCTGGTGCGCGAGCACTGCCGCCGCTGCCGAGACTGGTCGACAACAGAAGTAGCGATGCTGGGACAAGCGAGCACCGCCTGGTGGCCTTCTGTGAAGATCTTGATTGACAAGATGGCTTCTTTGATGTCAGGTGCAGTTGATCTAGTCAAATCCGGGTGGTGTACTGAGATGATCTTGCTTGACAAGATAACCTGTACAACCAGAAAGGAACGCGTGAGCTGGTGCGCGAGCGCTGCCGCCGCTGCCGAGACTGGTCGACAACAGAAGTAGCGATTCTACGACAAGCGAGCACCGCCTGATGGTCTTCTGTGAAGATCTTGATTGACAAGATGGCTTCTTTGATGGCAAGTGCAGTTGATCTAGCCAAATCCGGGTGGTGTTCTGAGATGATCTTGCTTGACAGATTGCCTGTACAACCAGCAAGGAACGCGTGAGCTGGTGCGCGAGCACTGCCGCCGCTGCAGGGACTGGTCGACAACAGAAGTAGCGATGCTGGGACAAGCGAGCACCGCCTGGTGGTCTTCTGTGAATATCTTGATTGGCAAGATGGCTTCTTTGATGTCAAGTGCACTTGATTTAGCCAAATCCGGGTGGTGTCCTGAGATGATCTTGCTTGACAAGATAGCCTGTACAACCAGAATGGAACGCGTGAGCTGGTGCGCGAGCACTGCCGCCGCTGCCGGGACTGGTCGACAACAGAAGTAGCGATGCTGGGACAAGGGAGCAGCGCCTGGTTGTCTTCTGTGAAGATCTTGATTGACAAGATGGCTTCTTTGATGCCAAGTGCAGTTGATCTAGCCAAATCCGGGTGGTGTTCTGAGGTGATCTTGCTTGACAAGATGGCCTGTACAACCAGAAAGGAACGCGTGAGCTGGTGCGCGAGCACTGCCGCCGCTGCCGGGACTGGTCGACAACAGAAGTAGCCATGCTGGGACAAGCGAGAACCGCCTGGTGGTCTTCTGTGAAGATCTTGATTGACAAGATGGCTTCTTTGATGTCAAGTGCAGTTGATCTAGCCAAATCCGGGTGGTGTCCTGAGATGATCTTGCTTGACAAGATAGCCTGTACAACAAGAAAGGAACGCGTGAGCTGGTGCGCGAGCACTGCCGCCGCTGCCGAGACTGGTCGACTACAGAAGTAGCGATGCTGGGACAAGGGAGCACCGCCAGGTGGTCTTCTGCGAAGATCTTGATTGACAAGATGGCTTCTTTGATGTCAAGTGCGGTTGATCTAGCCAAATCCGGGTGGTGTTGTGACAGGATCTTACTTGACCAGATAGCCTGTACAACCAGAAAGGAACGCGTGAGCTGGTGCGCGAGCGCTTCCGCCGCTGCCGAGACTGGTCGACAACAGAAGTGGCGATGCTGGGACAAGCGAGCACCGCCTGTTGGTCTTCTGTGAAGATCTTGATTGACAAGATGGCTTCTTTGATGTCAAGTGCAGTTGATCTAGCCAAATCCGGGTGGTGTTCTGAGATGATCTTGCTTGAAAGATAGCCTGTGCAACCAGAAACGAACGCATGAGCTGGTGCGCGAGCACTGCCGCCGCTGCCGAGACTGGTCGACAACAGAAGTAGCGATGCTGGGAAAAGCGAGCACCGCCTGGTGGTCTTCTGTGAAGATCTTGATTGACAAGATGGCTTCTTTGATGTCAGGTGCAGTTGATCTAGTCAAATCCGGGTGGTGTACTGAGATGATCTTGCTTGACAAGATAACCTGTACAACCAGAAAGGAACGCGTGAGCTGGTGCGCGAGCACTGCCGCCGCTGCAGGGACTGGTCGACAACAGAAGTAGCGATGCTGGGACAAGCGAGCACCGCCTGGTGGTCTTCTGTGAATATCTTGATTGGCAAAATGGCTTCTTTGATGTCAAGTGCACTTGATTTAGCCAAATCCGGGTGGTGTTCTGAGGTGATCTTGCTTGACAAGATAGCCTGTACAACCAGAAAGTAACGCGTGATCTGGTGCGCGAGCACTGCCGCCGCTGGCGAGACTATTCGACAACAGAAGTAGCGATGCTGGGACAAGGGAGCACCGCCTGGTGGTCTTCTGTGAAGATCTTGATTGACAAGATGGCTTCTTTGATGCCAAGTGCAGTTGATCTAGCCAAATCCGGGTGGTGTTCTGAGGTGATCTAGCTTGACAAGATGGCCTGTACAACCAGAAAGTAACGCGTGATCTGGTGCGCGAGCACTGCCGCCGCTGGCGAGACTATTCGACAACAGAAGTAGCGATGCTGGGACAAGGGAGCACCGCCTGGTGGTCTTCTGTGAAGATCTTGATTGACAAGATGGCTTCTTTGATGCCAAGTGCAGTTGATTTAGCCAAATCCGGGTGGTGTTCTGAGGTAATCTTCCTTGACAAGATAGCCTGTACAACCAGAAAGGAGCGCGTGAGCTGGTGCGCGAGCACTGCCGCCGCTGCCGGGACTGGTCGACAACAGAAGTAGCGATGCTGGGACAAGCGAGAACCGCCTGGTGGTCTTCTGTGAAAATCTTGATTGACAAGATGGCTTCTTTGATGTCAAGTGAGCTGATCTAGCCAAATCCGGGTGGTGTTCTGAGATGATCTTGCTTGACCAGATAGCCTGTACAACCAGAAAGGAACGCGTGAGCTGGAGCGCGAGCACTGCCGCCGCTGCCGAGACTGGTCGACAACGGAATTAGCGATGCTGGGACAAGGGAGCACCGCCTGGTGGTCTTCTGTGAAGATCTTGATTGACAAGATGGCTTCTTTGATGCCAAGTGCAGTTGATCTAGCCAAATCCGGGTGGTGTTCTGAGGTGATCTTGCTTGACAAGATGGCCTGTACAACCCGAAAGGAACGCGTGAGCTGGTGCGCGAGCACTGCCGCCGCTGCCGAGACTGGTCGACTACAGAAGTAGCGATGCTGGGACAAGGGAGCACCGCCTGGTGGTCTTCTGTGAAGATCTTGATTGACAAGATGGCTTCTTTGATGCCAAGTGCAGTTGATCTAGCCAAATCCGGGTGGTGTTCTGAGGTGATCTTGCTTGACAAGATGGCCTGTACAACCAGAAAGGAACGCGTGAGCTGTTGCGCGAGCACTGCCGCCGCTGCCGGGACTGGTCGACAACAGAAGTAGCGATGCTGGGACAAGCGAGAACCGCCTGGTGGTCTTCTGTGAAGATCTTGATTGACAAGATGGCTTCTTTGATGTCAAGTGCAGTTGATCTAGCCAAATCCGGGTGGTGTTCTGAGGTGGTTTGACAAGATGGCCTGTACAACCAGAAAGGAACGCGTGAGCTGGTGCGCGAGCACTGCCGCCGCTGCCGGGACTGGTCGACAACAGAAGTAGCGATGCTGGGACAAGCGAGCACCGCCTGGTGGTCTTCTGTGAAGATCTTGATTGACAAGATGGCTTCTTTGATGCCAAGTGCAGTTGATCTAGCCAAATCCGGGTGGTGTTCTGAGGTGGTTTGACAAGATGGCCTGTACAATCAGAAAGGAACGCGTGAGCTGGTGCGCGAGCACTGCCGCCGCTGCCGGGACTGGTCGACAACAGAAGTAGCGATGCTGGGACAAGCGAGCACCGCCTGGTGGTCTTCTGTGAAGATCTTGATTGAAAAGATGGCTTCTTTGATGCCAAGTGCAGTTGATCTAGCCAAATCCGGGTGGTGTCCTGAGATGATTTTGCTTGACAAGATAGCCCGTACAACCAGAAAGGAACGAGTGAGCTGGTGCGCGAGCACTGCCGCCGCTGCCGGGACTGGTCGACAACAGAAGTAGCGATGCTGGGACAAGGGTGCACCGCCTGGTGCTCTTCTGTGAAGATCTTGATTGACAAGATGGCTTCTTTGATGCCAAGTGCAGTTGATCTAGCCAAATCCGGGTGGTGTTCTGAGGTGATCTTGCTTGACAAGATGGCCTGTACAACCAGAAAGGAACGCGTGAGCTGGTGCGCGAGCACTGCCGCCACTGCGGGGACTGCTCGACAACAGAAGTAGCGATTCTGCGACAAGCGAGCACCGCCTGGTGGTCTTCTGTGAAGATCTTGATTGACAAGATGGCTTGTTTGATGTCAAGTGCAGTTGATCTAGCCAAATCCGGGTGGTGTTCTGAGATCATCTTGCTTGACAGATTCCCTGTACAACCAGCAAGGAACACGTGAGCTGGTGCGCGAGCACGGCCGCCGCTGCCGGGACAGGTCGACAACAGAAGTAGCGATGCTGGGACAAGGGAGCACAGCCTGGTGGTCTTCTGTGAAGATCTTGATTGACAAGATGCCTTCTTTGATGCCAAGTGCAGCTGATCTAGCCAAATGCGGGTGGTGTTCTGAGGTGATCTGGCTTGACAAGATAGCCTGTACAACCAGAAAGGAACGCGTGCGCTGGTGAGCGAGCACTGCCGCCGCTGCCGAGACTGGTCGACAACAGAAGTAGCGATGCTGGGACAAGGGAGCACCGCCTGGTGGTCTTCTGTGAAGATCTTGATTGACAAGATGGCTTCTTTGATGCCAAGTGCAGTTGATCTAGCCAAATCCGGGTGGTGTTCTGAGGTGGTTTGACAAGATGGCCTGTACAACCAGAAAGGAACGCGTGAGCTGGTGCGCGAGCACTGCCGCCGCTGCCGGGACTGGTCGACAACAGAAGTAGCGATGCTGGGACAAGCGAGCACCGCCTGGTGGTCTTCTGTGAAGATCTTGATTGAAAAGATGGCTTCTTTGATGTCAAGTGCAGTTGATCTAGCCAAATCCGGGTGGTGTTCTGAGAGGATCTTACTTGACCAGATAGCCTGTACAACCAGAAAGGAACGCGTGAGCTGGTGCGCGAGCACTGCCGCTGCTGCCGAGACTGGTCGACAACAGAAGTGGCGATGCTGGGACAAGCGAGCACCGCCTGTTGGTCTTCTGTGAAGATCTTGATTGACAAGATGGCTTCTTTGATGTCAAGTGCAGTTGATCTAGCCAAATCCGGGTGGTGTTCTGAGATGATCTTGCTTGAAAGATAGCCTGCGCAACCAGAAACGAACGCATGAGCTGGTGCGCGAGCACTGCCGCCGCTGCCGAGACTGGTCGACAACAGAAGTAGCGATGCTGGGACAAGCGAGCACCGCCTGGTGGCCTTCTGTGAAGATCTTGATTGACAAGATGGCTTCTTTGATGTCAGGTGCAGTTGATCTAGTCAAATCCGGGTGGTGTACTGAGATGATCTTGCTTGACAAGATAACCTGTACAACCAGAAAGGAACGCGTGAGCTGGTGCGCGAGCGCTGCCGCCGCTGCCGAGACTGGTCGACAACAGAAGTAGCGATTCTACGACAAGCGAGCACCGCCTGATGGTCTTCTGTGAAGATCTTGATTGACAAGATGGCTTCTTTGATGGCAAGTGCAGTTGATCTAGCCAAATCCGGGTGGTGTTCTGAGATGATCTTGCTTGACAGATTGCCTGTACAACCAGCAAGGAACGCGTGAGCTGGTGCGCGAGCACTGCCGCCGCTGCAGGGACTGGTCGACAACAGAAGTAGCGATGCTGGGACAAGCGAGCACCGCCTGGTGGTCTTCTGTGAATATCTTGATTGGCAAGATGGCTTCTTTGATGTCAAGTGCACTTGATTTAGCCAAATCCGGGTGGTGTCCTGAGATGATCTTGCTTGACAAGATAGCCTGTACAACCAGAATGGAACGCGTGAGCTGGTGCGCGAGCACTGCCGCCGCTGCCGGGACTGGTCGACAACAGAAGTAGCGATGCTGGGACAAGGGAGCAGCGCCTGGTTGTCTTCTGTGAAGATCTTGATTGACAAGATGGCTTCTTTGATGCCAAGTGCAGCTGATCTAGCCAAATCCGGGTGGTGTTCTGAGGTGATCTTACTTGACAAGATAGCCTGTACAACCAGAAAGGAACGCGTGAGCTGGTGCGCGAGCACTGCCGCCGCTGCCGGGACTGGTCGACAACAGAAGTAGCGATGCTGGGACAAGCGAGAACCGCCTGGTGGTCTTTTGTGAAGATCTTGATTGACAAGATGGCTTCTTTGATGTCAAGTGCAGTTGATCTAGCCGAATCCGGGTGGCGTCCTGAGATGATCTTGCTTGACAAGATGGCCTATACAACCAGAAAGGAACGCGTGAGCTGGTGCGCGAGCACTGCCGCCGCTGCAGGGACTGGTCGACAACAGAAGTAGCGATGCTGGGACAAGCGAGCACCGCCTGGTGGTCTTCTGCGAAGATCTTGATTGACAAGATGGCTTCTTTGATGCCAAGTGCAGTTGATCTAGCCAAATCCGGGTGGTGTTCTGAGGTGATCTAGCTTGACAAGATGGCCTATACAACCAGAAAGGAACGCGTGAGCTGGTGCGCGAGCACTGCCGCCGCTGCCGGGACTGGTCGACAACAGAAGTAGCGATGCTGGGACAAGCGAGAACCGCCTGGTGGTCTTCTGTGAAGATCTTGATTGACAAGATGGCTTCTTTGATGTCAAGTGCAGTTGATCTAGCCAAATCCGGGTGGTGTCCTGAGATGATCTTGCTTGACAAGATAGCCCGTACAACCAGAAAGGAACGAGTGAGCTGGTGCGCGAGCACTGCCGCCGCTGCCGGTACTGGTCGACAACAGAAGTAGCGATGCTGGGACAAGGGTGCACCGCCTGGTGGTCTTCTGTGAAGATCTTGATTGACAAGATGGCTTCTTTGATGCCAAGTGCAGTTGATCTAGCCAAATCCGGGTGGTGTTCTGAGGTGATCTTGCTTGACAAGATGGCCTGTACAACCAGAAAGGAACGCGTGAGCTGGTGCGCGAGCACTGCCGCCACTGCGGGGACTGCTCGACAACAGAAGTAGCGATTCTGCGACAAGCGAGCACCGCCTGGTGGTCTTCTGTGAAGATCTTGATTGACAAGATGGCTTGTTTGATGTCAAGTGCAGTTGATCTAGCCAAATCCGGGTGGTGTTCTGAGATCATCTTGCTTGACAGATTCCCTGTACAACCAGCAAGGAACACGTGAGCTGGTGCGCGAGCACGGCCGCCGCTGCCGGGACTGGTCGACAACAGAAGTAGCGATGCTGGGACAAGCGAGCACCGCCTGGTGGTCTTCTGTGAAGATCTTGATTGGCAAGATGGCTTCTTTGATGTCAAGTGCACTTGATTTAGCCACATCCGGGTGGTGTCCTGAGATGATCTTGCTTAACAAGATAGCCTGTACATCCAGAATGGAACGCGTGAGCTGGTGCGCGAGCACTGCCGCCGCTGCCGGGACTGGTCGACAACAGAAGTAGCGATGCTGGGACAAGGGAGCACAGCCTGGTGGTCTTCTGTGAAGATCTTGATTGACAAGATGCCTTCTTTGATGCCAAGTGCAGCTGATCTAGCCAAATCCGGGTGGTGTTCTGAGGTGATCTGGCTTGACAAGATAGCCTGTACAACCAGAAAGGAACGCGTGCGCTGGTGAGCGAGCACTGCCGCCGCTGCCGAGACTGGTCGACAACAGAAGTAGCGATGCTGGGACAAGGGAGCACCGCCTGGTGGTCTTCTGTGAAGACCTTGATTGACAAGATGGCTTCTTTGATGCCAAGTGCAGTTGATCTAGCCAAATCCGGGTGGTGTTCTGAGGTGGTTTGACAAGATGGCCTGTACAACCAGAAAGGAACGCGTGAGCTGGTGCGCGAGCACTGCCGCCGCTGCCGGGACTGGTCGACAACAGAAGTAGCGATGCTGGGACAAGCGAGCACCGCCTGGTGGTCTTCTGTGAAGATCTTGATTGAAAAGATGGCTTCTTTGATGTCAAGTGCAGTTGATCTAGCCAAATCCGGGTGGTGTTCTGAGAGGATCTTACTTGACCAGATAGCCTGTACAACCAGAAAGGAACGCGTGAGCTGGTGCGCGAGCACTGCCGCTGCTGCCGAGACTGGTCGACAACAGAAGTGGCGATGCTGGGACAAGCGAGCACCGCCTGTTGGTCTTCTGTGAAGATCTTGATTGACAAGATGGCTTCTTTGATGTCAAGTGCAGTTGATCTAGCCAAATCCGGGTGGTGTTCTGAGGTGATCTTGCTTGACAAGATAGCCTGTACAACCAGAAAGTAACGCGTGATCTGGTGCGCGAGCACTGCCGCCGCTGGCGAGACTATTCGACAACAGAAGTAGCGATGCTGGGACAAGGGAGCACCGCCTGGTGGTCTTCTGTGAAGATCTTGATTGACAAGATGGCTTCTTTGATGCCAAGTGCAGTTGATCTAGCCAAATCCGGGTGGTGTTCTGAGGTGATCTAGCTTGACAAGATGGCCTATACAACCAGAAAGGAACGCGTGAGCTGGTGCGCGAGCACTGCCGCCGCTGCCGGGACTGGTCGACAACAGAAGTAGCGATGCTGGGACAAGCGAGAACCGCCTGGTGGTCTTTTGTGAAGATCTTGATTGACAAGATGGCTTCTTTGATGTCAAGTGCAGTTGATCTAGCCGAATCCGGGTGGTGTCCTGAGATGATCTTGCTTGACAAGATAGCCTGTACAACCAGAAAGGAACGAGTGAGCTGGTGCGCGAGCACTGCCGCCGCTGCCGGGACTGGTCGACAACAGAAGTAGCGATGCTGGGACAAGAGTGCACCGCCTGGTGGTCTTCTGTGAAGATCTTGATTGACAAGATGGCTTCTTTGATGCCAAGTGCAGTTGATCTAGCCAAATCCGGGTGGTGTTCTGAGGTGATCTTGCTTGACAAGATGGCCTGTACAACCAGAAAGGAACGCGTGAGCTGGTGCGCGAGCACTGCCGCCGCTGCGGGGACTGCTCGACAACAGAAGTAGCGATTCTGCGACAAGCGAGCACCGCCTGGTGGTCTTCTGTGAAGATCTTGATTGACAAGATGGCTTCTTTGATGTCAAGTGCAGTTGATCTAGCCAAATCCGGGTGGTGTTCTGAGATCATCTTGCTTGACAGATTCCCTGTACAACCAGCAAGGAACACGTGAGCTGGTGCGCGAGCACGGCTGCCGCTGCCGGGACTGGTCGACAACAGAAGTAGCGATGCTGGGACAAGCGAGCACCGCCTGGTGGTCTTCTGTGAAGATTTTGATTGGCAAGATGGCTTCTTTGATGTCAAGTGCACTTGATTTAGCCAAATCCGGGTGGTGTCCTGAGATGATCTTGCTTAACAAGATAGCCTGTACATCCAGAATGGAACGCGTGAGCTGGTGCGCGAGCACTGCCGCCGCTGCCGGGACTGGTCGACAACAGAAGTAGCGATGCTGGGACAAGGGAGCACCGCCTGGTGGTCTTCTGTGAAGATCTTGATTGACAAGATGCCTTCTTTGATGCCAAGTGCAGCTGATCTAGCCAAATCCGGGTGGTGTTCTGAGGTGATCTGGCTTGACAAGATAGCCTGTACAACCAGAAAGGAACGCGTGCGCTGGTGAGCGAGCACTGCCGCCGCTGCCGAGACTGGTCGACAACAGAAGTAGCGATGCTGGGACAAGGGAGCACCGCCTGGTGGTCTTCTGTGAAGATCTTGATTGACAAGATGGCTTCTTTGATGCCAAGTGCAGTTGATCTAGCCAAATCCGGGTGGTGTTCTGAGATGATCTTGCTTGACAAGATAGCCTGTACAACCAGAAAGCAACGCGTGAGCTGGTGCGCGATCACTGCCGCCGCTGCCGAGACTGGTCGACAACAGAAGTAGCGATTCCGCGACAAGCGAGCACCGCCTGGTGGTCTTCTGTGAAGATCTTGATTGACAAGATGGCTTCTTTGATGCCAAGTGCAGTTGATCTAGCCAAATCCGGGTGGTGTTCTGAGGTGATCTTGCTTGACAAGATGGCCTGTACAACCAGAAAGGAACGCGTGAGCTGCTGCGCGAGCACTGCCGCCGCTGCCGAGACTGGTCGACAACAGAAGTAGCGATGCTGGGACAAGGGAGCACCGCCTGGTGGTCTTCTGTGAAGATCTTGATTGGCAAGATGGCTTCTTTGATGTCAAGTGCACTTGATTTAGCCATATCCGGGTGGTCTCCTGAGATGATCTTGCTTAACAAGATAGCCTGTACATCCAGAATGGAACGCGTGAGCTGGTGCGCGAGCACTGCCGCCGCTGCCGGGACTGGTCGACTACAGAAGTAGCGATGCTGGGACAAGGGAGCACCGCCTGGTGGTCTTCTGTGAAGATCTTGATTGACAAGATGCCTTCTTTGATGCCAAGTGCAGCTGATCTAGCCAAATCCGGGTGGTGTTCTGAGGTGATCTGGCTTGACAAGATAGCCTGTACAACCAGAAAGGAACGCGTGCGCTGGTGAGCGAGCACTGCCGCCGCTGCCGAGACTGGTCGACAACAGAAGTAGCGATGCTGGGACAAGGGAGCACCGCCTGGTGGTCTTCTGTGAAGATCTTGATTGACAAGATGGCTTCTTTGATGCCAAGTGCAGTTGATCTAGCCAAATCCGGGTGGTGTTCTGAGGTGGTTTGACAAGATGGCCTGTACAACCAGAAAGGAACGCGTGAGCTGGTGCGCGAGCACTGCCGCCGCTGCCGGGACTGGTCGACAACAGAAGTAGCGATGCTGGGACAAGCGAGCACCGCCTGGTGGTCTTCTGTGAAGATCTTGATTGACAAGATGGCTTCTTTGATGTCAAGTGCAGTTGATCTAGCCAAATCCGGGTGGTGTTCTGAGAGGATCTTACTTGACCAGATAGCCTGTACAACCAGAAAGGAACGCGTGAGCTGGTGCGCGAGCACTGCCGCCGCTGCCGAGACTGGTCGACAACAGAAGTGGCGATGCTGCGACAAGCGAGCACCGCCTGTTGGTCTTCTGTGAAGATCTTGATTGACAAGATGGCTTCTTTGATGTCAAGTGCAGTTGATCTAGCCAAATCCGGGTGGTGTCCTGAGATGATCTTGCTTGACAAGATAGCCCGTACAACCAGAAAGGAACGAGTGAGCTGGTGCGCGAGCACTGCCGCCGCTGCCGGTACTGGTCGACAACAGAAGTAGCGATGCTGGGACAAGGGTGCACCGCCTGGTGGTCTTCTGTGAAGATCTTGATTGACAAGATGGCTTCTTTGATGCCAAGTGCAGTTGATCTAGCCAAATCCGGGTGGTGTTCTGAGGTGATCTTGCTTGACAAGATGGCCTGTACAACCAGAAAGGAACGCGTGAGCTGGTGCGCGAGCACTGCCGCCACTGCGGGGACTGCTCGACAACAGAAGTAGCGATTCTGCGACAAGCGAGCACCGCCTGGTGGTCTTCTGTGAAGATCTTGATTGACAAGATGGCTTGTTTGATGTCAAGTGCAGTTGATCTAGCCAAATCCGGGTGGTGTTCTGAGATCATCTTGCTTGACAGATTCCCTGTACAACCAGCAAGGAACACGTGAGCTGGTGCGCGAGCACGGCCGCCGCTGCCGGGACTGGTCGACAACAGAAGTAGCGATGCTGGGACAAGCGAGCACCGCCTGGTGGTCTTCTGTGAAGATCTTGATTGGCAAGATGGCTTCTTTGATGTCAAGTGCACTTGATTTAGCCACATCCGGGTGGTGTCCTGAGATGATCTTGCTTAACAAGATAGCCTGTACATCCAGAATGGAACGCGTGAGCTGGTGCGCGAGCACTGCCGCCGCTGCCGGGACTGGTCGACAACAGAAGTAGCGATGCTGGGACAAGGGAGCACAGCCTGGTGGTCTTCTGTGAAGATCTTGATTGACAAGATGCCTTCTTTGATGCCAAGTGCAGCTGATCTAGCCAAATCCGGGTGGTGTTCTGAGGTGATCTGGCTTGACAAGATAGCCTGTACAACCAGAAAGGAACGCGTGCGCTGGTGAGCGAGCACTGCCGCCGCTGCCGAGACTGGTCGACAACAGAAGTAGCGATGCTGGGACAAGGGAGCACCGCCTGGTGGTCTTCTGTGAAGACCTTGATTGACAAGATGGCTTCTTTGATGCCAAGTGCAGTTGATCTAGCGAAATCCGGGTGGTGTTCTGAGGTGGTTTGACAAGATGGCCTGTACAACCAGAAAGGAACGCGTGAGCTGGTGCGCGAGCACTGCCGCCGCTGCCGGGACTGGTCGACAACAGAAGTAGCGATGCTGGGACAAGCGAGCACCGCCTGGTGGTCTTCTGTGAAGATCTTGATTGAAAAGATGGCTTCTTTGATGTCAAGTGCAGTTGATCTAGCCAAATCCGGGTGGTGTTCTGAGAGGATCTTACTTGACCAGATAGCCTGTACAACCAGAAAGGAACGCGTGAGCTGGTGCGCGAGCACTGCCGCTGCTGCCGAGACTGGTCGACAACAGAAGTGGCGATGCTGGGACAAGCGAGCACCGCCTGTTGGTCTTCTGTGAAGATCTTGATTGACAAGATGGCTTCTTTGATGTCAAGTGCAGTTGATCTAGCCAAATCCGGGTGGTGTTCTGAGGTGATCTTGCTTGACAAGATAGCCTGTACAACCAGAAAGTAACGCGTGATCTGGTGCGCGAGCACTGCCGCCGCTGGCGAGACTATTCGACAACAGAAGTAGCGATGCTGGGACAAGGGAGCACCGCCTGGTGGTCTTCTGTGAAGATCTTGATTGACAAGATGGCTTCTTTGATGCCAAGTGCAGTTGATCTAGCCAAATCCGGGTGGTGTTCTGAGGTGATCTAGCTTGACAAGATGGCCTATACAACCAGAAAGGAACGCGTGAGCTGGTGCGCGAGCACTGCCGCCGCTGCCGGGACTGGTCGACAACAGAAGTAGCGATGCTGGGACAAGCGAGAACCGCCTGGTGGTCTTTTGTGAAGATCTTGATTGACAAGATGGCTTCTTTGATGTCAAGTGCAGTTGATCTAGCCGAATCCGGGTGGTGTCCTGAGATGATCTTGCTTGACAAGATAGCCTGTACAACCAGAAAGGAACGAGTGAGCTGGTGCGCGAGCACTGCCGCCGCTGCCGGGACTGGTCGACAACAGAAGTAGCGATGCTGGGACAAGAGTGCACCGCCTGGTGGTCTTCTGTGAAGATCTTGATTGACAAGATGGCTTCTTTGATGCCAAGTGCAGTTGATCTAGCCAAATCCGGGTGGTGTTCTGAGGTGATCTTGCTTGACAAGATGGCCTGTACAACCAGAAAGGAACGCGTGAGCTGGTGCGCGAGCACTGCCGCCGCTGCGGGGACTGCTCGACAACAGAAGTAGCGATTCTGCGACAAGCGAGCACCGCCTGGTGGTCTTCTGTGAAGATCTTGATTGACAAGATGGCTTCTTTGATGTCAAGTGCAGTTGATCTAGCCAAATCCGGGTGGTGTTCTGAGATCATCTTGCTTGACAGATTCCCTGTACAACCAGCAAGGAACACGTGAGCTGGTGCGCGAGCACGGCTGCCGCTGCCGGGACTGGTCGACAACAGAAGTAGCGATGCTGGGACAAGCGAGCACCGCCTGGTGGTCTTCTGTGAAGATTTTGATTGGCAAGATGGCTTCTTTGATGTCAAGTGCACTTGATTTAGCCAAATCCGGGTGGTGTCCTGAGATGATCTTGCTTAACAAGATAGCCTGTACATCCAGAATGGAACGCGTGAGCTGGTGCGCGAGCACTGCCGCCGCTGCCGGGACTGGTCGACAACAGAAGTAGCGATGCTGGGACAAGGGAGCACCGCCTGGTGGTCTTCTGTGAAGATCTTGATTGACAAGATGCCTTCTTTGATGCCAAGTGCAGCTGATCTAGCCAAATCCGGGTGGTGTTCTGAGGTGATCTGGCTTGACAAGATAGCCTGTACAACCAGAAAGGAACGCGTGCGCTGGTGAGCGAGCACTGCCGCCGCTGCCGAGACTGGTCGACAACAGAAGTAGCGATGCTGGGACAAGGGAGCACCGCCTGGTGGTCTTCTGTGAAGATCTTGATTGACAAGATGGCTTCTTTGATGCCAAGTGCAGTTGATCTAGCCAAATCCGGGTGGTGTTCTGAGATGATCTTGCTTGACAAGATAGCCTGTACAACCAGAAAGCAACGCGTGAGCTAGTGCGCGATCACTGCCGCCGCTGCCGAGACTGGTCGACAACAGAAGTAGCGATTCCGCGACAAGCGAGCACCGCCTGGTGGTCTTCTGTGAAGATCTTGATTGACAAGATGGCTTCTTTGATGCCAAGTGCAGTTGATCTAGCCAAATCCGGGTGGTGTTCTGAGGTGATCTTGCTTGACAAGATGGCCTGTACAACCAGAAAGGAACGCGTGAGCTGCTGCGCGAGCACTGCCGCCGCTGCCGAGACTGGTCGACAACAGAAGTAGCGATGCTGGGACAAGGGAGCACCGCCTGGTGGTCTTCTGTGAAGATCTTGATTGGCAAGATGGCTTCTTTGATGTCAAGTGCACTTGATTTAGCCATATCCGGGTGGTCTCCTGAGATGATCTTGCTTAACAAGATAGCCTGTACATCCAGAATGGAACGCGTGAGCTGGTGCGCGAGCACTGCCGCCGCTGCCGGGACTGGTCGACTACAGAAGTAGCGATGCTGGGACAAGGGAGCACCGCCTGGTGGTCTTCTGTGAAGATCTTGATTGACAAGATGCCTTCTTTGATGCCAAGTGCAGCTGATCTAGCCAAATCCGGGTGGTGTTCTGAGGTGATCTGGCTTGACAAGATAGCCTGTACAACCAGAAAGGAACGCGTGCGCTGGTGAGCGAGCACTGCCGCCGCTGCCGAGACTGGTCGACAACAGAAGTAGCGATGCTGGGACAAGGGAGCACCGCCTGGTGGTCTTCTGTGAAGATCTTGATTGACAAGATGGCTTCTTTGATGCCAAGTGCAGTTGATCTAGCCAAATCCGGGTGGTGTTCTGAGGTGGTTTGACAAGATGGCCTGTACAACCAGAAAGGAACGCGTGAGCTGGTGCGCGAGCACTGCCGCCGCTGCCGGGACTGGTCGACAACAGAAGTAGCGATGCTGGGACAAGCGAGCACCGCCTGGTGGTCTTCTGTGAAGATCTTGATTGACAAGATGGCTTCTTTGATGTCAAGTGCAGTTGATCTAGCCAAATCCGGGTGGTGTTCTGAGAGGATCTTACTTGACCAGATAGCCTGTACAACCAGAAAGGAACGCGTGAGCTGGTGCGCGAGCACTGCCGCCGCTGCCGAGACTGGTCGACAACAGAAGTGGCGATGCTGCGACAAGCGAGCACCGCCTGTTGGTCTTCTGTGAAGATCTTGATTGACAAGATGGCTTCTTTGATGTCAAGTGCAGTTGATCTAGCCAAATCCGGGTGGTGTTCTGAGGTGATCTTGCTTGACAAGATAGCCTGTACAACCAGAAAGTAACGCGTGATCTGGTGCGCGAGCACTGCCGCCGCTGGCGAGACTATTCGACAACAGAAGTAGCGATGCTGGGACAAGGGAGCACCGCCTGGTGGTCTTCTGTGAAGATCTTGATTGACAAGATGGCTTCTTTGATGCCAAGTGCAGTTGATCTAGCCAAATCCGGGTGGTGTTCTGAGGTGATCTAGCTTGACAAGATGGCCTATACAACCAGAAAGGAACGCGTGAGCTGGTGCGCGAGCACTGCCGCCGCTGCCGGGACTGGTCGACAACAGAAGTAGCGATGCTGGGACAAGCGAGAACCGCCTGGTGGTCTTTTGTGAAGATCTTGATTGACAAGATGGCTTCTTTGATGTCAAGTGCAGTTGATCTAGCCGAATCCGGGTGGTGTCCTGAGATGATCTTGCTTGACAAGATAGCCTGTACAACCAGAAAGGAACGAGTGAGCTGGTGCGCGAGCACTGCCGCCGCTGCCGGGACTGGTCGACAACAGAAGTAGCGATGCTGGGACAAGAGTGCACCGCCTGGTGGTCTTCTGTGAAGATCTTGATTGACAAGATGGCTTCTTTGATGCCAAGTGCAGTTGATCTAGCCAAATCCGGGTGGTGTTCTGAGGTGATCTTGCTTGACAAGATGGCCTGTACAACCAGAAAGGAACGCGTGAGCTGGTGCGCGAGCACTGCCGCCGCTGCGGGGACTGCTCGACAACAGAAGTAGCGATTCTGCGACAAGCGAGCACCGCCTGGTGGTCTTCTGTGAAGATCTTGATTGACAAGATGGCTTCTTTGATGTCAAGTGCAGTTGATCTAGCCAAATCCGGGTGGTGTTCTGAGATCATCTTGCTTGACAGATTCCCTGTACAACCAGCAAGGAACACGTGAGCTGGTGCGCAAGCACGGCTGCCGCTGCCGGGACTGGTCGACAACAGAAGTAGCGATGCTGGGACAAGCGAGCACCGCCTGGTGGTCTTCTGTGAAGATTTTGATTGGCAAGATGGCTTCTTTGATGTCAAGTGCACTTGATTTAGCCAAATCCGGGTGGTGTCCTGAGATGATCTTGCTTAACAAGATAGCCTGTACATCCAGAATGGAACGCGTGAGCTGGTGCGCGAGCACTGCCGCCGCTGCCGGGACTGGTCGACAACAGAAGTAGCGATGCTGGGACAAGGGAGCACCGCCTGGTGGTCTTCTGTGAAGATCTTGATTGACAAGATGCCTTCTTTGATGCCAAGTGCAGCTGATCTAGCCAAATCCGGGTGGTGTTCTGAGGTGATCTGGCTTGACAAGATAGCCTGTACAACCAGAAAGGAACGCGTGCGCTGGTGAGCGAGCACTGCCGCCGCTGCCGAGACTGGTCGACAACAGAAGTAGCGATGCTGGGACAAGGGAGCACCGCCTGGTGGTCTTCTGTGAAGATCTTGATTGACAAGATGGCTTCTTTGATGCCAAGTGCAGTTGATCTAGCCAAATCCGGGTGGTGTTCTGAGATGATCTTGCTTGACAAGATAGCCTGTACAACCAGAAAGCAACGCGTGAGCTGGTGCGCGATCACTGCCGCCGCTGCCGAGACTGGTCGACAACAGAAGTAGCGATTCCGCGTCAAGCGAGCACCGCCTGGTGGTCTTCTGTGAAGATCTTGATTGACAAGATGGCTTCTTTGATGCCAAGTGCAGTTGATCTAGCCAAATCCGGGTGGTGTTCTGAGGTGATCTTGCTTGACAAGATGGCCTGTACAACCAGAAAGGAACGCGTGAGCTGCTGCGCGAGCACTGCCGCCGCTGCCGAGACTGGTCGACAACAGAAGTAGCGATGCTGGGACAAGGGAGCACCGCCTGGTGGTCTTCTGTGAAGATCTTGATTGGCAAGATGGCTTCTTTGATGTCAAGTGCACTTGATTTAGCCATATCCGGGTGGTCTCCTGAGATGATCTTGCTTAACAAGATAGCCTGTACATCCAGAATGGAACGCGTGAGCTGGTGCGCGAGCACTGCCGCCGCTGCCGGGACTGGTCGACTACAGAAGTAGCGATGCTGGGACAAGGGAGCACCGCCTGGTGGTCTTCTGTGAAGATCTTGATTGACAAGATGCCTTCTTTGATGCCAAGTGCAGCTGATCTAGCCAAATCCGGGTGGTGTTCTGAGGTGATCTGGCTTGACAAGATAGCCTGTACAACCAGAAAGGAACGCGTGCGCTGGTGAGCGAGCACTGCCGCCGCTGCCGAGACTGGTCGACAACAGAAGTAGCGATGCTGGGACAAGGGAGCACCGCCTGGTGGTCTTCTGTGAAGATCTTGATTGACAAGATGGCTTCTTTGATGCCAAGTGCAGTTGATCTAGCCAAATCCGGGTGGTGTTCTGAGGTGGTTTGACAAGATGGCCTGTACAACCAGAAAGGAACGCGTGAGCTGGTGCGCGAGCACTGCCGCCGCTGCCGGGACTGGTCGACAACAGAAGTAGCGATGCTGGGACAAGCGAGCACCGCCTGGTGGTCTTCTGTGAAGATCTTGATTGACAAGATGGCTTCTTTGATGTCAAGTGCAGTTGATCTAGCCAAATCCGGGTGGTGTTCTGAGAGGATCTTACTTGACCAGATAGCCTGTACAACCAGAAAGGAACGCGTGAGCTGGTGCGCGAGCACTGCCGCCGCTGCCGAGACTGGTCGACAACAGAAGTGGCGATGCTGCGACAAGCGAGCACCGCCTGTTGGTCTTCTGTGAAGATCTTGATTGACAAGATGGCTTCTTTGATGTCAAGTGCAGTTGATCTAGCCAAATCCGGGTGGTGTTCTGAGATGATCTTGCTTGAAAGATAGCCTGTGCAACCAGAAACGAACGCATGAGCTGGTGCGCGAGCACTGCCGCCGCTGCCGAGACTGGTCGACAACAGAAGTAGCGATGCTGGGACAAGCGAGCACCGCCTGGTGGTCTTCTGTGAAGATCTTGATTGACAAGATGGCTTCTTTGATGTCAGGTGCAGTTGATCTAGTCAAATCCGGGTGGTGTACTGAGATGATCTTGCTTGACAAGATAACCTGTACAACCAGAAAGGAACGCGTGAGCTGGTGCGCGAGCGCTGCCGCCGCTGCCGAGACTGGTCGACAACAGAAGTAGCGATTCTACGACAAGCGAGCACCGCCTGATGGTCTTCTGTGAAGATCTTGATTGACAAGATGGCTTCTTCGATATCAAGTGCACTTGATTTAGCCAAATCCGGGTGGTGTCCTGAGATGATCTTGCTTGACAAGATAGCCTGTACAACCAGAATGGAACGCGTGAGCTGGTGCGCGAGCACTGCCGCCGCTGCCGGGACTGGTCGACAACAGAAGTAGCGATGCTGGGACAAGGGAGCACCGCCTGGTGGTCTTCTGTGAAGATCTTGATTGACAAGATGGCTTCTTTGATGCCAAGTGCAGCTGATCTAGCCAAATCCGGGTGGTGTTCTGAGGTGATCTTGCTTGACAAGATAGCCTGTACAACCAGAAAGTAACGCGTGATCTGGTGCGCGAGCACTGCCGCCGCTGGCGAGACTATTCGACAACAGAAGTAGCGATGCTGGGACAAGGGAGCACCGCCTGGTGGTCTTCTGTGAAGACCTTGATTGACAAGATGGCTTCTTTGATGCCAAGTGCAGTTGATCTAGCCAAATCCGGGTGGTGTTCTGAGGTGATCTAGCTTGACAAGATGGCCTATACAACCAGAAAGGAACGCGTGAGCTGGTGCGCGAGCACTGCTGCCGCTGCCGGGACTGGTCGACAACAGAAGTAGCGATGCTGGGACAAGCGAGAACCGCCTGGTGGTCTTCTGTGAAGATCTTCATTGACAAGGTGGCTTCTTTGATGTCAAGTGCAGTTGATCTAGCCAAATCCGGGTGGTGTCCTGAGATGATCTTGCTTGACAAGATAGCCTGTACAACCAGAAAGGAACGAGTGAGCTGGTGCGCGAGCACTGCCGCAGCTGCCGGGACTGGTCGACAACAGAAGTAGCGATGCTGGGACAAGGGTGCACCGCCTGGTGGTCTTCTGTGAAGATCTAGATTGACAAGATGGCTTCTTTGATGCCAAGTGCAGTTGATCTAGCCAAATCCGGGTGGTGTTCTGAGGTGATCTTGCTTGACAAGATGGCCTGTACAACCAGAAAGGAACGCGTGAGCTGGTGCGCGAGCACTGCCGCCGCTGCGGGGACTGCTCGACAACAGAAGTAGCGATTCTGCGACAAGCGAGCACCGCCTGGTGGTCTTCTGTGAAGATCTAAATTGACAAGATGGCTTCTTTGATGTCAAGTGCAGTTGATCTAGCCAAATCCGGGTGGTGTTCTGAGATCATCTTGCTTGACAGATTCCCTGTACAACCAGCAAGGAACACGTGAGCTGGTGCGCGAGCACGGCCGCCGCTGCCGGGACTGGTCGACAACAGAAGTAGCGATGCTGGGACAAGCGAGCACCGCCTGGTGGTCTTCTGTGAAGATCTTGATTGGCAAGATGGCTTCTTTGATGTCAAGTGCACTTGATTTAGCCAAATCCGGGTGGTGTCCTGAGATGATCTTGCTTAACAAGATAGCCTGTACATCCAGAATGGAACGCGTGAGCTGGTGCGCGAGCACTGCCGCCGCTGCCGGGACTGGTCGACAACAGAAGTAGCGATGCTGGGACAAGGGAACACCGCCTGGTGGTCTTCTGTGAAGATCTTGATTGACAAGATGCCTTCTTTGATGCCAAGTGCAGCTGATCTAGCCAAATCCGGGTGGTGTTCTGAGGTGATCTGGCTTGACAAGATAGCCTGTACAACCAGAAAGGAACGCGTGCGCTGGTGAGCGAGCACTGCCGCCGCTGCCGAGACTGGTCGACAACAGAAGTAGCGATGCTGGGACAAGGGAGCACCGCCTGGTGGTCTTCTGTGAAGATCTTGATTGACAAGATGGCTTCTTTGATGCCAAGTGCAGTTGATCTAGCCAAATCCGGGTGGTGTTCTGAGATGATCTTGCTTGACAAGATAGCCTGTACAACCAGAAAGGAACGCGTGAGCTGGTGCGCGAGCACTGCCGCCGCTGCCGAGACTGGTCGACAACAGAAGGAGCGATTCCGCGACAAGCGAGCACCGCCTGGTGGTCTTCTGTGAAGATCTTGATTGACAAGATGGCTTCTTTGATGTCAAGTGCAGTTGATCTAGCCAAAACCGGGTGGTGTTCTGTGATGATCTTGCTCGGCAGATTGCCTGTACAACCAGCAAGGAACGCGTGAGCTGGTGCACGAGCACTGCCGCCGCTGCCGGGACTGGTCGACAACAGAAGTAGCGAAGCTGGGACAAGCGAGAACCGCCTGGTGGTCTTCTGTGAAAATCTTGATTGACAAGATGTCTTCCTTGATGTCAAGTGAGTTGATCTAGCCAAATCCGGGTGGTGTTCTGAGATGATCTTGCTTGACAAGATAGCCTGTACAACCAGAAAGGAACGCGTGAGCTGGTGCGCGAGCACTGCCGCCGCTGCCGAGACTGGTCGACAACAGAAGTAGCGATGCTGGGACAAGGGAGCACCGCCTGGTGGTCTTCTGTGAAGATCTTGATTGACAAGATGGCTTCTTTGATGCCAAGTGCAGTTGATCTAGCCAAATCCGGGTGGTGTTCTGAGGTGATCTTGCTTGACAAGATGGCCTGTACAACCAGAAAGGAACGCGTGAGCTGGTGCGCGAGCACTGCCGCCGCTGCCGAGACTGGTCGACAACAGAAGTAGCGATGCTGGGACAAGGGAGCACCGCCTGGTGGTCTTCTGTGAAGATCTTGATTGACAAGATGGCTTCTTTGATGCCAAGTGCAGTTGATCTAGCCAAATCCGGGTGGTGTTCTGAGGTGATCTTGCTTGACAAGATGGCCTGTACAACCAGAAAGGAACGCGTGAGCTGCTGCGCGAGCACTGCCGCCGCTGCCGGGACTGGTCGACAACAGAAGTAGCGATGCTGGGACAAGCGAGAACCGCCTGGTGGTCTTCTGTGAAGAACTTGATTGACAAGATGGCTTCTTTGATGTCAAGTGCAGTTGATCTAGCCAAATCCGGGTGGTGTCCTGAGATGATCTTGCTTGACAAGATAGCCCGTACAACCAGAAAGGAACGAGTGAGCTGGTGCGCGAGCACTGCCGCCGCTGCCGAGGCTGGTCGACAACAGAAGTAGCGATGCTGGGACAAGCGAGCACCGCCTGGTGGTCTTCTGTGAAGATCTTGATTGACAAGATGGCTTCTTTGATGTCAGGTGCAGTTGATCTAGTCAAATCCGGGTGGTGTACTGAGATGATCTTGCTTGACAAGATAACCTGTACAACCAGAAAGGAACGCGTGAGCTGGTGCGCGAGCGCTGCCGCCGCTGCCGAGACTGGTCGACAACAGAAGTAGCGATTCTACGACAAGCGAGCACCGCCTGATGGTCTTCTGTGAAGATCTTGATTGACAAGATGGCTTCTTTGATGTCAAGTGCAGTTGATCTAGCCAAATCCGGGTGGTGTTCTGTGATGATCTTGCTTGACAAGATGGCCTGTACAACCAGAAAGGAACGCGTGAGCTGGTGCGCGAGCACTGCCGCCGCTGCCGGGACTGCTCGACAACAGAAGTAGCGATGCTGGGACAAGCGAGCACCGCCTGGTGGTCTTCTGTGAAGATCTTGATTGACAAGATGGCTTCTTTGATGCCAAGTGCAGTTGATCTAGCCAAATCCGGGTGGTGTTCTGAGGTGGTTTGACAAGATGGCCTGTACAACCAGAAAGGAACGCGTGAGCTGGTGCGCGAGCACTGCCGCCGCTGCCGGGACTGGTCGACAACAGAAGTAGCGATGCTGGGACAAGCGAGCACCGCCTGGTGGTCTTCTGTGAAGATCTTGATTGACAAGATGGCTTCTTTGATGCCAAGTGCAGTTGATCTAGCCAAATCCGGGTGGTGTTCTGAGATGATCTTGCTTGACAAGATAGCCTGTACAACCAGAAAGGAACGCGTGAGCTGGTGCGCGAGCACTGCCGCCGCTGCCGAGACTAGTCGACAACAGAAGTAGCGATTCCGCGACAAGCGAGCACCGCCTGGTGGTCTTCTGTGAAGATCTTGATTGACAAGATGGCTTCTTTGATGTCAAGTGCAGTTGATCTAGCCAAATCCGGGTGGTGTTCTGAGATGATCTTGCTCGGCAGATTGCCTGTACAACCAGCAAGGAACGCGTGAGCTGGTGCACGAGCACTGCCGCCGCTGCCGGGACTGGTCGACAACAGAAGTAGCGATGCTGGGACAAGCGAGCACCGCCTGGTGGTCTTCTGTGAAGATCTTGATTGGCAAGATGGCTTCTTTGATGTCAAGTGCACTTGATTTAGCCAAATCCGGGTGGTGTCCTGAGATGATCTTGCTTGACAAGATAGCCTGTACAACCAGAATGGAACGCGTGAGCTGGTGCGCGAGCAATGCCGCCGCTGCCGGGACTGGTCGACAACAGAAGTAGCGATGCTGGGACAAGGGAGCAACGCCTGGTGGTCTTCTGTGAAGATCTTGATTGACAAGATGGCTTCTTTGATGCCAAGTGCAGTTGATTTAGCCAAATCCGGGTGGTGTTCTGAGGTAATCTTCCTTGACAAGATAGCCTGTACAACCAGAAAGGAACGCGTGAGCTGGTGCGCGAGCACTGCCGCCGCTGCCGGGACTGGTCGACAATAGAAATAGCGATGCTGGGACAAGCGAGAACCGCCTGGTGGTCTTCTGTGAAAATCTTGATTGACAAGATGGCTTCTTTGATGTCAAGTGAGTTGATCTAGCCAAATCCGGGTGGTGTTCTGAGATGATCTTGCTTGACAAGATAGCCTGTACAACCAGAAAGGAACGCGTGATCTGGTGCGCGAGCACTGCCGCCGCTGCCGAGACTGGTCGACAACAGAAGTAGCGATGCTGGGACAAGGGAGCACCGCCTGGTGGTCTTCTGTGAAGATCTTGATTGACAAGATGGCTTCTTTGATGTCAAGTGCAGTTGATCTAGCCAAATCCGGGTGGTGTTCTGAGAGGATCTTACTTGACCAGATAGCCTGTACAACCAGAAAGGAACGCGTGAGCTGGTGCGCGAGCACTGCCGCCGCTGCCGAGACTGGTCGACAACAGAAGTGGCGATGCTGGGACAAGCGAGCACCGCCTGTTGGTCTTCTGTGAAGATCTTGATTGACAAGATGGCTTCTTTGATGTCAAGTGCTGTTGATCTAGCCAAATCCGGGTGGTGTTCTGAGATGATCTTGCTTGAAAGATAGCCTGTGCAACCAGAAACGAACGCATGAGCTGGTGCGCGAGCACTGCCGCCGCTGCCGAGACTGGTCGACAACAGAAGTAGCGATGCTGGGACAAGCGAGCACCGCCTGGTGGTCTTCTGTGAAGATCTTGATTGACAAGATGGCTTCTTTGATGTCAGGTGCAGTTGATCTAGTCAAATCCGGGTGGTGTACTGAGATGATCTTGCTTGACAAGATAACCTGTACAACCAGAAAGGAACGCGTAAGCTGGTGCGCGAGCGCTGCCGCCGCTGCCGAGACTGGTCGACAACAGAAGTAGCGATTCTACGACAAGCGAGCACCGCCTGATGGTCTTCTGTGAAGATCTTGATTGACAAGATGGCTTCTTTGATGTCAAGTGCAGTTGATCTAGCCAAATCCGGGTGGTGTTCTGAGATGATCTTGCTTGACAGATTGCCTGTACAACCAGCAAGGAACGTGTGAGCTGGTGCGCGAGCACTGCCGCCGCTGCAGGGACTGGTCGACAACAGAAGTAGCGATGCTGGGACAAGCGAGCACCGCCTGGTGGTCTTCTGTGAATATCTTGATTGGCAAGATGGCTTCTTTGATGTCAAGTGCACTTGATTTAGCCAAATCCGGGTGGTGTCCTGAGATGATCTTGCTTGACAAGATAGCCTGTACAACCAGAATGGAACGCGTGAGCTGGTGCGCGAGCACTGCCGCCGCTGCCGGGACTGGTCGACAACAGAAGTAGCGATGCTGGGACAAGGGAGCACCGCCTGGTGGTCTTCTGTGAAGATCTTGATTGACAAGATGGCTTCTTTGATGCCAAGTGCAGCTGATCTAGCCAAATCCGGGTGGTGTTCTGAGATGATCTTGCTTGACAAGATAGCCTGTACAACCAGAAAGGAACGCGTGAGCTGGTGCGCGAGCACTGCCGCCACTGCCGAGACTAGTCGACAACAGAAGTAGCGATTCCGCGACAAGCGAGCACCGCCTGGTGGTCTTCTGTGAAGATCTTGATTGACAAGATGGCTTCTTTGATGTCAAGTGCAGTTGATCTAGCCAAATCCGGGTGGTGTTCTGAGGTGATCTAGCTTGACAAGATGGCCTATACAACCAGAAAGGAACGCGTGAGCTGGTGCGCGATCACTGCCGCCGCTGCCGGGACTGGTCGACAACAGAAGTAGCGATGCTGGGACAAGCGAGAACCGCCTGGTGGTCTTCTGTGAAGATCTTGATTGACAAGATGGCTTCTTTGATGTCGAGTGCAGTTGATCTAGCCAAATCCGGGTGGTGTCCTGAGATGATCTTGCTTGACAAGATAGCCTGTACAACCAGAAAGGAACGAGTGAGCTGGTGCGCGAGCACTGCCGCCGCTGCCGGGACTGGTCGACAACAGAAGTAGCGATGCTGGGACAAGGGTGCACCGCCTGGTGGTCTTCTGTGAAGATCTTGATTGACAAGATGGCTTCTTTGATGCCAAGTGCAGTTGATCTAGCCAAATCCGGGTGGTGTTCTGAGGTGATCTTGCTTGACAAGATGGCCTGTACAACCAGAAAGGAACGCGTGAGCTGGTGCGCGAGCACTGCCGCCGCTGCCGGGACTGCTCGACAACAGAAGTAGCGATGCTGGGACAAGCGAGCACCGCCTGGTGGTCTTCTGTGAAGATCTTGATTGACAAGATGGCTTCTTTGATGCCAAGTGCAGTTGATCTAGCCAAATCCGGGTGGTGTTCTGAGGTGGTTTGACAAGATGGCCTGTACAACCAGAAAGGAACGCGTGAGCTGGTGCGCGAGCACTGCCGCCGCTGCCGGGACTGGTCGACAACAGAAGTAGCGATGCTGGGACAAGCGAGCACCGCCTGGTGGTCTTCTGTGAAGATCTTGATTGACAAGATGGCTTCTTTGATGCCAAGTGCAGTTGATCTAGCCAAATCCGGGTGGTGTTCTGAGATGATCTTGCTTGACAAGATAGCCTGTACAACCAGAAAGGAACGCGTGAGCTGGTGCGCGAGCACTGCCGCCGCTGCCGAGACTAGTCGACAACAGAAGTAGCGATTCCGCGACAAGCGAGCACCGCCTGGTGGTCTTCTGTGAAGATCTTGATTGACAAGATGGCTTCTTTGATGTCAAGTGCAGTTGATCTAGCCAAATCCGGGTGGTGTTCTGAGATGATCTTGCTCGGCAGATTGCCTGTACAACCAGCAAGGAACGCGTGAGCTGGTGCACGAGCACTGCCGCCGCTGCCGGGACTGGTCGACAACAGAAGTAGCGATGCTGGGACAAGCGAGCACCGCCTGGTGGTCTTCTGTGAAGATCTTGATTGGCAAGATGGCTTCTTTGATGTCAAGTGCACTTGATTTAGCCAAATCCGGGTGGTGTCCTGAGATGATCTTGCTTGACAAGATAGCCTGTACAACCAGAATGGAACGCGTGAGCTGGTGCGCGAGCACTGCCGCCGCTGCCGGGACTGGTCGACAACAGAAGTAGCGATGCTGGGACAAGGGAGCAACGCCTGGTGGTCTTCTGTGAAGATCTTGATTGACAAGATGGCTTCTTTGATGCCAAGTGCAGTTGATTTAGCCAAATCCGGGTGGTGTTCTGAGGTAATCTTCCTTGACAAGATAGCCTGTACAACCAGAAAGGAACGCGTGAGCTGGTGCGCGAGCACTGCCGCCGCTGCCGGGACTGGTCGACAATAGAAATAGCGATGCTGGGACAAGCGAGAACCGCCTGGTGGTCTTCTGTGAAAATCTTGATTGACAAGATGGCTTCTTTGATGTCAAGTGAGTTGATCTAGCCAAATCCGGGTGGTGTTCTGAGATGATCTTGCTTGACAAGATAGCCTGTACAACCAGAAAGGAACGCGTGAGCTGGTGCGCGAGCACTGCCGCCGCTGCCGAGACTGGTCGACAACAGAAGTAGCGATGCTGGGACAAGGGAGCACCGCCTGGTGGTCTTCTGTGAAGATCTTGATTGACAAGATGGCTTCTTTGATGTCAAGTGCAGTTGATCTAGCCAAATCCGGGTGGTGTTCTGAGAGGATCTTACTTGACCAGATAGCCTGTACAACCAGAAAGGAACGCGTGAGCTGGTGCGCGAGCACTGCCGCCGCTGCCGAGACTGGTCGACAACAGAAGTGGCGATGCTGGGACAAGCGAGCACCGCCTGTTGGTCTTCTGTGAAGATCTTGATTGACAAGATGGCTTCTTTGATGTCAAGTGCTGTTGATCTAGCCAAATCCGGGTGGTGTTCTGAGATGATCTTGCTTGAAAGATAGCCTGTGCAACCAGAAACGAACGCATGAGCTGGTGCGCGAGCACTGCCGCCGCTGCCGAGACTGGTCGACAACAGAAGTAGCGATGCTGGGACAAGCGAGCACCGCCTGGTGGTCTTCTGTGAAGATCTTGATTGACAAGATGGCTTCTTTGATGTCAGGTGCAGTTGATCTAGTCAAATCCGGGTGGTGTACTGAGATGATCTTGCTTGACAAGATAACCTGTACAACCAGAAAGGAACGCGTAAGCTGGTGCGCGAGCGCTGCCGCCGCTGCCGAGACTGGTCGACAACAGAAGTAGCGATTCTACGACAAGCGAGCACCGCCTGGTGGTCTTCTGTGAAGATCTTGATTGACAAGATGGCTTCTTTGATGCCAAGTGCAGTTGATCTAGCCAAATCCGGGTGGTGTTCTGAGGTGATCTTGCTTGACAAGATGGCCTGTACAACCAGAAAGGAACGCGTGAGCTGCTGCGCGAGCACTGCCGCCGCTGCCGGGACTGGTCGACAACAGAAGTAGCGATACTGGGACAAGCGAGAACCGCCTGGTGGTCTTCTGTGAAGAACTTGATTGACAAGATGGCTTCTTTGATGTCAGGTGCAGTTGATCTAGTCAAATCCGGGTGGTGTACTGAGATGATCTTGCTTGACAAGATAACCTGTACAACCAGAAAGGAACGCGTGAGCTGGTGCGCCAGCGCTGCCGCCGCTGCCGAGACTGGTCGACAACAGAAGTAGCGATTCTACGACAAGCGAGCACCGCCTGATGGTCTTCTGTGAAGATCTTGATTGACAAGATGGCTTCTTTGATGTCAAGTGCAGTTGATCTAGCCAAATCCGGGTGGTGTTCTGAGATGATCTTGCTTGACAGATTGCCTGTACAACCAGCAAGGAACGCGTGAGCTGGTGCGCGAGCGCTGCCGCCGCTGCCGAGACTGGTCGACAACAGAAGTAGCGATTCTACGACAAGCGAGCACCGCCTGATGGTCTTCTGTGAAGATCTTGATTGACAAGATGGCTTCTTTGATGTCAAGTGCAGTTGATCTAGCCAAATCCGGGTGGTGTTCTGAGATGATCTTGCTTGACAGATTGCCTGTACAACCAGCAAGGAACGCGTGAGCTGGTGCGCGAGCACTGCCGCCGCTGCAGGGACTGGTCGACAACAGAAGTAGCGATGCTGGGACAAGCGAGCACCGCCTGGTGGTCTTCTGTGAAGATCTTGATTGACAAGATGCCTTCTTTGATGCCAAGTGCAGCTGATCTAGCCAAATCCGGGTGGTGTTCTGAGGTGATCTTGCTTGACAAGATAGCCTGTACAACCAGAAAGGAACGCGTGCGCTGGTGAGCGAGCACTGCCGCCGCTGCCGAGACTGGTCGACAACAGAAGTAGCGATGCTGGGACAAGGGAGCACCGCCTGGTGGTCTTCTGTGAAGATCTTGATTGACAAGATGGCTTCTTTGATGCCAAGTGCAGTTGATCTAGCCAAATCCGGGTGGTGTTCTGAGGTGGTTTGACAAGATGGCCTGTACAACCAGAAAGGAACGCGTGAGCTGGTGCGCGAGCACTGCCGCCGCTGCCGGGACTGGTCGACAACAGAAGTAGCGATGCTGGGACAAGCGAGCACCGCCTGGTGGTCTTCTGTGAAGATCTTGATTGACAAGATGGCTTCTTTGATGCCAAGTGCAGTTGATCTAGCCAAATCCGGGTGGTGTTCTGAGATGATCTTGCTTGACAAGATAGCCTGTACAACCAGAAAGGAACGCGTGAGCTGGTGCGCGAGCACTGCCGCCACTGCCGAGACTAGTCGACAACAGAAGTAGCGATTCCGCGACAAGCGAGCACCGCCTGGTGGTCTTCTGTGAAGATCTTGATTGACAAGATGGCTTCTTTGATGTCAAGTGCAGTTGATCTAGCCAAATCCGGGTGGTGTTCTGAGATGATCTTGCTCGGCAGATTGCCTGTACAACCAGCAAGGAACGCGTGAGCTGGTGCACGAGCACTGCCGCCGCTGCCGGGACTGGTCGACAACAGAAGTAGCGATGCTGGGACAAGCGAGCACCGCCTGGTGGTCTTCTGTGAAGATCTTGATTGGCAAGATGGCTTCTTTGATGTCAAGTGCACTTGATTTAGCCAAATCCGGGTGGTGTCCTGAGATGATCTTGCTTGACAAGATAGCCTGTACAACCAGAATGGAACGCGTGAGCTGGTGCGCGAGCACTGCCGCCGCTGCCGGGACTGGTCGACAACAGAAGTAGCGATGCTGGGACAAGGGAGCAACGCCTGGTGGTCTTCTGTGAAGATCTTGATTGACAAGATGGCTTCTTTGATGCCAAGTGCAGTTGATTTAGCCAAATCCGGGTGGTGTTCTGAGGTAATCTTCCTTGACAAGATAGCCTGTACAACCAGAAAGGAACGCGTGAGCTGGTGCGCGAGCACTGCCGCCGCTGCCGGGACTGGTCGACAACAGAAGTAGCGATGCTGGGACAAGCGAGAACCGCCTGGTGGTCTTCTGTGAAAATCTTGATTGACAATATGGCTTCTTTGATGTCAAGTGAGTTGATCTAGCCAAATCCGGGTGGTGTTCTGAGATGATCTTGCTTGACAAGATAGCCTGTACAACCAGAAAGGAACGCGTGAGCTGGTGCGCGAGCACTGCCGCCGCTGCCGAGACTGGTCGACAACAGAAGTAGCGATGCTGGGACAAGGGAGCACCGCCTGGTGGTCTTCTGTGAAGATCTTGATTGACAAGATGGCTTCTTTGATGTCAAGTGCAGTTGATCTAGCCAAATCCGGGTGGTGTTCTGAGAGGATCTTACTTGACCAGATAGCCTGTACAACCAGAAAGGAACGCGTGAGCTGGTGCGCGAGCACTGCCGCCGCTGCCGAGACTGGTCGACAACAGAAGTGGCGATGCTGGGACAAGCGAGCACCGCCTGTTGGTCTTCTGTGAAGATCTTGATTGACAAGATGGCTTCTTTGATGTCAAGTGCTGTTGATCTAGCCAAATCCGGGTGGTGTTCTGAGATAATCTTGCTTGAAAGATAGCCTGTGCAACCAGAAACGAACGCATGAGCTGGTGCGCGAGCACTGCCGCCGCTGCCGAGACTGGTCGACAACAGAAGTAGCGATGCTGGGACAAGCGAGCACCGCCTGGTGGTCTTCTGTGAAGATCTTGATTGACAAGATGGCTTCTTTGATGTCAGGTGCAGTTGATCTAGTCAAATCCGGGTGGTGTACTGAGATGATCTTGCTTGACAAGATAACCTGTACAACCAGAAAGGAACGCGTAAGCTGGTGCGCGAGCGCTGCCGCCGCTGCCGAGACTGGTCGACAACAGAAGTAGCGATTCTACGACAAGCGAGCACCGCCTGATGGTCTTCTGTGAAGATCTTGATTGACAAGATGGCTTCTTTGATGTCAAGTGCAGTTGATCTAGCCAAATCCGGGTGGTGTTCTGAGATGATCTTGCTTGACAGATTGCCTGTACAACCAGCAAGGAACGCGTGAGCTGGTGCGCGAGCACTGCCGCCGCTGCAGGGACTGGTCGACAACAGAAGTAGCGATGCTGGGACAAGCGAGCACCGCCTGGTGGTCTTCTGTGAATATCTTGATTGGCAAGATGGCTTCTTTGATGTTAATTGCACTTGATTTAGCCAAATCCGGGTGGTGTCCTGAGATGATCTTGCTTGACAAGATAGCCTGTACAACCAGAATGGAACGCGTGAGCTGGTGCGCGAGCACTGCCGCCGCTGCCGGGACTGGTCGACAACAGAAGTAGCGATGCTGGGACAAGGGAGCACCGCCTGGTGGTCTTCTGTGAAGATCTTGATTGACAAGATGGCTTCTTTGATGCCAAGTGCAGCTGATCTAGCCAAATCCGGGTGGTGTTCTGAGGTGATCTTGCTTGACAAGATAGCCTGTACAACCAGAAAGTAACGCGTGATCTGGTGCGCGAGCACTGCCGCCGCTGGCGAGACTATTCGACAACAGAAGTAGCGATGCTGGGACAAGGGAGCACCGCCTGGTGGTCTTCTGTGAAGATCTTGATTGACAAGATGGCTTCTTTGATGCCAAGTGCAGTTGATCTAGCCAAACCCGGGTGGTGTTCTGAGGTGATCTAGCTTGACAAGATGGCCTATACAACCAGAAAGGAACGCGTGAGCTGGTGCGCGAGCACTGCCGCCGCTGCCGGGACTGGTCGACAACAGAAGTAGCGATGCTGGGACAAGCGAGAACCGCCTGGTGGTCTTCTGTGAAGATCTTGATTGACAAGATGGCTTCTTTGATGTCGAGTGCAGTTGATCTAGCCAAATCCGGGTGGTGTCCTGAGATGATCTTGCTTGACAAGATAGCCTGTACAACCAGAAAGGAACGAGTGAGCTGGTGCGCGAGCACTGCCGCCGCTGCCGGGACTGGTCGACAACAGAAGTAGCGATGCTGGGACAAGGGTGCACCGCCTGGTGGTCTTCTGTGAAGATCTTGATTGACAAGATGGCTTCTTTGATGCCAAGTGCAGTTGATCTAGCCAAATCCGGGTGGTGTTCTGAGGTGATCTTGCTTGACAAGATGGCCTGTACAACCAGAAAGGAACGCGTGAGCTGGTGCGCGAGCACTGCCGCCGCTGCCGGGACTGCTCGACAACAGAAGTAGCGATGCTGGGACAAGCGAGATCCGCCTGGTGGTCTTCTGTGAAGATCTTGATTGACAAGATGGCTTCTTTGATGCCAAGTGCAGTTGATCTAGCCAAATCCGGGTGGTGTTCTGAGGTGATCTTGCTTGACAAGATGGCCTGTACAACCAGAAAGGAACGCGTGAGCTGGTGCGCGAGCACTGCCGCCGCTGTCGGGACTGGTCGACAACAGAAGTAGCGATGCTGGGACAAGCGAGAACCGCCTGGTGGTCTTCTGTGAAGATCTTGATTGACAAGATGGCTTCTTTGATGTCAAGTGCAGTTGATCTAGCCAAATCTGGGTGGTGTCCTGAGATGATCTTGCTTGACAAGATAGCCTGTACAACCAGAAAGGAACGAGTGAGCTGGTGCGCGAGCACTGCCGACGCTGCCGGGACTGGTCGACAACAGAAGTAGCGATGCTGGGACAAGGGTGCACCGCCTGGTGGTCTTCTGTGAAGATCTTGATTGACAAGATGGCTTCTTTGATGTCAAGTGCAGTTGATCTAGCCAAATCCGGGTGGTGTTCTGAGGTGATCTTGCTTGACAAGATAGCCTGTACAACCAGAAAGGAACGTGTGAGCTGGTGCGCGAGCACTGCCGCCGCTGCCGGGACTGGTCGACAACAGAAGTAGCGATGCTGGGACAAGCGAGCACCGCCTGGTGGTCTTCTGTGTAGATCTTGATTGACAAGATGGCTTCTTTGATGTCAAGTGCAGTTGATCTAGCCAAATCCGGGTGGTGTTCTGAGATGATCTTGCTTGACAAGATAGCCTGTACAACCAGAAAGCAACGCGTGAGCTGGTGTGCGAGCACTGCCGCCGCTGCCGAGACTGGTCGACAACAGAACTAGCGATGCTGGGACAAGCGAGCACCGCCTGGTGGTCTTCTGTGAAGATCTTGATTGACAAGATGGCTTCTTTGATGTCAAGTGAGTTGATCTAGCCAAATCCGGGTGGTGTTCTGAGATGATCTTGCTTGACAAGATAGCCTGTACAACCAGAAAGGAACGCGTGAGCTGGTGCGCGAGCACTGCCGCCGCTGCCTAGACTGGTCGACAACAGAAGTAGCGATGCTGGGATAAGCGAGAACCGCCTGGTGGTCTTCTGTGAAGATCTTGATTGACAAGATGGCTTCTTTGATGTCAAGTGCAGTTGATCTAGCCAAATCCGGGTGGTGTCCTGAGATGATCTTGCTTGACAAGATAGCCTGTACAACCAGAAAGGAACGAGTGAGCTGGTGCGCGAGCACTGCCGCCGCTGCCGGGACTGGTCGACAACAGAAGTAGCGATGCTGGGACAAGGGTGCACCGCCTGGTGGTCTTCTGTGAAGATCTTGATTGACAAGATGGCTTCTTTGATGCCAAGTGCAGTTGATCTAGCCAAATCCGGGTGGTGTTCTGAGGCGATCTTGCTTGACAAGATGGCCTGTACAACCAGAAAGGAACGCGTGAGCTGGTGCGCGAGCACTGCCGGCGCTGCCGGGACTGCTCGACAACAGAAGTAGCGATGCTGGGACAAGCGAGAACCGCCTGGTGGTCTTCTGTGAAGATCTTGATTGACAAGATGGCTTCTTTGATGCCAAGTGCAGTTGATCTAGCCAAATCCGGGTGGTGTTCTGAGGTGATCTTGCTTGACAAGATGGCCTGTACAACCAGAAAGGAACGCGTGAGCTGGTGCGCGAGCACTGCCGCCGCTGTTGGGACTGGTCGACAACAGAAGTAGCGATGCTGGGACAAGCGAGAACCGCCTGGTGGTCTTCTGTGAAGATCTTGATTGACAAGATGGCTTCTTTGATGTCAAGTGCAGTTGATCTAGCCAAATCCGGGTGGTGTCCTGAGATGATCTTGCTTGACAAGATAGCCTGTACAACCAGAAAGGAACGAGTGAGCTGGTGCGCGAGCACTGCCGCCGCTGCCGGGACTGGTCGACAACAGAAGTAGCGATTCCGCGACAAGCGAGCACCGCCTGGTGGTCTTCTGTGAAGATCTTGATTGACAAGATGGCTTCTTTGATGTCAAGTGCAGTTGATCTAGCCAAATCCGGGTGGTGTTCTGAGATGATCTTGCTCGGCAGATTGCCTGTACAACCAGCAAGGAACGCGTGAGCTGGTGCACGAGCACTGCCGCCGCAGCCGGGACTGGTCGACAACAGAAGTAGCGATGCTGGGACAAGCGAGCACCGCCTGGTGGTCTTCTGTGAAGATCTTGATTGGCAAGATGGCTTGTTTGATGTCAAGTGCACTTGATTTAGCCAAATCCGGGTGGTGTCCTGAGATGATCTTGCTTGACAAGATAGCCTGTACAACCAGAATGGAACGCGTGAGCTGGTGCGCGAGCACTGCCGCCGCTGCCGGGACTGGTCGACAACAGAAGTAGCGATGCTGGGACAAGGGAGCAACGCCTGGTGGTCTTCTGTGAAGATCTTGATTGACAAGATGGCTTCTTTGATGCCAAGTGCAGTTGATTTAGCCAAATCCGGGTGGTGTTCTGAGGTAATCTTCCTTGACAAGATAGCCTGTACAACCAGAAAGGAACGCGTGAGCTGGTGCGCGAGCACTGCCGCCGCTGCCGGGACTGGTCGACAACAGAAGTAGCGATGCTGGGACAAGCGAGAACCGCCTGGTGGTCTTCTGTGAAAATCTTGATTGACAAGATGGCTTCTTTGATGTCAAGTGAGTTGATCTAGCCAAATCCGGGTGGTGTTCTGAGATGATCTTGCTTGACAAGATAGCCTGTACAACCAGAAAGGAACGCGTGATCTGGTGCGCGAGCACTGCCGCCGCTGCCGAGACTGGTCGACAACAGAAGTAGCGATGCTGGGACAAGGGAGCACCGCCTGGTGGTCTTCTGTGAAGATCTTGATTGACAAGATGGCTTCTTTGATGTCAAGTGCAGTTGATCTAGCCAAATCCGGGTGGTGTTCTGAGAGGATCTTACTTGACCAGATAGCCTGTACAACCAGAAAGGAACGCGTGAGCTGGTGCGCGAGCACTGCCGCCGCTGCCGAGACTGGTCGACAACAGAAGTGGCGATGCTGGGACAAGCGAGCACCGCCTGTTGGTCTTCTGTGAAGATCTTGATTGACAAGATGGCTTCTTTGATGTCAAGTGCTGTTGATCTAGCCAAATCCGGGTGGTGTTCTGAGATGATCTTGCTTGAAAGATAGCCTGTGCAACCAGAAACGAACGCATGAGCTGGTGCGCGAGCACTGCCGCCGCTGCCGAGACTGGTCGACAACAGAAGTAGCGATGCTGGGACAAGCGAGCACCGCCTGGTGGTCTTCTGTGAAGATCTTGATTGACAAGATGGCTTCTTTGATGTCAGGTGCAGTTGATCTAGTCAAATCCGGGTGGTGTACTGAGATGATCTTGCTTGACAAGATAACCTGTACAACCAGAAAGGAACGCGTAAGCTGGTGCGCGAGCGCTGCCGCCGCTGCCGAGACTGGTCGACAACAGAAGTAGCGATTCTACGACAAGCGAGCACCGCCTGATGGTCTTCTGTGAAGATCTTGATTGACAAGATGGCTTCTTTGATGTCAAGTGCAGTTGATCTAGCCAAATCCGGGTGGTGTTCTGAGATGATCTTGCTTGACAGATTGCCTGTACAACCAGCAAGGAACGTGTGAGCTGGTGCGCGAGCACTGCCGCCGCTGCAGGGACTGGTCGACAACAGAAGTAGCGATGCTGGGACAAGCGAGCACCGCCTGGTGGTCTTCTGTGAATATCTTGATTGGCAAGATGGCTTCTTTGATGTCAAGTGCACTTGATTTAGCCAAATCCGGGTGGTGTCCTGAGATGATCTTGCTTGACAAGATAGCCTGTACAACCAGAATGGAACGCGTGAGCTGGTGCGCGAGCACTGCCGCCGCTGCCGGGACTGGTCGACAACAGAAGTAGCGATGCTGGGACAAGGGAGCACCGCCTGGTGGTCTTGTGTGAAGATCTTGATTGACAAGATGGCTTCTTTGATGCCAAGTGCAGCTGATCTAGCCAAATCCGGGTGGTGTTCTGAGATGATCTTGCTTGACAAGATAGCCTGTACAACCAGAAAGGAACGCGTGAGCTGGTGCGCGAGCACTGCCGCCACTGCCGAGACTAGTCGACAACAGAAGTAGCGATTCCGCGACAAGCGAGCACCGCCTGGTGGTCTTCTGTGAAGATCTTGATTGACAAGATGGCTTCTTTGATGTCAAGTGCAGTTGATCTAGCCAAATCCGGGTGGTGTTCTGAGGTGATCTAGCTTGACAAGATGGCCTATACAACCAGAAAGGAACGCGTGAGCTGGTGCGCGATCACTGCCGCCGCTGCCGGGACTGGTCGACAACAGAAGTAGCGATGCTGGGACAAGCGAGAACCGCCTGGTGGTCTTCTGTGAAGATCTTGATTGACAAGATGGCTTCTTTGATGTCGAGTGCAGTTGATCTAGCCAAATCCGGGTGGTGTCCTGAGATGATCTTGCTTGACAAGATAGCCTGTACAACCAGAAAGGAACGAGTGAGCTGGTGCGCGAGCACTGCCGCCGCTGCCGGGACTGGTCGACAACAGAAGTAGCGATGCTGGGACAAGGGTGCACCGCCTGGTGGTCTTCTGTGAAGATCTTGATTGACAAGATGGCTTCTTTGATGCCAAGTGCAGTTGATCTAGCCAAATCCGGGTGGTGTTCTGAGGTGATCTTGCTTGACAAGATGGCCTGTACAACCAGAAAGGAACGCGTGAGCTGGTGCGCGAGCACTGCCGCCGCTGCCGGGACTGCTCGACAACAGAAGTAGCGATGCTGGGACAAGCGAGATCCGCCTGGTGGTCTTCTGTGAAGATCTTGATTGACAAGATGGCTTCTTTGATGCCAAGTGCAGTTGATCTAGCCAAATCCGGGTGGTGTTCTGAGGTGATCTTGCTTGACAAGATGGCCTGTACAACCAGAAAGGAACGCGTGAGCTGGTGCGCGAGCACTGCCGCCGCTGTCGGGACTGGTCGACAACAGAAGTAGCGATGCTGGGACAAGCGAGAACCGCCTGGTGGTCTTCTGTGAAGATCTTGATTGACAAGATGGCTTCTTTGATGTCAAGTGCAGTTGATCTAGCCAAATCTGGGTGGTGTCCTGAGATGATCTTGCTTGACAAGATAGCCTGTACAACCAGAAAGGAACGAGTGAGCTGGTGCGCGAGCACTGCCGACGCTGCCGGGACTGGTCGACAACAGAAGTAGCGATGCTGGGACAAGGGTGCACCGCCTGGTGGTCTTCTGTGAAGATCTTGATTGACAAGATGGCTTCTTTGATGTCAAGTGCAGTTGATCTAGCCAAATCCGGGTGGTGTTCTGAGGTGATCTTGCTTGACAAGATAGCCTGTACAACCAGAAAGGAACGTGTGAGCTGGTGCGCGAGTACTGCCGCCGCTGCCGGGACTGGTCGACAACAGAAGTAGCGATGCTGGGACAAGCGAGCACCGCCTGGTGGTCTTCTGTGTAGATCTTGATTGACAAGATGGCTTCTTTGATGTCAAGTGCAGTTGATCTAGCCAAATCCGGGTGGTGTTCTGAGATGATCTTGCTTGACAAGATAGCCTGTACAACCAGAAAGCAACGCGTGAGCTGGTGTGCGAGCACTGCCGCCGCTGCCGAGACTGGTCGACAACAGAACTAGCGATGCTGGGACAAGCGAGCACCGCCTGGTGGTCTTCTGTGAAGATCTTGATTGACAAGATGGCTTCTTTGATGTCAAGTGAGTTGATCTAGCCAAATCCGGGTGGTGTTCTGAGATGATCTTGCTTGACAAGATAGCCTGTACAACCAGAAAGGAACGCGTGAGCTGGTGCGCGAGCACTGCCGCCGCTGCCTAGACTGGTCGACAACAGAAGTAGCGATGCTGGGATAAGCGAGAACCGCCTGGTGGTCTTCTGTGAAGATCTTGATTGACAAGATGGCTTCTTTGATGTCAAGTGCAGTTGATCTAGCCAAATCCGGGTGGTGTCCTGAGATGATCTTGCTTGACAAGATAGCCTGTACAACCAGAAAGGAACGAGTGAGCTGGTGCGCGAGCACTGCCGCCGCTGCCGGGACTGGTCGACAACAGAAGTAGCGATGCTGGGACAAGGGTGCACCGCCTGGTGGTCTTCTGTGAAGATCTTGATTGACAAGATGGCTTCTTTGATGCCAAGTGCAGTTGATCTAGCCAAATCCGGGTGGTGTTCTGAGGCGATCTTGCTTGACAAGATGGCCTGTACAACCAGAAAGGAACGCGTGAGCTGGTGCGCGAGCACTGCCGCCGCTGCCGGGACTGCTCGACAACAGAAGTAGCGATGCTGGGACAAGCGAGAACCGCCTGGTGGTCTTCTGTGAAGATCTTGATTGACAAGATGGCTTCTTTGATGCCAAGTGCAGTTGATCTAGCCCAATCCGGGTGGTGTTCTGAGGTGATCTTGCTTGACAAGATGGCCTGTACAACCAGAAAGGAACGCGTGAGCTGGTGCGCGAGCACTGCCGCCGCTGTTGGGACTGGTCGACAACAGAAGTAGCGATGCTGGGACAAGCGAGAACCGCCTGGTGGTCTTCTGTGAAGATCTTGATTGACAAGATGGCTTCTTTGATGTCAAGTGCAGTTGATCTAGCCAAATCCGGGTGGTGTCCTGAGATGATCTTGCTTGACAAGATAGCCTGTACAACCAGAAAGGAACGAGTGAGCTGGTGCGCGAGCACTGCCGCCGCTGCCGGGACTGGTCGACAACAGAAGTAGCGATTCCGCGACAAGCGAGCACCGCCTGGTGGTCTTCTGTGAAGATCTTGATTGACAAGATGGCTTCTTTGATGTCAAGTGCAGTTGATCTAGCCAAATCCGGGTGGTGTTCTGAGATGATCTTGCTCGGCAGATTGCCTGTACAACCAGCAAGGAACGCGTGAGCTGGTGCACGAGCACTGCCGCCGCTGCCGGGACTGGTCGACAACAGAAGTAGCGATGCTGGGACAAGCGAGCACCGCCTGGTGGTCTTCTGTGAAGATCTTGATTGGCAAGATGGCTTCTTTGATGTCAAGTGCACTTGATTTAGCCAAATCCGGGTGGTGTCCTGAGATGATCTTGCTTGACAAGATAGCCTGTACAACCAGAATGGAACGCGTGAGCTGGTGCGCGAGCACTGCCGCCGCTGCCGGGACTGGTCGACAACAGAAGTAGCGATGCTGGGACAAGGGAGCAACGCCTGGTGGTCTTCTGTGAAGATCTTGATTGACAAGATGGCTTCTTTGATGCCAAGTGCAGTTGATTTAGCCAAATCCGGGTGGTGTTCTGAGGTAATCTTCCTTGACAAGATAGCCTGTACAACCAGAAAGGAACGCGTGAGCTGGTGCGCGAGCACTGCCGCCGCTGCCGGGACTGGTCGACAACAGAAGTAGCGATGCTGGGACAAGCGAGAACCGCCTGGTGGTCTTCTGTGAAAATCTTGATTGACAAGATGGCTTCTTTGATGTCAAGTGAGTTGATCTAGCCAAATCCGGGTGGTGTTCTGAGATGATCTTGCTTGAAAGATAGCCTGTGCAACCAGAAACGAACGCATGAGCTGGTGCGCGAGCACTGCCGCCGCTGCCGAGACTGGTCGACAACAGAAGTAGCGATGCTGGGACAAGCGAGCACCGCCTGGTGGTCTTCTGTGAAGATCTTGATTGACAAGATGGCTTCTTTGATGTCAGGTGCAGTTGATCTAGTCAAATCCGGGTGGTGTACTGAGATGATCTTGCTTGACAAGATAACCTGTACAACCAGAAAGGAACGCGTAAGCTGGTGCGCGAGCGCTGCCGCCGCTGCCGAGACTGGTCGACAACAGAAGTAGCGATTCTACGACAAGCGAGCACCGCCTGATGGTCTTCTGTGAAGATCTTGATTGACAAGATGGCTTCTTTGATGTCAAGTGCAGTTGATCTAGCCAAATCCGGGTGGTGTTCTGAGATGATCTTGCTTGACAGATTGCCTGTACAACCAGCAAGGAACGCGTGAGCTGGTGCGCGAGCACTGCCGCCGCTGCAGGGACTGGTCGACAACAGAAGTAGCGATGCTGGGACAAGCGAGCACCGCCTGGTGGTCTTCTGTGAATATCTTGATTGGCAAGATGGCTTCTTTGATGTCAAGTGCACTTGATTTAGCCAAATCCGGGTGGTGTCCTGAGATGATCTTGCTTGACAAGATAGCCTGTACAACCAGAATGGAACGCGTGAGCTGGTGCGCGAGCACTGCCGCCGCTGCCGGGACTGGTCGACAACAGAAGTAGCGATGCTGGGACAAGGGAGCACCGCCTGGTGGTCTTCTGTGAAGATCTTGATTGACAAGATGGCTTCTTTGATGCCAAGTGCAGCTGATCTAGCCAAATCCGGGTGGTGTTCTGAGGTGATCTTGCTTGACAAGATAGCCTGTACAACCAGAAAGTAACGCGTGATCTGGTGCGCGAGCACTGCCGCCGCTGGCGAGACTATTCGACAACAGAAGTAGCGATGCTGGGACAAGGGAGCACCGCCTGGTGGTCTTCTGTGAAGATCTTGATTGACAAGATGGCTTCTTTGATGCCAAGTGCAGTTGATCTAGCCAAATCCGGGTGGTGTTCTGAGGTGATCTAGCTTGACAAGATGGCCTATACAACCAGAAAGGAACGCGTGAGCTGGTGCGCGAGCACTGCCGCCGCTGCCGGGACTGGTCGACAACAGAAGTAGCGATGCTGGGACAAGCGAGAACCGCCTGGTGGTCTTCTGTGAAGATCTTGATTGACAAGATGGCTTCTTTGATGTCGAGTGCAGTTGATCTAGCCAAATCCGGGTGGTGTCCTGAGATGATCTTGCTTGACAAGATAGCCTGTACAACCAGAAAGGAACGAGTGAGCTGGTGCGCGAGCACTGCCGCCGCTGCCGGGACTGGTCGACAACAGAAGTAGCGATGCTGGGACAAGGGTGCACCGCCTGGTGGTCTTCTGTGAAGATCTTGATTGACAAGATGGCTTCTTTGATGCCAAGTGCAGTTGATCTAGCCAAATCCGGGTGGTGTTCTGAGGTGATCTTGCTTGACAAGATGGCCTGTACAACCAGAAAGGAACGCGTGAGCTGGTGCGCGAGCACTGCCGCCGCTGCCGGGACTGCTCGAGAACAGAAGTAGCGATGCTGGGACAAGCGAGATCCGCCTGGTGGTCTTCTGTGAAGATCTTGATTGACAAGATGGCTTCTTTGATGCCAAGTGCAGTTGATCTAGCCAAATCCGGGTGGTGTTCTGAGGTGATCTTGCTTGACAAGATGGCCTGTACAACCAGAAAGGAACGCGTGAGCTGGTGCGCGAGCACTGCCGCCGCTGTCGGGACTGGTCGACAACAGAAGTAGCGATGCTGGGACAAGCGAGAACCGCCTGGTGGTCTTCTGTGAAGATCTTGATTGACAAGATGGCTTCTTTGATGTCAAGTGCAGTTGATCTAGCCAAATCTGAGTGGTGTCCTGAGATGATCTTGCTTGACAAGATAGCCTGTACAACCAGAAAGGAACGAGTGAGCTGGTGCGCGAGCACTGCCGACGCTGCCGGGACTGGTCGACAACAGAAGTAGCGATGCTGGGACAAGGGTGCACCGCCTGGTGGTCTTCTGTGAAGATCTTGATTGACAAGATGGCTTCTTTGATGTCAAGTGCAGTTGATCTAGCCAAATCCGGGTGGTGTTCTGAGGTGATCTTGCTTGACAAGATAGCCTGTACAACCAGAAAGGAACGTGTGAGCTGGTGCGCGAGCACTGCCGCCGCTGCCGGGACTGGTCGACAACAGAAGTAGCGATGCTGGGACAAGCGAGCACCGCCTGGTGGTCTTCTGTGTAGATCTTGATTGACAAGATGGCTTCTTTGATGTCAAGTGCAGTTGATCTAGCCAAATCCGGGTGGTGTTCTGAGATGATCTTGCTTGACAAGATAGCCTGTACAACCAGAAAGCAACGCGTGAGCTGGTGTGCGAGCACTGCCGCCGCTGCCGAGACTGGTCGACAACAGAACTAGCGATGCTGGGACAAGCGAGCACCGCCTGGTGGTCTTCTGTGAAGATCTTGATTGACAAGATGGCTTCTTTGATGTCAAGTGAGTTGATCTAGCCAAATCCGGGTGGTGTTCTGAGATGATCTTGCTTGACAAGATAGCCTGTACAACCAGAAAGGAACGCGTGAGCTGGTGCGCGAGCACTGCCGCCGCTGCCTAGACTGGTCGACAACAGAAGTAGCGATGCTGGGATAAGCGAGAACCGCCTGGTGGTCTTCTGTGAAGATCTTGATTGACAAGATGGCTTCTTTGATGTCAAGTGCAGTTGATCTAGCCAAATCCGGGTGGTGTCCTGAGATGATCTTGCTTGACAAGATAGCCTGTACAACCAGAAAGGAACGAGTGAGCTGGTGCGCGAGCACTGCCGCCGCTGCCGGGACTGGTCGACAACAGAAGTAGCGATGCTGGGACAAGGGTGCACCGCCTGGTGGTCTTCTGTGAAGATCTTGATTGACAAGATGGCTTCTTTGATGCCAAGTGCAGTTGATCTAGCCAAATCCGGGTGGTGTTCTGAGGCGATCTTGCTTGACAAGATGGCCTGTACAACCAGAAAGGAACGCGTGAGCTGGTGCGCGAGCACTGCCGCCGCTGCCGGGACTGCTCGACAACAGAAGTAGCGATGCTGGGACAAGCGAGAACCGCCTGGTGGTCTTCTGTGAAGATCTTGATTGACAAGATGGCTTCTTTGATGCCAAGTGCAGTTGATCTAGCCAAATCCGGGTGGTGTTCTGAGGTGATCTTGCTTGACAAGATGGCCTGTACAACCAGAAAGGAACGCGTGAGCTGGTGCGCGAGCACTGCCGCCGCTGTTGGGACTGGTCGACAACAGAAGTAGCGATGCTGGGACAAGCGAGAACCGCTTGGTGGTCTTCTGTGAAGATCTTGATTGACAAGATGGCTTCTTTGATGTCAAGTGCAGTTGATCTAGCCAAATCCGGGTGGTGTCCTGAGATGATCTTGCTTGACAAGATAGCCTGTACAACCAGAAAGGAACGAGTGAGCTGGTGCGCGAGCACTGCCGCCGCTGCCGGGACTGGTCGACAACAGAAGTAGCGATGCTGGGACAAGGGTGCACCGCCTGGTGGTCTTCTGTGAAGATCTTGATTGACAAGATGGCTTCTTTGATGTCAAGTGCAGTTGATCTAGCCAAATCCGGGTTGTGTCCTGAGATGATCTTGCTTGACAAGATAGCCTGTACAACCAGAAAGGAACGCGTGCGCTGGTGAGCGAGCACTGCCGCCGCTGCCGAGACTGGTCGACAACAGAAGTAGCGATGCTGGGACAAGGGAGCACCGCCTGGTGGTCTTCTGTGAAGATCTTGATTGACAAGATGGCTTCTTTGATGCCAAGTGCAGTTGATCTAGCCAAATCCGGGTGGTGTTCTGAGGTGGTTTGACAAGATGGCCTGTACAACCAGAAAGGAACGCGTGAGCTGGTGCGCGAGCACTGCCGCCGCTGCCGGGACTGGTCGACAACAGAAGTAGCGATGCTGGGACAACCGAGCACCGCCTGGTGGTCTTCTGTGAAGATCTTGATTGACAAGATGGCTTCTTTGATGTCGAGTGCAGTTGATCTAGCCAAATCCGGGTGGTGTCCTGAGATGATCTTGCTTGACAAGATAGCCTGTACAACCAGAAAGGAACGAGTGAGCTGGTGCGCGAGCACTGCCGCCGCTGCCGGGACTGGTCGACAACAGAAGTAGCGATGCTGGGACAAGGGTGCACCGCCTGGTGGTCTTCTGTGAAGATCTTGATTGACAAGATGGCTTCTTTGATGCCAAGTGCAGTTGATCTAGCCAAATCCGGGTGGTGTTCTGAGGTGATCTTGCTTGACAAGATGGCCTGTACAACCAGAAAGGAACGCGTGAGCTGGTGCGCGAGCACTGCCGCCGCTGCCGGGACTGCTCGAGAACAGAAGTAGCGATGCTGGGACAAGCGAGATCCGCCTGGTGGTCTTCTGTGAAGATCTTGATTGACAAGATGGCTTCTTTGATGCCAAGTGCAGTTGATCTAGCCAAATCCGGGTGGTGTTCTGAGGTGATCTTGCTTGACAAGATGGCCTGTACAACCAGAAAGGAACGCGTGAGCTGGTGCGCGAGCACTGCCGCCGCTGTCGGGACTGGTCGACAACAGAAGTAGCGATGCTGGGACAAGCGAGAACCGCCTGGTGGTCTTCTGTGAAGATCTTGATTGACAAGATGGCTTCTTTGATGTCAAGTGCAGTTGATCTAGCCAAATCTGAGTGGTGTCCTGAGATGATCTTGCTTGACAAGATAGCCTGTACAACCAGAAAGGAACGAGTGAGCTGGTGCGCGAGCACTGCCGACGCTGCCGGGACTGGTCGACAACAGAAGTAGCGATGCTGGGACAAGGGTGCACCGCCTGGTGGTCTTCTGTGAAGATCTTGATTGACAAGATGGCTTCTTTGATGTCAAGTGCAGTTGATCTAGCCAAATCCGGGTGGTGTTCTGAGGTGATCTTGCTTGACAAGATAGCCTGTACAACCAGAAAGGAACGTGTGAGCTGGTGCGCGAGCACTGCCGCCGCTGCCGGGACTGGTCGACAACAGAAGTAGCGATGCTGGGACAAGCGAGCACCGCCTGGTGGTCTTCTGTGTAGATCTTGATTGACAAGATGGCTTCTTTGATGTCAAGTGCAGTTGATCTAGCCAAATCCGGGTGGTGTTCTGAGATGATCTTGCTTGACAAGATAGCCTGTACAACCAGAAAGCAACGCGTGAGCTGGTGTGCGAGCACTGCCGCCGCTGCCGAGACTGGTCGACAACAGAACTAGCGATGCTGGGACAAGCGAGCACCGCCTGGTGGTCTTCTGTGAAGATCTTGATTGACAAGATGGCTTCTTTGATGTCAAGTGAGTTGATCTAGCCAAATCCGGGTGGTGTTCTGAGATGATCTTGCTTGACAAGATAGCCTGTACAACCAGAAAGGAACGCGTGAGCTGGTGCGCGAGCACTGCCGCCGCTGCCTAGACTGGTCGACAACAGAAGTAGCGATGCTGGGATAAGCGAGAACCGCCTGGTGGTCTTCTGTGAAGATCTTGATTGACAAGATGGCTTCTTTGATGTCAAGTGCAGTTGATCTAGCCAAATCCGGGTGGTGTCCTGAGATGATCTTGCTTGACAAGATAGCCTGTACAACCAGAAAGGAACGAGTGAGCTGGTGCGCGAGCACTGCCGCCGCTGCCGGGACTGGTCGACAACAGAAGTAGCGATGCTGGGACAAGGGTGCACCGCCTGGTGGTCTTCTGTGAAGATCTTGATTGACAAGATGGCTTCTTTGATGCCAAGTGCAGTTGATCTAGCCAAATCCGGGTGGTGTTCTGAGGCGATCTTGCTTGACAAGATGGCCTGTACAACCAGAAAGGAACGCGTGAGCTGGTGCGCGAGCACTGCCGCCGCTGCCGGGACTGCTCGACAACAGAAGTAGCGATGCTGGGACAAGCGAGAACCGCCTGGTGGTCTTCTGTGAAGATCTTGATTGACAAGATGGCTTCTTTGATGCCAAGTGCAGTTGATCTAGCCAAATCCGGGTGGTGTTCTGAGGTGATCTTGCTTGACAAGATGGCCTGTACAACCAGAAAGGAACGCGTGAGCTGGTGCGCGAGCACTGCCGCCGCTGTTGGGACTGGTCGACAACAGAAGTAGCGATGCTGGGACAAGCGAGAACCGCTTGGTGGTCTTCTGTGAAGATCTTGATTGACAAGATGGCTTCTTTGATGTCAAGTGCAGTTGATCTAGCCAAATCCGGGTGGTGTCCTGAGATGATCTTGCTTGACAAGATAGCCTGTACAACCAGAAAGGAACGAGTGAGCTGGTGCGCGAGCACTGCCGCCGCTGCCGGGACTGGTCGACAACAGAAGTAGCGATGCTGGGACAAGGGTGCACCGCCTGGTGGTCTTCTGTGAAGATCTTGATTGACAAGATGGCTTCTTTGATGTCAAGTGCAGTTGATCTAGCCAAATCCGGGTTGTGTCCTGAGATGATCTTGCTTGACAAGATAGCCTGTACAACCAGAAAGGAACGCGTGCGCTGGTGAGCGAGCACTGCCGCCGCTGCCGAGACTGGTCGACAACAGAAGTAGCGATGCTGGGACAAGGGAGCACCGCCTGGTGGTCTTCTGTGAAGATCTTGATTGACAAGATGGCTTCTTTGATGCCAAGTGCAGTTGATCTAGCCAAATCCGGGTGGTGTTCTGAGGTGGTTTGACAAGATGGCCTGTACAACCAGAAAGGAACGCGTGAGCTGGTGCGCGAGCACTGCCGCCGCTGCCGGGACTGGTCGACAACAGAAGTAGCGATGCTGGGACAACCGAGCACCGCCTGGTGGTCTTCTGTGAAGATCTTGATTGACAAGATGGCTTCTTTGATGTCAAGTGCAGTTGATCTAGCCAAATCCGGGTGGTGTTCTGAGAGGATCTTACTTGACCAGATAGCCTGTACAACCAGAAAGGAACGCGTGAGCTGGTGCGCGAGCACTGCCGCCGCTGCCGAGACTGGTCGACAGCAGAAGTGGCGATGCTGGGACAAGCGAGCTCCGCCTGTTGGTCTTCTGTGAAGATCTTGATTGACAAGATGGCTTCTTTGATGTCAAGTGCAGTTGATCTAGCCAAATCCGGGTGGTGTTCTGAGATGATCTTGCTTGAAAGATAGCCTGTGCAACCAGAAACGAACGCATGAGCTGGTGCGCGAGCACTGCCGCCGCTGCCGAGACTGGTCGACAACAGAAGTAGCGATGCTGGGACAAGCGAGCACCGCCTGGTGGTCTTCTGTGAAGATCTTGATTGACAAGATGGCTTCTTTGATGTCAGGTGCAGTTGATCTAGTCAAATCCGGGTGGTGTACTGAGATGATCTTGCTTGACAAGATAACCTGTACAACCAGAAAGGAACGCGTGAGCTGGTGCGCGAGCGCTGCCGCCGCTGCCGAGACTGGTCGACAACAGAAGTAGCGATTCTAAGACAAGCGAGCACCGCCTGATGGTCTTCTGTGAAGTTCTTGATTGACAAGATGGCTTCTTTGATGTCAAGTGCAGTTGATCTAGCCAAATCCGGGTGGTGTTCTGAGATGATCTTGCTTGACAGATTGCCTGTACAACCAGCAAGGAACGCGTGATCTGGTGCGCGAGCACTGCCGCCGCTGGCGAGACTGTTCGACAACAGAAGTAGCGATGCTGGGACAAGGGAGCACCGCCTGGTGGTCTTCTGTGAAGATCTTGATTGACAAGATGGCTTCTTTGATGCCAAGTGCAGTTGATCTAGCCAAATCAGGGTGGTGTTCTGAGGTGATCTTGCTTGACAAGATGGCCTGTACAACCAGAAAGGAACGCGTGAGCTGGTGCGCGAGCACTGCCGCCGCTGCCGGGACTGGTCGACAACAGAAGTAGCGATGCTGGGACAAGCGAGCACCGCCTGGTGGTCTTCTGTGAAGATCTTGATTGACAAGATGGCTTCTTTGATGTCAAGTGCAGTTGATCTAGCCAAATCCGGGTGGTGTTCTGAGATGATCTTGCTTGAAAGATAGCCTGTGCAACCAGAAACGAACGCATGAGCTGGTGCGCGAGCACTGCCACCGCTGCCGAGACTGGTCGACAACAGAAGTAGCGATGCTGGGACAAGCGAGCACCGCCTGGTGGTCTTCTGTGAAGATCTTGATTGACAAGATGGCTTCTTTGATGTCAAGTGCACTTGATTTAGCCAAATCCGGGTGGTGTCCTGAGATGATCTTGCTTGACAAGATAGCCTGTACAACCAGAATGGAACGCGTGAGCTGGTGCGCGAGCACTGCCGCCGCTGCCGGGACTGGTCGACAACAGAAGTAGCGATGCTGGGACAAGGGAGCACCGCCTGGTGGTCTTCTGTGAAGATCTTGATTGACAAGATGGCTTCTTTGATGCCAAGGGCAGCTGATCTAGCCAAATCCGGGTGGTGTTCTGAGGTGATCTTGCTTGACAAGATAGCCTGTACAACCAGAAAGTAACGCGTGATCTGGTGCGCGAGCACTGCCGCCGCTGGCGAGACTATTCGACAACAGAAGGAGCGATGCTGGGACAAGGGAGCACCGCCTGGTGGTCTTCTGTGAAGATCTTGATTGGCAAGATGGCTTCTTTGATGTCAAGTGCACTTGATTTAGCCAAATCCGGGTGGTGTCCTGAGATGATCTTGCTTGACAAGATAGCCTGTACAACCAGAATGGAACGCGTGAGCTGGTGCGCGAGCACTGCCGCCGCTGCCGGGACTGGTCGACAACAGAAGTAGCGAAGCTGGGACAAGGGAGCACCGCCTGGTGGTCTTCTGTGAAGATCTTGATTGACAAGATGGCTTCTTTGATGCCAAGTGCAGTTGATTTAGCCAAATCCGGGTGGTGTTCTGAGGTAATCTTCCTTGTCAAGATAGCCTGTACAACCAGAAAGGAACGCGTGAGCTGGTGCGCGAGCACTGCCGCCGCTGCCGGGACTGGTCGACAACAGAAGTAGCGATGCTGGGACAAGCGAGAACCGCCTGGTGGTCTTCTGTGAAAATCTTGATTGACAAGATGGCTTCTTTGATGTCAAGTGAGTTGATCTAGCCAAATCCGGGTGGTGTTCTGAGATGATCTTGCTTGACAAGATAGCCTGTACAACCAGAAAGGAACGCTTGAGCTGGTGCGCGAGCACTGCCGCCGCTGCCGAGACTGGTCGACAACAGAAGTAGCGATGCTGGGACAAGGGAGCACCGCCTGGTGGTCTTCTGTGAAGATCTTGATTGACAAGATGGCTTCTTTGATGCCAAGTGCAGTTGATCTAGCCAAATCCGGGTGGTGTTCTGAGGTGATCTTGCTTGACAAGATGGCCTGTACAACCAGAAAGGAACGCATGCGCTGGTGAGCGAGCACTGCCGCCGCTGCCGAGACTGGTCGACAACAGAAGTAGCGATGCTGGGACAAGGGAGCATCGCCTGGTGGTCTTCTGTGAAGATCTTGATTGACAAGATGGCTTCTTTGATGCCAAGTGCAGTTGATCTAGCCAAATCCGGGTGGTGTTCTGAGGTGGTTTGACAAGATGGCCTGTACAACCAGAAAGGAACGCGTGAGCTGGTGCGCGAGCACTGCCGCCGCTGCCGGGACTGGTCGACAACAGAAGTAGCGATGCTGGGACAAGCGAGCACCGCCTATTGGTCTTCTGTGAAGATCTTGATTGGCAAGATGGCTTCTTTGATGTCAAGCGCACTTGATTTAGCCAAATCCGGGTGGTGTCCTGAGATGATCTTGCTTGACAAGATAGCCTGTACAACCAGAATGGAACGCATGAGCTGGTGCGCGAGCACTGCCGCCGCTGCCGGGACTGGTCGACAACAGAAGTAGCGATGCTGGGACAACGGAGCACCGCCTGGTGGTCTTCTGTGAAGATCTTGATTGGCAAGATGGCTTCTTTGATATCAAGCGCACTTGATTTAGCCAAATCCGGGTGGTGTCCTGAGATGATCTTGCTTGACAAGATAGCCTGTACAACCAGAATGGAACGCATGAGCTGGTGCGCAAGCACTGCCGCCGCTGCCGGGACTGGTCGACAACAGAAGTAGCGATGCTGGGACAAGCGAGCACCGCCTGGTGGTCTTCTGTGTAGATCTTGATTGACAAGATGGCTTCTTTGATGTCAAGTGCAGTTGATCTAGCCAAATCCGGGTGGTGTTCTGAGATGATCTTGCTTGACAAGATAGCCTGTACAACCAGAAAGCAACGCGTGAGCTGGTGTGCGAGCACTGCCGCCGCTGCCGAGACTGGTCGACAACAGAACTAGCGATGCTGGGACAAGCGAGCACCGCCTGGTGGTCTTCTGTGAAGATCTTGATTGACAAGATGGCTTCTTTGATGTCAAGTGAGTTGATCTAGCCAAATCCGGGTGGTGTTCTGAGATGATCTTGCTTGACAAGATAGCCTGTACAACCAGAAAGGAACGCGTGAGCTGGTGCGCGAGCACTGCCGCCGCTGCCTAGACTGGTCGACAACAGAAGTAGCGATGCTGGGATAAGCGAGAACCGCCTGGTGGTCTTCTGTGAAGATCTTGATTGACAAGATGGCTTCTTTGATGTCAAGTGCAGTTGATCTAGCCAAATCCGGGTGGTGTCCTGAGATGATCTTGCTTGACAAGATAGCCTGTACAACCAGAAAGGAACGAGTGAGCTGGTGCGCGAGCACTGCCGCCGCTGCCGGGACTGGTCGACAACAGAAGTATCGATGCTGGGACAAGGGTGCACCGCCTGGTGGTCTTCTGTGAAGATCTTGATTGACAAGATGGCTTCTTTGATGCCAAGTGCAGTTGATCTAGCCAAATCCGGGTGGTGTTCTGAGGCGATCTTGCTTGACAAGATGGCCTGTACAACCAGAAAGGAACGCGTGAGCTGGTGCGCGAGCACTGCCGCCGCTGCCGGGACTGCTCGACAACAGAAGTAGCGATGCTGGGACAAGCGAGAACCGCCTGGTGGTCTTCTGTGAAGATCTTGATTGACAAGATGGCTTCTTTGATGCCAAGTGCAGTTGATCTAGCCAAATCCGGGTGGTGTTCTGAGGTGATCTTGCTTGACAAGATGGCCTGTACAACCAGAAAGGAACGCGTGAGCTGGTGCGCGAGCACTGCCGCCGCTGTTGGGACTGGTCGACAACAGAAGTAGCGATGCTGGGACAAGCGAGAACCGCCTGGTGGTCTTCTGTGAAGATCTTGATTGACAAGATGGCTTCTTTGATGTCAAGTGCAGTTGATCTAGCCAAATCCGGGTGGTGTCCTGAGATGATCTTGCTTGACAAGATAGCCTGTACAACCAGAAAGGAACGAGTGAGCTGGTGCGCGAGCACTGCCGCCGCTGCCGGGACTGGTCGACAACAGAAGTAGCGATGCTGGGACAAGGGTGCACCGCCTGGTGGTCTTCTGTGAAGATCTTGATTGACAAGATGGCTTCTTTGATGTCAAGTGCAGTTGATCTAGCCAAATCCGGGTGGTGTCCTGAGATGATCTTGCTTGACAAGATAGCCTGTACAACCAGAAAGGAACGCGTGCGCTGGTGAGCGAGCACTGCCGCCGCTGCCGAGACTGGTCGACAACAGAAGTAGCGATGCTGGGACAAGGGAGCACCGCCTGGTGGTCTTCTGTGAAGATCTTGATTGACAAGATGGCTTCTTTGATGCCAAGTGCAGTTGATCTAGCCAAATCCGGGTGGTGTTCTGAGGTGGTTTGACAAGATGGCCTGTACAACCAGAAAGGAACGCGTGAGCTGGTGCGCGAGCACTGCCGCCGCTGCCGGGACTGGTCGACAACAGAAGTAGCGATGCTGGGACAACCGAGCACCGCCTGGTGGTCTTCTGTGAAGATCTTGATTGACAAGATGGCTTCTTTGATGTCAAGTGCAGTTGATCTAGCCAAATCCGGGTGGTGTTCTGAGAGGATCTTACTTGACCAGATAGCCTGTACAACCAGAAAGGAACGCGTGAGCTGGTGCGCGAGCACTGCCGCCGCTGCCGAGACTGGTCGACAGCAGAAGTGGCGATGCTGGGACAAGCGAGCTCCGCCTGTTGGTCTTCTGTGAAGATCTTGATTGACAAGATGGCTTCTTTGATGTCAAGTGCAGTTGATCTAGCCAAATCCGGGTGGTGTTCTGAGATGATCTTGCTTGAAAGATAGCCTGTGCAACCAGAAACGAACGCATGAGCTGGTGCGCGAGCACTGCCACCGCTGCCGAGACTGGTCGACAACAGAAGTAGCGATGCTGGGACAAGCGAGCACCGCCTGGTGGTCTTCTGTGAAGATCTTGATTGACAAGATGGCTTCTTTGATGTCAGGTGCAGTTGATCTAGTCAAATCCGGGTGGTGTACTGAGATGATCTTGCTTGACAAGATAACCTGTACAACCAGAAAGGAACGCGTGAGCTGGTGCGCGAGCGCTGCCGCCGCTGCCGAGACTGGTCGACAACAGAAGTAGCGATTCTAAGACAAGCGAGCACCGCCTGATGGTCTTCTGTGAAGATCTTGATTGACAAGATGGCTTCTTTGATGTCAAGTGCAGTTGATCTAGCCAAATCCGGGTGGTGTTCTGAGATGATCTTGCTTGACAGATTGCCTGTACAACCAGCAAGGAACGCGTGATCTGGTGCGCGAGCACTGCCGCCGCTGGCGAGACTATTCGACAACAGAAGTAGCGATGCTGGGACAAGGGAGCACCGCCTGGTGGTCATCTGTGAAGATCTTGATTGACAAGATGGCTTCTTTGATGCCAAGTGCAGTTGATCTAGCCAAATCAGGGTGGTGTTCTGAGGTGATCTTGCTTGACAAGATGGCCTGTACAACCAGAAAGGAACGCGTGAGCTGGTGCGCGAGCACTGCCGCCGCTGCCGGGACTGGTCGACAACAGAAGTAGCGATGCTGGGACAAGCGAGCACCGCCTGGTGGTCTTCTGTGAAGATCTTGATTGACAAGATGGCTTCTTTGATGTCAAGTGCAGTTGATCTAGCCAAATCCGGGTGGTGTTCTGAGATGATCTTGCTTGAAAGATAGCCTGTGCAACCAGAAACGAACGCATGAGCTGGTGCGCGAGCACTGCCACCGCTGCCGAGACTGGTCGACAACAGAAGTAGCGATGCTGGGACAAGCGAGCACCGCCTGGTGGTCTTCTGTGAAGATCTTGATTGACAAGATGGCTTCTTTGATGTCAAGTGCACTTGATTTAGCCAAATCCGGGTGGTGTCCTGAGATGATCTTGCTTGACAAGATAGCCTGTACAACCAGAATGGAACGCGTGAGCTGGTGCGCGAGCACTGCCGCCGCTGCCGGGACTGGTCGACAACAGAAGTAGCGATGCTGGGACAAGGGAGCACCGCCTGGTGGTCTTCTGTGAAGATCTTGATTGACAAGATGGCTTCTTTGATGCCAAGGGCAGCTGATCTAGCCAAATCCGGGTGGTGTTCTGAGGTGATCTTGCTTGACAAGATAGCCTGTACAACCAGAAAGTAACGCGTGATCTGGTGCGCGAGCACTGCCGCCGCTGGCGAGACTATTCGACAACAGAAGGAGCGATGCTGGGACAAGGGAGCACCGCCTGGTGGTCTTCTGTGAAGATCTTGATTGGCAAGATGGCTTCTTTGATGTCAAGTGCACTTGATTTAGCCAAATCCGGGTGGTGTCCTGAGATGATCTTGCTTGACAAGATAGCCTGTACAACCAGAATGGAACGCGTGAGCTGGTGCGCGAGCACTGCCGCCGCTGCCGGGACTGGTCGACAACAGAAGTAGCGAAGCTGGGACAAGGGAGCACCGCCTGGTGGTCTTCTGTGAAGATCTTGATTGACAAGATGGCTTCTTTGATGCCAAGTGCAGTTGATTTAGCCAAATCCGGGTGGTGTTCTGAGGTAATCTTCCTTGTCAAGATAGCCTGTACAACCAGAAAGGAACGCGTGAGCTGGTGCGCGAGCACTGCCGCCGCTGCCGGGACTGGTCGACAACAGAAGTAGCGATGCTGGGACAAGCGAGAACCGCCTGGTGGTCTTCTGTGAAAATCTTGATTGACAAGATGGCTTCTTTGATGTCAAGTGAGTTGATCTAGCCAAATCCGGGTGGTGTTCTGAGATGATCTTGCTTGACAAGATAGCCTGTACAACCAGAAAGGAACGCTTGAGCTGGTGCGCGAGCACTGCCGCCGCTGCCGAGACTGGTCGACAACAGAAGTAGCGATGCTGGGACAAGGGAGCACCGCCTGGTGGTCTTCTGTGAAGATCTTGATTGACAAGATGGCTTCTTTGATGCCAAGTGCAGTTGATCTAGCCAAATCCGGGTGGTGTTTTGAGGTGATCTTGCTTGACAAGATGGCCTGTACAACCAGAAAGGAACGCGTGCGCTGGTGAGCGAGCACTGCCGCCGCTGCCGAGACTGGTCGACAACAGAAGTAGCGATGCTGGGACAAGGGAGCACCGCCTGGTGGTCTTCTGTGAAGATCTTGATTGACAAGATGGCTTCTTTGATGCCAAGTGCAGTTGATCTAGCCAAATCCGGGTGGTGTTCTGAGGTGGTTTGACAAGATGGCCTGTACAACCAGAAAGGAACGCGTGAGCTGGTGCGCGAGCACTGCCGCCGCTGCCGGGACTGGTCGACAACAGAAGTAGCGATGCTGGGACAAGCGAGCACCGCCTATTGGTCTTCTGTGAAGATCTTGATTGGCAAGATGGCTTCTTTGATGTCAAGCGCACTTGATTTAGCCAAATCCGGGTGGTGTCCTGAGATGATCTTGCTTGACAAGATAGCCTGTACAACCAGAATGGAACGCATGAGCTGGTGCGCGAGCACTGCCGCCGCTGCCGGGACTGGTCGACAACAGAAGTAGCGATGCTGGGACAAGGGAGCACCGCCTGGTGGTCTTCTGTGAAGATCTTGATTGGCAAGATGGCTTCTTTGATATCAAGCGCACTTGATTTAGCCAAATCCGGGTGGTGTCCTGAGATGATCTTGCTTGACAAGATAGCCTGTACAACCAGAATGGAACGCATGAGCTGGTGCGCGAGCACTGCCGCCGCTGCCGGGACTGGTCGACAACAGAAGTAGCGATGCTGGGACAAGGGAGCACCGCCTGGTGGTCTTCTGTGAAGATCTTGATTGACAAGATGGCTTCTTTGATGCCAAGTGCAGTTGATTTAGCCAAATCCGGGTGGTGTTCTGAGGTAATCTTCCTTGACAAGATAGCCTGTACAACCAGAAAGGAACGCGTGAGCTGGTGCGCGAGCACTGCCGCCGCTGCCGGGACTGGTCGACAACAGAAGTAGCGATGCTGGGACAAGCGAGAACCGCCTGGTGGTCTTCTGTGAAAATCTTGATTGACAAGATGGCTTCTTTGATGTCAAGTGAGTTGATCTAGCCAAATCCGGGTGGTGTTCTGAGATGATCTTGCTTGACAAGATAGCCTGTACAACCAGAAAGGAACGCGTGAGCTGGTGCGCGAGCACTGCCGCCACTGCCGAGACTGGTCGACAACAGAAGTAGCGATGCTGGGACAAGGGAGCACCGCCTGGTGGTCTTCTGTGAAGATCTTGATTGACAAGATGGCTTCTTTGATGCCAAGTGCAGTTGATCTAGCCAAATCCGGGTGGTGTTCTGAGGTGATCTTGCTTGACAAGATGGCCTGTACAACCAGAAAGGAACGCGTGAGCTGGTGCGCGAGCACTGCCGCCGCTGCCGAGACTGGTCGACAACAGAAGTAGCGATGCTGGGACAAGGGAGCACCGCCTGGTGGTCTTCTGTGAAGATCTTGATTGACAAGATGGCTTCTTTGATGCCAAGTGCAGTTGATCTAGCCAAATCCGGGTGGTGTTCTGAGGTGATCTTGCTTGACAAGATGGCCTGTACAACCAGAAAGGAACGCGTGAGCTGCTGCGCGAGCACTGCCGCCGCTGCCGGGACTGGTCGACAACAGAAGTAGCGATGCTGGGACAAGCGAGAACCGCCTGGTGGTCTTCTGTGAAGATCTTGATTGACAAGATGGCTTCTTTGATGTCAAGTGCAGTTGATCTAGCCAAATCCGGGTGGTGTCCTGAGATGATCTTGCTTGACAAGATAGCCTGTACAACAAGAAAGGAACGCGTGAGCTGGTGCGCGAGCACTGCCGCCGCTGCCGAGACTGGTCGACTACAGAAGTAGCGATGCTGGGACAAGGGAGCACCGCCAGGTGGTCTTCTGTGAAGATCTTGATTGACAAGATGGCTTCTTTGATGTCAAGTGCAGTTGATCTAGCCAAATCCGGGTGGTGTTCTGAGAGGATCTTACTTGACCAGATAGCCTGTACAACCAGAAAGGAACGCGTGAGCTGGTGCGCGAGCACTGCCGCCGCTGCCGAGACTGGTCGACAACAGAAGTGGCGATGCTGGGACAAGCGAGCACCGCCTGTTGGTCTTCTGTGAAGATCTTGATTGACAAGATGGCTTCTTTGATGTCAAGTACAGTTGATCTAGCCAAATCCGGGTGGTGTTCTGAGATGATCTTGCTTGAAAGATAGCCTGTGCAACCAGAAACGAACGCATGAGCTGGTGCGCGAGCACTGCCGCCGCTGCCGAGACTGGTCGACAACAGAAGTAGCGATGCTGGGACAAGCGAGCACCGCCTGGTGGTCTTCTGTGAAGATCTTGATTGACAAGATGGCTTCTTTGATGTCAGGTGCCGTTGATCTAGTCAAATCCGGGTGGTGTACTGAGATGATCTTGCTTGACAAGATAACCTGTACAACCAGAAAGGAACGCGTGAGCTGGTGCGCGAGCGCTGCCGCCGCTGCCGAGACTGGTCGACAACAGAAGTAGCGATTCTACGACAAGCGAGCACCGCCTGATGGTCTTCTGTGAAGATCTTGATTGACAAGATGGCTTCTTTGATGCCAAGTGCAGTTGATCTAGCCAAATCCGGGTGGTGTTCTGAGGTGATCTTGCTTGACAAGATGGCCTGTACAACCAGAAAGGAACGCGTGAGCTGGTGCGCGAACACTGCCGCCGCTGCCGAGACTGGTCGACAACAGAAGTAGCGATGCTGGGACAAGGGAGCACCGCCTGGTGGTCTTCTGTGAAGATCTTGATTGACAAGATGGCTTCTTTGATGCCAAGTGCAGTTGATCTAGCCAAATCCGGGTGGTGTTCTGAGGTGGTTTGACAAGATGGCCTGTACAACCAGAAAGGAACGCGTGAGCTGGTGCGCGAGCACTGCCGCCGCTGCCGGGACTGGTCGACAACAGAAGTAGCGATGCTGGGACAAGCGAGCACCGCCTGGTGGTCTTCTGTGAAGATCTTGATTGGCAAGATGGCTTGTTTGATGTCAAGTGCACTTTATTTAGCCAAATCCGGGTGGTGTCCTGAGATTATCTTGCTTGACAAGATAGCCTGTACAACCGGAATGGAACGCGTGAGCTGGTGCGCGAGCACTGCCGCCGCTGCCGGGACTGGTCGACAACAGAAGTAGCGATGCTGGGACAAGGGAGCACCGCCTGGTGGTCTTCTGTGAAGATCTTGATTGACAAGATGGCTTCTTTGATGCCAAGTGCAGTTGATTTAGCCAAATCCGGGTGGTGTTCTGAGGTAATCTTCCTTAACAAGATAGCCTGTACAACCAGAAAGGAACGCGTGAGCTGGTGCGCGAGCACTGCTGCCGCTGCCGGGACTGGTCGACAACAGAAGTAGCGATGCTGGGACAAGCGAGAACCGCCTGGTGGTCTTCTGTGAAAATCTTGATTGACAAGATGGCTTCTTTGATGTCAAGTGAGTTGATCTAGCCAAATCCGGGTGGTGTTCTGAGATGATCTTGCTTGACAAGATAGCCTGTACAACCAGAAAGGAACGCGTAAGCTGCTGCGCGAGCACTGCCGCCGCTGCCGGGACTGGTCGACAACAGAAGTAGCGATGCTGGGACAAGCGAGAACCGCCTGGTGGTCTTCTGTGAAGATCTTGATTGACAAGATGGCTTCTTTGATGTCAAGTGCAGTTGATCTAGCCAAATCCGGGTGGTGCCCTGAGATGATCTTGCTTGACAAGATAGCCTGTACAACAAGAAAGGAACGCGTGAGCTGGTGCGCGAGCACTGCCGCCGCTGCCGAGACTGGTCGACTACAGAAGTAGCGATGCTGGGACAAGGGAGCACCGCCATGTGGTCTTCTGTGAAGATCTTGATTGACAAGATGGCTTCTTTGATGTCAAGTGCAGTTGATCTAGCCAAATCCGGGTGGTGTTCTGAGATGATCTTGCTTGAAAGATAGCCTGTGCAACCAGAAACGAACGCATGAGCTGGTGCGCGAGCACTGCCGCCGCTGCCGAGACTGGTCGACAACAGAAGTAGCGATGCTGGGACAAGCGAGCACCGCCTGGTGGTCTTCTGTGAAGATCTTGATTGACAAGATGGCTTCTTTGATGTCAGGTGCAGTTGATCTAGTCAAATCCGGGTGGTGTACTGAGATGATCTTGCTTGACAAGATAACCTGTACAACCAGAAAGGAACGCGTGAGCTGGTGCGCGAGCGCTGCCGCCGCTGCCGAGACTGGTCGACAACAGAAGTAGCGATTCTACGACAAGCGAGCACCGCCTGATGGTCTTCTGTGAAGATCTTGATTGACAAGATGGCTTCTTTGATGTCAAGTGCAGTTGATCTAGCCAAATCCGGGTGGTGTTCTGAGATGATCTTGCTTGACAGATTGCCTGTACAACCAGCAAGGAACGCGTGAGCTGGTGCGCGAGCACTGCCGCCGCTGCAGGGACTGGTCGACAACAGAAGTAGCGATGCTGGGACAAGCGAGCACCGCCTGGTGGTCTTCTGTGAAGATCTTGATTGACAAGATGCCTTCTTTGATGCCAAGTGCAGCTGATCTAGCCAAATCCGGGTGGTGTTCTGAGGTGATCTTGCTTGACAAGATAGCCTGTACAACCAGAAAGGATCGCGTGCGCTTGTGAGCGAGCACTGCCGCCGCTGCCGAGGCTGGTCGACAACAGAAGTAGCGATGCTGGGACAAGGGAGAACCGCCTGGTGGTCTTCTGTGAAGATCTTGATTGGCAAGATGGCTTCTTTGATGTCAAGTGCACTTGATTTAGCCACATCCGGGTGGTGTTCTGAGGTGATCTGGCTTGACAAGATAGCCTGTACAACCAGAAAGGAACGCGTGCGCTGGTGAGCGAACACTGCCGCCGCTGCCGAGACTGGTCGACAACAGAAGTAGCGATGCTGGGACAAGGGAGCACCGCCTGGTGGTCTTCTGTGAAGATCTTGATTGACAAGATGGCTTCTTTGATGCCAAGTGCAGTTGATCTAGCCAAATCCGGGTGGTGTTCTGAGGTGGTTTGACAAGATGGCCTGTACAACCAGAAAGGAACGCGTGAGCTGGTGCGCGAGCACTGCCGCCGCTGCCGGGACTGGTCGACAACAGAAGTAGCGATGCTGGGACAACCGAGCACCGCCTGGTGGTCTTCTGTGAAGATCTTGATTGACAAGATGGCTTCTTTGATGTCAAGTGCAGTTGATCTAGCCAAATCCGGGTGGTGTTCTGAGAGGATCTTACTTGACCAGATAGCCTGTACAACCAGAAAGGAACGCGTGAGCTGGTGCGCGAGCACTGCCGCCGCTGCCGAGACTGGTCGACAGCAGAAGTGGCGATGCTGGGACAAGCGAGCTCCGCCTGTTGGTCTTCTGTGAAGATCTTGATTGACAAGATGGCTTCTTTGATGTCAAGTGCAGTTGATCTAGCCAAATCCAGGTGGTGTTCTGAGATGATCTTGCTTGAAAGATAGCCTGTGCAACCAGAAACGAACGCATGAGCTGGTGCGCGAGCACTGCCACCGCTGCCGAGACTGGTCGACAACAGAAGTAGCGATGCTGGGACAAGCGAGCACCGCCTGGTGGTCTTCTGTGAAGATCTTGATTGACAAGATGGCTTCTTTGATGTCAGGTGCAGTTGATCTAGTCAAATCCGGGTGGTGTACTGAGATGATCTTGCTTGACAAGATAACCTGTACAACCAGAAAGGAACGCGTGAGCTGGTGCGCGAGCGCTGCCGCCGCTGCCGAGACTGGTCGACAACAGAAGTAGCGATTCTAAGACAAGCGAGCACCGCCTGATGGTCTTCTGTGAAGATCTTGATTGACAAGATGGCTTCTTTGATGTCAAGTGCAGTTGATCTAGCCAAATCCGGGTGGTGTTCTGAGATGATCTTGCTTGACAGATTGCCTGTACAACCAGCAAGGAACGCGTGATCTGGTGCGCGAGCACTGCCGCCGCTGGCGAGACTATTCGACAACAGAAGTAGCGATGCTGGGACAAGGGAGCACCGCCTGGTGGTCATCTGTGAAGATCTTGATTGACAAGATGGCTTCTTTGATGCCAAGTGCAGTTGATCTAGCCAAATCAGGGTGGTGTTCTGAGGTGATCTTGCTTGACAAGATGGCCTGTACAACCAGAAAGGAACGCGTGAGCTGGTGCGCGAGCACTGCCGCCGCTGCCGGGACTGGTCGACAACAGAAGTAGCGATGCTGGGACAAGCGAGCACCGCCTGGTGGTCTTCTGTGAAGATCTTGATTGACAAGATGGCTTCTTTGATGTCAAGTGCAGTTGATCTAGCCAAATCCGGGTGGTGTTCTGAGATGATCTTGCTTGAAAGATAGCCTGTGCAACCAGAAACGAACGCATGAGCTGGTGCGCGAGCACTGCCACCGCTGCCGAGACTGGTCGACAACAGAAGTAGCGATGCTGGGACAAGCGAGCACCGCCTGGTGGTCTTCTGTGAATATCTTGATTGACAAGATGGCTTCTTTGATGTCAAGTGCACTTGATTTAGCCAAATCCGGGTGGTGTCCTGAGATGATCTTGCTTGACAAGATAGCCTGTACAACCAGAATGGAACGCGTGAGCTGGTGCGCGAGCACTGCCGCCGCTGCCGGGACTGGTCGACAACAGAAGTAGCGATGCTGGGACAAGGGAGCACCGCCTGGTGGTCTTCTGTGAAGATCTTGATTGACAAGATGGCTTCTTTGATGCCAAGGGCAGCTGATCTAGCCAAATCCGGGTGGTGTTCTGAGGTGATCTTGCTTGACAAGATAGCCTGTACAACCAGAAAGTAACGCGTGATCTGGTGCGCGAGCACTGCCGCCGCTGGCGAGACTATTCGACAACAGAAGGAGCGATGCTGGGACAAGGGAGCACCGCCTGGTGGTCTTCTGTGAAGATCTTGATTGGCAAGATGGCTTCTTTGATGTCAAGTGCACTTGATTTAGCCAAATCCGGGTGGTGTCCTGAGATGATCTTGCTTGACAAGATAGCCTGTACAACCAGAATGGAACGCGTGAGCTGGTGCGCGAGCACTGCCGCCGCTGCCGGGACTGGTCGACAACAGAAGTAGCGAAGCTGGGACAAGGGAGCACCGCCTGGTGGTCTTCTGTGAAGATCTTGATTGACAAGATGGCTTCTTTGATGCCAAGTGCAGTTGATTTAGCCAAATCCGGGTGGTGTTCTGAGGTAATCTTCCTTGTCAAGATAGCCTGTACAACCAGAAAGGAACGCGTGAGCTGGTGCGCGAGCACTGCCGCCGCTGCCGGGACTGGTCGACAACAGAAGTAGCGATGCTGGGACAAGCGAGAACCGCCTGGTGGTCTTCTGTGAAAATCTTGATTGACAAGATGGCTTCTTTGATGTCAAGTGAGTTGATCTAGCCAAATCCGGGTGGTGTTCTGAGATGATCTTGCTTGACAAGATAGCCTGTACAACCAGAAAGGAACGCTTGAGCTGGTGCGCGAGCACTGCCGCCGCTGCCGAGACTGGTCGACAACAGAAGTAGCGATGCTGGGACAAGGGAGCACCGCCTGGTGGTCTTCTGTGAAGATCTTGATTGACAAGATGGCTTCTTTGATGCCAAGTGCAGTTGATCTAGCCAAATCCGGGTGGTGTTTTGAGGTGATCTTGCTTGACAAGATGGCCTGTACAACCAGAAAGGAACGCGTGCGCTGGTGAGCGAGCACTGCCGCCGCTGCCGAGACTGGTCGACAACAGAAGTAGCGATGCTGGGACAAGGGAGCACCGCCTGGTGGTCTTCTGTGAAGATCTTGATTGACAAGATGGCTTCTTTGATGCCAAGTGCAGTTGATCTAGCCAAATCCGGGTGGTGTTCTGAGGTGGTTTGACAAGATGGCCTGTACAACCAGAAAGGAACGCGTGAGCTGGTGCGCGAGCACTGCCGCCGCTGCCGGGACTGGTCGACAACAGAAGTAGCGATGCTGGGACAAGCGAGCACCGCCTATTGGTCTTCTGTGAAGATCTTGATTGGCAAGATGGCTTCTTTGATGTCAAGCGCACTTGATTTAGCCAAATCCGGGTGGTGTCCTGAGATGATCTTGCTTGACAAGATAGCCTGTACAACCAGAATGGAACGCATGAGCTGGTGCGCGAGCACTGCCGCCGCTGCCGGGACTGGTCGACAACACAAGTAGCGATGCTGGGACAAGGGAGCACCGCCTGGTGGTCTTCTGTGAAGATCTTGATTGGCAAGATGGCTTCTTTGATATCAAGCGCACTTGATTTAGCCAAATCCGGGTGGTGTCCTGAGATGATCTTGCTTGACAAGATAGCCTGTACAACCAGAATGGAACGCATGAGCTGGTGCGCAAGCACTGCCGCCGCTGCCGGGACTGGTCGACAACAGAAGTAGCGATGCTGGGACAAGGGAGCACCGCCTGGTGGTCTTCTGTGAAGATCTTGATTGACAAGATGGCTTCTTTGATGCCAAGTGCAGTTGATTTAGCCAAATCCGGGTGGTGTTCTGAGGTAATCTTCCTTGACAAGATAGCCTGTACAACCAGAAAGGAACGCGTGAGCTGGTGCGCGAGCACTGCCGCCGCTGCCGGGACTGGTCGACAACAGAAGTAGCGATGCTGGGACAAGCGAGAACCGCCTGGTGGTCTTCTGTGAAAATCTTGATTGACAAGATGGCTTCTTTGATGTCAAGTGAGTTGATCTAGCCAAATCCGGGTGGTGTTCTGAGATGATCTTGCTTGACAAGATAGCCTGTACAACCAGAAAGGAACGCGTGAGCTGGTGCGCGAGCACTGCCGCCCCTGCCGAGACTGGTCGACAACAGAAGTAGCGATGCTGGGACAAGGGAGCACCGCCTGGTGGTCTTCTGTGAAGATCTTGATTGACAAGATGGCTTCTTTGATGCCAAGTGCAGTTGATCTAGCCAAATCCGGGTGGTGTTCTGAGGTGATCTTGCTTGACAAGATGGCCTGTACAACCAGAAAGGAACGCGTGAGCTGGTGCGCGAGCACTGCCGCCGCTGCCGAGACTGGTCGACAACAGAAGTAGCGATGCTGGGACAAGGGAGCACCGCCTGGTGGTCTTCTGTGAAGATCTTGATTGACAAGATGGCTTCTTTGATGCCAAGTGCAGTTGATCTAGCCAAATCCGGGTGGTGTTCTGAGGTGATCTTGCTTGACAAGATGGCCTGTACAACCAGAAAGGAACGCGTGAGCTGCTGCGCGAGCACTGCCGCCGCTGCCGGGACTGGTCGACAACAGAAGTAGCGATGCTGGGACAAGCGAGAACCGCCTGGTGGTCTTCTGTGAAGATCTTGATTGACAAGATGGCTTCTTTGATGTCAAGTGCAGTTGATCTAGCCAAATCCGGGTGGTGTCCTGAGATGATCTTGCTTGACAAGATAGCCTGTACAACAAGAAAGGAACGCGTGAGCTGGTGCGCGAGCACTGCCGCCGCTGCCGAGACTGGTCGACTACAGAAGTAGCGATGCTGGGACAAGGGAGCACCGCCAGGTGGTCTTCTGTGAAGATCTTGATTGACAAGATGGCTTCTTTGATGTCAAGTGCAGTTGATCTAGCCAAATCCGGGTGGTGTTCTGAGAGGATCTTACTTGACCAGATAGCCTGTACAACCAGAAAGGAACGCGTGAGCTGGTGCGCGAGCACTGCCGCCGCTGCCGAGACTGGTCGACAACAGAAGTGGCGATGCTGGGACAAGCGAGCACCGCCTTTTGGTCTTCTGTGAAGATCTTGATTGACAAGATGGCTTCTTTGATGTCAAGTGCAGTTGATCTAGCCAAATCCGGGTGGTGTTCTGAGATGATCGTGCTTGAAAGATAGCCTGTGCAACCAGAAACGAACGCATGAGCTGATGCGCGAGCACTGCCGCCGCTGCCGAGACTGGTCGACAACAGAAGTAGCGATGCTGGGACAAGCGAGCACCGCCTGGTGGTCTTCTGTGAAGATCTTGATTGACAAGATGGCTTCTTTGATGTCAGGTGCCGTTGATCTAGTCAAATCCGGGTGGTGTACTGAGATGATCTTGCTTGACAAGATAACCTGTACAACCAGAAAGGAACGCGTGAGCAGGTGCGCGAGCGCTGCCGCCGCTGCCGAGACTGGTCGACAACAGAAGTAGCGATTCTACGACAAGCGAGCACCGCCTGATGGTCTTCTGTGAAGATCTTGATTGACAAGATGGCTTCTTTGATGTCAAGTGCAGTTGATCTAGCCAAATCCGGGTGGTGTTCTGAGATGATCTTGCTTGACAGATTGCCTGTACAACCAGCAAGGAACGCGTGAGCTGGTGCGCGAGCACTGCCGCCGCTGCAGGGACTGGTCGACAACAGAAGTAGCGATGCTGGGACAAGCGAGCACCGCCTGGTGGTCGTCTGTGAAGATCTTGATTGACAAGATGCCTTCTTTGATGCCAAGTGCAGCTGATCTATCCAAATCCGGGTGGTGTTCTGAGGTGATCTTGCTTGACAAGATAGCCTGTACAACCAGAAAGGATCGCGTGCGCTGGTGAGCGAGCACTGCCGCCGCTGCCGAGACTGGTCGACAACAGAAGTAGCGATGCTGGGACAAGGGAGCACCGCCTGGTGGTCTTCTGTGAAGATCTTGATTGGCAAGATGGCTTCTTTGATGTCAAGTGCACTTGATTTAGCCACATCCGGGTGGTGTCCTGAGATGATCTTGCTTAACAAGATAGCCTGTACATCCAGAATGGAACGCGTGAGCTGGTGCGCGAGCACTGCCGCCGCTGCAGGGACTGGTTGACAACAGAAGTAGCGATGCTGGGACAAGGGAGCACCGCCTGGTGGTCTTCTGTGAAGATCTTGATTGACAAGATGCCTTCTTTGATGCCAAGTGCAGCTGATCTAGCCAAATCCGGGTGGTGTTCTGAGGTGATCTGGCTTGACAAGATAGCCTATACAACCAGAAAGGAACGCGTGCGCTGGTGAGCGAACACTGCCGCCGCTGCCGAGACTGGTCGACAACAGAAGTAGCGATGCTGGGACAAGGGAGCACCGCCTGGTGGTCTTCTGTGAAGATCTTGATTGACAAGATGGCTTCTTTGATGCCAAGTGCAGTTGATCTAGCCAAATCCGGGTGGTGTTCTGAGGTGGTTTGACAAGATGGCCTGTACAACCAGAAAGGAACGCGTGAGCTGGTGCGCGAGCACTGCCGCCGCTGCCGGGACTGGTCGACAACAGAAGTAGCGATGCTGGGACAAGCGAGCACCGCCTGGTGGTCTTCTGTGAAGATCTTGATTGGCAAGATGGCTTGTTTGATGTCAAGTGCACTTTATTTAGCCAAATCCGGGTGGTGTCCTGAGATTATCTTGCTTGACAAGATAGCCTGTACAACCGGAATGGAACGCGTGAGCTGGTGCGCGAGCACTGCCGCCGCTGCCGGGACTGGTCGACAACAGAAGTAGCGATGCTGGGACAAGGGAGCACCGCCTGGTGGTCTTCTGTGAAGATCTTGATTGACAAGATGGCTTCTTTGATGTCAGGTGCAGTTGATCTAGTCAAATCCGGGTGGTGTACTGAGATGATCTTGCTTGACAAGATAACCTGTACAACCAGAAAGGAACGCGTGAGCTGGTGCGCGAGCGCTGCCGCCGCTGCCGAGACTGGTCGACAACAGAAGTAGCGATTCTAAGACAAGCGAGCACCGCCTGATGGTCTTCTGTGAAGATCTTGATTGACAAGATGGCTTCTTTGATGTCAAGTGCAGTTGATCTAGCCAAATCCGGGTGGTGTTCTGAGATGATCTTGCTTGACAGATTGCCTGTACAACCAGCAAGGAACGCGTGATCTGGTGCGCGAGCACTGCCGCCGCTGGCGAGACTATTCGACAACAGAAGTAGCGATGCTGGGACAAGGGAGCACCGCCTGGTGGTCATCTGTGAAGATCTTGATTGACAAGATGGCTTCTTTGATGCCAAGTGCAGTTGATCTAGCCAAATCAGGGTGGTGTTCTGAGGTGATCTTGCTTGACAAGATGGCCTGTACAACCAGAAAGGAACGCGTGAGCTGGTGCGCGAGCACTGCCGCCGCTGCCGGGACTGGTCGACAACAGAAGTAGCGATGCTGGGACAAGCGAGCACCGCCTGGTGGTCTTCTGTGAAGATCTTGATTGACAAGATGGCTTCTTTGATGTCAAGTGCAGTTGATCTAGCCAAATCCGGGTGGTGTTCTGAGATGATCTTGCTTGAAAGATAGCCTGTGCAACCAGAAACGAACGCATGAGCTGGTGCGCGAGCACTGCCACCGCTGCCGAGACTGGTCGACAACAGAAGTAGCGATGCTGGGACAAGCGAGCACCGCCTGGTGGTCTTCTGTGAAGATCTTGATTGACAAGATGGCTTCTTTGATGTCAAGTGCACTTGATTTAGCCAAATCCGGGTGGTGTCCTGAGATGATCTTGCTTGACAAGATAGCCTGTACAACCAGAATGGAACGCGTGAGCTGGTGCGCGAGCACTGCCGCCGCTGCCGGGACTGGTCGACAACAGAAGTAGCGATGCTGGGACAAGGGAGCACCGCCTGGTGGTCTTCTGTGAAGATCTTGATTGACAAGATGGCTTCTTTGATGCCAAGGGCAGCTGATCTAGCCAAATCCGGGTGGTGTTCTGAGGTGATCTTGCTTGACAAGATAGCCTGTACAACCAGAAAGTAACGCGTGATCTGGTGCGCGAGCACTGCCGCCGCTGCCGAGACTGGTCGACTACAGAAGTAGCGATGCTGGGACAAGGGAGCACCGCCAGGTGGTCTTCTGTGAAGATCTTGATTGACAAGATGGCTTCTTTGATGTCAAGTGCAGTTGATCTAGCCAAATCCGGGTGGTGTTCTGAGAGGATCTTACTTGACCAGATAGCCTGTACAACCAGAAAGGAACGCGTGAGCTGGTGCGCGAGCACTGCCGCCGCTGCCGAGACTGGTCGACAACAGAAGTGGCGATGCTGGGACAAGCGAGCACCGCCTGTTGGTCTTCTGTGAAGATCTTGATTGACAAGATGGCTTCTTTGATGTCAAGTGCAGTTGATCTAGCCAAATCCGGGTGGTGTTCTGAGATGATCGTGCTTGAAAGATAGCCTCTGCAACCAGAAACGAACGCATGAGCTGGTGCGCGAGCACTGCCGCCGCTGCCGAGACTGGTCGACAACAGAAGTAGCGATGCTGGGACAAGCGAGCACCGCCTGGTGGTCTTCTGTGAAGATCTTGATTGACAAGATGGCTTCTTTGATGTCAGGTGCCGTTGATCTAGTCAAATCCGGGTGGTGTACTGAGATGATCTTGCTTGACAAGATAACCTGTACAACCAGAAAGGAACGCGTGAGCAGGTGCGCGAGCGCTGCCGCCGCTGCCGAGACTGGTCGACAACAGAAGTAGCGATTCTACGACAAGCGAGCACCGCCTGATGGTCTTCTGTGAAGATCTTGATTGACAAGATGGCTTCTTTGATGTCAAGTGCAGTTGATCTAGCCAAATCCGGGTGGTGTTCTGAGATGATCTTGCTTGACAGATTGCCTGTACAACCAGCAAGGAACGCGTGAGCTGGTGCGCGAGCACTGCCGCCGCTGCAGGGACTGGTCGACAACAGAAGTAGCGATGCTGGGACAAGCGAGCACCGCCTGGTGGTCTTCTGTGAAGATCTTGATTGACAAGATGCCTTCTTTGATGCCAAGTGCAGCTGATCTATCCAAATCCGGGTGGTGTTCTGAGGTGATCTTGCTTGACAAGATAGCCTGTACAACCAGAAAGGATCGCGTGCGCTGGTGAGCGAGCACTGCCGCCGCTGCCGAGACTGGTCGACAACAGAAGTAGCGATGCTGGGACAAGGGAGCACCGCCTGGTGGTCTTCTGTGAAGATCTTGATTGGCAAGATGGCTTCTTTGATGTCAAGTGCACTTGATTTAGCCACATCCGGGTGGTGTCCTGAGATGATCTTGCTTAACAAGATAGCCTGTACATCCAGAATGGAACGCGTGAGCTGGTGCGCGAGCACTGCCGCCGCTGCAGGGACTGGTTGACAACAGAAGTAGCGATGCTGGGACAAGGGAGCACCGCCTGGTGGTCTTCTGTGAAGATCTTGATTGACAAGATGCCTTCTTTGATGCCAAGTGCAGCTGATCTAGCCAAATCCGGGTGGTGTTCTGAGGTGATCTGGCTTGACAAGATAGCCTATACAACCAGAAAGGAACGCGTGCGCTGGTGAGCGAACACTGCCGCCGCTGCCGAGACTGGTCGACAACAGAAGTAGCGATGCTGGGACAAGGGAGCACCGCCTGGTGGTCTTCTGTGAAGATCTTGATTGACAAGATGGCTTCTTTGATGCCAAGTGCAGTTGATCTAGCCAAATCCGGGTGGTGTTCTGAGGTGGTTTGACAAGATGGCCTGTACAACCAGAAAGGAACGCGTGAGCTGGTGCGCGAGCACTGCCGCCGCTGCCGGGACTGGTCGACAACAGAAGTAGCGATGCTGGGACAAGCGAGCACCGCCTGGTGGTCTTCTGTGAAGATCTTGATTGGCAAGATGGCTTGTTTGATGTCAAGTGCACTTTATTTAGCCAAATCCGGGTGGTGTCCTGAGATTATCTTGCTTGACAAGATAGCCTGTACAACCGGAATGGAACGCGTGAGCTGGTGCGCGAGCACTGCCGCCGCTGCCGGGACTGGTCGACAACAGAAGTAGCGATGCTGGGACAAGGGAGCACCGCCTGGTGGTCTTCTGTGAAGATCTTGATTGAAAAGATGGCTTCTTTGATGTCAGGTGCAGTTGATCTAGTCAAATCCGGGTGGTGTACTGAGATGATCTTGCTTGACAAGATAACCTGTACAACCAGAAAGGAACGCGTGAGCTGGTGCGCGAGCGCTGCCGCCGCTGCCGAGACTGGTCGACAACAGAAGTAGCGATTCTAAGACAAGCGAGCACCGCCTGATGGTCTTCTGTGAAGATCTTGATTGACAAGATGGCTTCTTTGATGTCAAGTGCAGTTGATCTAGCCAAATCCGGGTGGTGTTCTGAGATGATCTTGCTTGACAGATTGCCTGTACAACCAGCAAGGAACGCGTGATCTGGTGCGCGAGCACTGCCGCCGCTGGCGAGACTATTCGACAACAGAAGTAGCGATGCTGGGACAAGGGAGCACCGCCTGGTGGTCATCTGTGAAGATCTTGATTGACAAGATGGCTTCTTTGATGCCAAGTGCAGTTGATCTAGCCAAATCAGGGTGGTGTTCTGAGGTGATCTTGCTTGACAAGATGGCCTGTACAACCAGAAAGGAACGCGTGAGCTGGTGCGCGAGCACTGCCGCCGCTGCCGGGACTGGTCGACAACAGAAGTAGCGATGCTGGGACAAGCGAGCACCGCCTGGTGGTCTTCTGTGAAGATCTTGATTGACAAGATGGCTTCTTTGATGTCAAGTGCAGTTGATCTAGCCAAATCCGGGTGGTGTTCTGAGATGATCTTGCTTGAAAGATAGCCTGTGCAACCAGAAACGAACGCATGAGCTGGTGCGCGAGCACTGCCACCGCTGCCGAGACTGGTCGACAACAGAAGTAGCGATGCTGGGACAAGCGAGCACCGCCTGGTGGTCTTCTGTGAAGATCTTGATTGACAAGATGGCTTCTTTGATGTCAAGTGCACTTGATTTAGCCAAATCCGGGTGGTGTCCTGAGATGATCTTGCTTGACAAGATAGCCTGTACAACCAGAATGGAACGCGTGAGCTGGTGCGCGAGCACTGCCGCCGCTGCCGGGACTGGTCGACAACAGAAGTAGCGATGCTGGGACAAGGGAGCACCGCCAGGTGGTCTTCTGTGAAGATCTTGATTGACAAGATGGCTTCTTTGATGCCAAGGGCAGCTGATCTAGCCAAATCCGGGTGGTGTTCTGAGGTGATCTTGCTTGACAAGATAGCCTGTACAACCAGAAAGTAACGCGTGATCTGGTGCGCGAGCACTGCCGCCGCTGGCGAGACTATTCGACAACAGAAGGAGCGATGCTGGGACAAGGGAGCACCGCCTGGTGGTCTTCTGTGAAGATCTTGATTGGCAAGATGGCTTCTTTGATGTCAAGTGCACTTGATTTAGCCAAATCCGGGTGGTGCCCTGAGATGATCTTGCTTGACAAGATAGCCTGTACAACCAGAATGGAACGCGTGAGCTGGTGCGCGAGCACTGCCGCCGCTGCCGGGACTGGTCGACAACAGAAGTAGCGAAGCTGGGACAAGGGAGCACCGCCTGGTGGTCTTCTGTGAAGATCTTGATTGACAAGATGGCTTCTTTGATGCCAAGTGCAGTTGATTTAGCCAAATCCGGGTGGTGTTCTGAGGTAATCTTCCTTGTCAAGATAGCCTGTACAACCAGAAAGGAACGCGTGAGCTGGTGCGCGAGCACTGCCGCCGCTGCCGGGACTGGTCGACAACAGAAGTAGCGATGCTGGGACAAGCGAGAACCGCCTGGTGGTCTTCTGTGAAAATCTTGATTGACAAGATGGCTTCTTTGATGTCAAGTGAGTTGATCTAGCCAAATCCGGGTGGTGTTCTGAGATGATCTTGCTTGACAAGATAGCCTGTACAACCAGAAAGGAACGCTTGAGCTGGTGCGCGAGCACTGCCGCCGCTGCCGAGACTGGTCGACAACAGAAGTAGCGATGCTGGGACAAGGGAGCACCGCCTGGTGGTCTTCTGTGAAGATCTTGATTGACAAGATGGCTTCTTTGATGCCAAGTGCAGTTGATCTAGCCAAATCCGGGTGGTGTTTTGAGGTGATCTTGCTTGACAAGATGGCCTGTACAACCAGAAAGGAACGCGTGCGCTGGTGAGCGAGCACTGCCGCCGCTGCCGAGACTGGTCGACAACAGAAGTAGCGATGCTGGGACAAGGGAGCACCGCCTGGTGGTCTTCTGTGAAGATCTTGATTGACAAGATGGCTTCTTTGATGCCAAGTGCAGTTGATCTAGCCAAATCCGGGTGGTGTTCTGAGGTGGTTTGACAAGATGGCCTGTACAACCAGAAAGGAACGCGTGAGCTGGTGCGCGAGCACTGCCGCCGCTGCCGGGACTGGTCGACAACAGAAGTAGCGATGCTGGGACAAGCGAGCACCGCCTATTGGTCTTCTGTGAAGATCTTGATTGGCAAGATGGCTTCTTTGATGTCAAGCGCACTTGATTTAGCCAAATCCGGGTGGTGTCCTGAGATGATCTTGCTTGACAAGATAGCCTGTACAACCAGAATGGAACGCATGAGCTGGTGCGCGAGCACTGCCGCCGCTGCCGGGACTGGTCGACAACAGAAGTAGCGATGCTGGGACAAGGGAGCACCGCCTGGTGGTCTTCTGTGAAGATCTTGATTGGCAAGATGGCTTCTTTGATATCAAGCGCACTTGATTTAGCCAAATCCGGGTGGTGTCCTGAGATGATCTTGCTTGACAAGATAGCCTGTACAACCAGAATGGAACGCATGAGCTGGTGCGCAAGCACTGCCGCCGCTGCCGGGACTGGTCGACAACAGAAGTAGCGATGCTGGGACAAGGGAGCACCGCCTGGTGGTCTTCTGTGAAGATCTTGATTGACAAGATGGCTTCTTTGATGCCAAGTGCAGTTGATTTAGCCAAATCCGGGTGGTGTTCTGAGGTAATCTTCCTTGACAAGATAGCCTGTACAACCAGAAAGGAACGCGTGAGCTGGTGCGCGAGCACTGCCGCCGCTGCCGGGACTGGTCGACAACAGAAGTAGCGATGCTGGGACAAGCGAGAACCGCCTGGTGGTCTTCTGTGAAAATCTTGATTGACAAGATGGCTTCTTTGATGTCAAGTGAGTTGATCTAGCCAAATCCGGGTGGTGTTCTGAGATGATCTTGCTTGACAAGATAGCCTGTACAACCAGAAAGGAACGCGTGAGCTGGTGCGCGAGCACTGCCGCCACTGCCGAGACTGGTCGACAACAGAAGTAGCGATGCTGGGACAAGGGAGCACCGCCTGGTGGTCTTCTGTGAAGATCTTGATTGACAAGATGGCTTCTTTGATGCCAAGTGCAGTTGATCTAGCCAAATCCGGGTGGTGTTCTGAGGTGATCTTGCTTGACAAGATGGCCTGTACAACCAGAAAGGAACGCGTGAGCTGGTGCGCGAGCACTGCCGCCGCTGCCGAGACTGGTCGACAACAGAAGTAGCGATGCTGGGACAAGGGAGCACCGCCTGGTGGTCTTCTGTGAAGATCTTGATTGACAAGATGGCTTCTTTGATGCCAAGTGCAGTTGATCTAGCCAAATCCGGGTGGTGTTCTGAGGTGATCTTGCTTGACAAGATGGCCTGTACAACCAGAAAGGAACGCGTGAGCTGCTGCGCGAGCACTGCCGCCGCTGCCGGGACTGGTCGACAACAGAAGTAGCGATGCTGGGACAAGCGAGAACCGCCTGGTGGTCTTCTGTGAAGATCTTGATTGACAAGATGGCTTCTTTGATGTCAAGTGCAGTTGATCTAGCCAAATCCGGGTGGTGTCCTGAGATGATCTTGCTTGACAAGATAGCCTGTACAACAAGAAAGGAACGCGTGAGCTGGTGCGCGAGCACTGCCGCCGCTGCCGAGACTGGTCGACTACAGAAGTAGCGATGCTGGGACAAGGGAGCACCGCCAGGTGGTCTTCTGTGAAGATCTTGATTGACAAGATGGCTTCTTTGATGTCAAGTGCAGTTGATCTAGCCAAATCCGGGTGGTGTTCTGAGAGGATCTTACTTGACCAGATAGCCTGTACAACCAGAAAGGAACGCGTGAGCTGGTGCGCGAGCACTGCCGCCGCTGCCGAGACTGGTCGACAACAGAAGTGGCGATGCTGGGACAAGCGAGCACCGCCTGTTGGTCTTCTGTGAAGATCTTGATTGACAAGATGGCTTCTTTGATGTCAAGTGCAGTTGATCTAGCCAAATCCGGGTGGTGTTCTGAGATGATCTTGCTTGAAAGATAGCCTGTGCAACCAGAAACGAACGCATGAGCTGGTGCGCGAGCACTGCCGCCGCTGCCGAGACTGGTCGACAACAGAAGTAGCGATGCTGGGACAAGCGAGCACCGCCTGGTGGTCTTCTGTGAAGATCTTGATTGACAAGATGGCTTCTTTGATGTCAGGTGCCGTTGATCTAGTCAAATCCGGGTGGTGTACTGAGATGATCTTGCTTGACAAGATAACCTTTACAACCAGAAAGGAACGCGTGAGCTGGTGCGCGAGCGCTGCCGCCGCTGCCGAGACTGGTCGACAACAGAAGTAGCGATTCTACGACAAGCGAGCACCGCCTGATGGTCTTCTGTGAAGATCTTGATTGACAAGATGGCTTCTTTGATGTCAAGTGCAGTTGATCTAGCCAAATCCGGGTGGTGTTCTGAGATGATCTTGCTTGACAGATTGCCTGTACAACCAGCAAGGAACGCGTGAGCTGGTGCGCGAGCACTGCCGCCGCTGCAGGGACTGGTCGACAACAGAAGTAGCGATGCTGGGACAAGCGAGCACCGCCTGGTGGTCTTCTGTGAAGATCTTGATTGACAAGATGCCTTCTTTGATGCCAAGTGCAGCTGATCTATCCAAATGCGGGTGCTGTTCTGAGGTGATCTTGCTTGACAAGATAGCCTGTACAACCAGAAAGGATCGCGTGCGCTGGTGAGCGAGCACTGCCGCCGCTGCCGAGACTGGTCGACAACAGAAGTAGCGATGCTGGGACAAGGGAGCACCGCCTGGTGGTCTTCTGTGAAGATCTTGATTGGCAAGATGGCTTCTTTGATGTCAAGTGCACTTGATTTAGCCACATCCGGGTGGTGTCCTGAGATGATCTTGCTTAACAAGATAGCCTGTACATCCAGAATGGAACGCGTGAGCTGGTGCGCGAGCACTGCCGCCGCTGCAGGGACTGGTTGACAACAGAAGTAGCGATGCTGGGACAAGGGAGCACCGCCTGGTGGTCTTCTGTGAAGATCTTGATTGACAAGATGCCTTCTTTGATGCCAAGTGCAGCTGATCTAGCCAAATCCGGGTGGTGTTCTGAGGTGATCTGGCTTGACAAGATAGCCTATACAACCAGAAAGGAACGCGTGCGCTGGTGAGCGAACACTGCCGCCGCTGCCGAGACTGGTCGACAACAGAAGTAGCGATGCTGGGACAAGGGAGCACCGCCTGGTGGTCTTCTGTGAAGATCTTGATTGACAAGATGGCTTCTTTGATGCCAAGTGCAGTTGATCTAGCCAAATCCGGGTGGTGTTCTGAGGTGGTTTGACAAGATGGCCTGTACAACCAGAAAGGAACGCGTGAGCTGGTGCGCGAGCACTGCCGCCGCTGCCGGGACTGGTCGACAACAGAAGTAGCGATGCTGGGACAAGCGAGCACCGGCTGGTGGTCTTCTGTGAAGATCTTGATTGGCAAGATGGCTTGTTTGATGTCAAGTGCACTTTATTTAGCCAAATCCGGGTGGTGTCCTGAGATTATCTTGCTTGACAAGATAGCCTGTACAACCGGAATGGAACGCGTGAGCTGGTGCGCGAGCACTGCCGCCGCTGCCGGGACTGGTCGACAACAGAAGTAGCGATGCTGGGACAAGGGAGCACCGCCTGGTGGTCTTCTGTGAAGATCTTGATTGACAAGATGGCTTCTTTGATGCCAAGTGCAGTTGATCTAGCCAAATCCGGGTGGTGTTCTGAGGTGATCTTGCTTGACAAGATGGCCTGTACAACCAGAAAGGAACGCGTGAGCTGGTGCGCGAGCACTGCCGCCGCTGCCGAGACTGGTAGACAACAGAAGTAGCGATGCTGGGACAAGGGAGCACCGCCTGGTGGTCTTCTGTGAAGATCTTGATTGACAAGATGGCTTCTTTGATGCCAAGTGCAGTTGATCTAGCCAAATCCGGGTGGTGTTCTGAGGTGATCTTGCTTGACAAGATGGCCTGTACAACCAGAAAGGAACGCGTGAGCTGCTGCGCGAGCACTGCCGCCGCTGCCGGGACTGGTCGACAACAGAAGTAGCGATGCTGGGACAAGCGAGAACCGCCTGGTGGTCTTCTGTGAAGATCTTGATTGACAAGATGGCTTCTTTGATGTCAAGTGCAGTTGATCTAGCCAAATCCGGGTGGTGCCCTGAGATGATCTTGCTTGACAAGATAGCCTGTACAACAAGAAAGGAACGCGTGAGCTGGTGCGCGAGCACTGCCGCCGCTGCCGAGACTGGTCGACTACAGAAGTAGCGATGCTGGGACAAGGGAGCACCGCCATGTGGTCATCTGTGAAGATCTTGATTGACAAGATGGCTTCTTTGATGTCAAGTGCAGTTGATCTAGCCAAATCCGGGTGGTGTTCTGAGATGATCTTGCTTGAAAGATAGCCTGTGCAACCAGAAACGAACGCATGAGCTGGTGCGCGAGCACTGCCGCCGCTGCCGAGACTGGTCGACAACAGAAGTAGCGATGCTGGGACAAGCGAGCACCGCCTGGTGGTCTTCTGTGAAGATCTTGATTGACAAGATGGCTTCTTTGATGTCAGGTGCAGTTGATCTAGTCAAATCCGGGTGGTGTACTGAGATGATCTTGCTTGACAAGATAACCTGTACAACCAGAAAGGAACGCGTGAGCTGGTGCGCGAGCGCTGCCGCCGCTGCCGAGACTGGTCGACAACAGAAGTAGCGATTCTACGACAAGCGAGCACCGCCTGATGGTCTTCTGTGAAGATCTTGATTGACAAGATGGCTTCTTTGATGTCAAGTGCAGTTGATCTAGCCAAATCCGGGTGGTGTTCTGAGATGATCTTGCTTGACAGATTGCCTGTACAACCAGCAAGGAACGCGTGAGCTGGTGCGCGAGCACTGCCGCCGCTGCAGGGACTGGTCGACAACAGAAGTAGCGATGCTGGGACAAGCGAGCACCGCCTGGTGGTCTTCTGTGAAGATCTTGATTGACAAGATGCCTTCTTTGATGCCAAGTGCAGCTGATCTAGCCAAATCCGGGTGGTGTTCTGAGGTGATCTTGCTTGACAAGATAGCCTGTACAACCAGAAAGGATCGCGTGCGCTTGTGAGCGAGCACTGCCGCCGCTGCCGAGGCTGGTCGACAACAGAAGTAGCGATGCTGGGACAAGGGAGCACCGCCTGGTGGTCTTCTGTGAAGATCTTGATTGGCAAGATGGCTTCTTTGATGTCAAGTGCACTTGATTTAGCCACATCCGGGTGGTGTCCTGAGATGATCTTGCTTAACAAGATAGCCTGTACATCCAGAATGGAACGCGTGAGCTGGTGCGCGAGCACTGCCGCCGCTGCAGGGACTGGTTGACAACAGAAGTAGCGATGCTGGGACAAGGGAGCACCGCCTGGTGGTCTTCTGTGAAGATCTTGATTGACAAGATGCTTTCTTTGATGCCAAGTGCAGCTGATCTAGCCAAACCCGGGTGGTGTTCTGAGGTGATCTGGCTTGACAAGATAGCCTGTACAACCAGAAAGGAACGCGTGCGCTGGTGAGCGAACACTGCCGCCGCTGCCGAGACTGGTCGACAACAGAAGTAGCGATGCTGGGACAAGGGAGCACCGCCTGGTGGTCTTCTGTGAAGATCTTGATTGACAAGATGGCTTCTTTGATGCCAAGTGCAGTTGATCTAGCCAAATCCGGGTGGTGTTCTGAGGTGGTTTGACAAGATGGCCTGTACAACCAGAAAGGAACGCGTGAGCTGGTGCGCGAGCACTGCCGCCGCTGCCGGGACTGGTCGACAACAGAAGTAGCGATGCTGGGACAACCGAGCACCGCCTGGTGGTCTTCTGTGAAGATCTTGATTGACAAGATGGCTTCTTTGATGTCAAGTGCAGTTGATCTAGCCAAATCCGGGTGGTGTTCTGAGAGGATCTTACTTGACCAGATAGCCTGTACAACCAGAAAGGAACGCGTGAGCTGGTGCGCGAGCACTGCCGCCGCTGCCGAGACTGGTCGACAGCAGAAGTGGCGATGCTGGGACAAGCGAGCTCCGCCTGTTGGTCTTCTGTGAAGATCTTGATTGACAAGATGGCTTCTTTGATGTCAAGTGCAGTTGATCTAGCCAAATCCGGGTGGTGTTCTGAGATGATCTTGCTTGAAAGATAGCCTGTGCAACCAGAAACGAACGCATGAGCTGGTGCGCGAGCACTGCCACCGCTGCCGAGACTGGTCGACAACAGAAGTAGCGATGCTGGGACAAGCGAGCACCGCCTGGTGGTCTTCTGTGAAGATCTTGATTGACAAGATGGCTTCTTTGATGTCAGGTGCAGTTGATCTAGTCAAATCCGGGTGGTGTACTGAGATGATCTTGCTTGACAAGATAACCTGTACAACCAGAAAGGAACGCGTGAGCTGGTGCGCGAGCGCTGCCGCCGCTGCCGAGACTGGTCGACAACAGAAGTAGCGATTCTAAGACAAGCGAGCACCGCCTGATGGTCTTCTGTGAAGATCTTGATTGACAAGATGGCTTCTTTGATGTCAAGTGCAGTTGATCTAGCCAAATCCGGGTGGTGTTCTGAGATGATCTTGCTTGACAGATTGCCTGTACAACCAGCAAGGAACGCGTGATCTGGTGCGCGAGCACTGCCGCCGCTGGCGAGACTATTCGACAACAGAAGTAGCGATGCTGGGACAAGGGAGCACCGCCTGGTGGTCATCTGTGAAGATCTTGATTGACAAGATGGCTTCTTTGATGTCAAGTGCAGTTGATCTAGCCAAATCCGGGTGGTGTTCTGAGATGATCTTGCTTGAAAGATAGCCTGTGCAACCAGAAACGAACGCATGAGCTGGTGCGCGAGCACTGCCACCGCTGCCGAGACTGGTCGACAACAGAAGTAGCGATGCTGGGACAAGCGAGCACCGCCTGGTGGTCTTCTGTGAAGATCTTGATTGACAAGATGGCTTCTTTGATGTCAAGTGCACTTGATTTAGCCAAATCCGGGTGGTGTCCTGAGATGATCTTGCTTGACAAGATAGCCTGTACAACCAGAATGGAACGCGTGAGCTGGTGCGCGAGCACTGCCGCCGCTGCCGGGACTGGTCGACAACAGAAGTAGCGATGCTGGGACAAGGGAGCACCGCCTGGTGGTCTTCTGTGAAGATCTTGATTGACAAGATGGCTTCTTTGATGCCAAGGGCAGCTGATCTAGCCAAATCCGGGTGGTGTTCTGAGGTGATCTTGCTTGACAAGATAGCCTGTACAACCAGAAAGTAACGCGTGATCTGGTGCGCGAGCACTGCCGCCGCTGGCGAGACTATTCGACAACAGAAGGAGCGATGCTGGGACAAGGGAGCACCGCCTGGTGGTCTTCTGTGAAGATCTTGATTGGCAAGATGGCTTCTTTGATGTCAAGTGCACTTGATTTAGCCAAATCCGGGTGGTGTCCTGAGATGATCTTGCTTGACAAGATAGCCTGTACAACCAGAATGGAACGCGTGAGCTGGTGCGCGAGCACTGCCGCCGCTGCCGGGACTGGTCGACAACAGAAGTAGCGAAGCTGGGACAAGGGAGCACCGCCTGGTGGTCTTCTGTGAAGATCTTGATTGACAAGATGGCTTCTTTGATGCCAAGTGCAGTTGATTTAGCCAAATCCGGGTGGTGTTCTGAGGTAATCTTCCTTGTCAAGATAGCCTGTACAACCAGAAAGGAACGCGTGAGCTGGTGCGCGAGCACTGCCGCCGCGGCCGGGACTGGTCGACAACAGAAGTAGCGATGCTGGGACAAGCGAGAACCGCCTGGTGGTCTTCTGTGAAAATCTTGATTGACAAGATGGCTTCTTTGATGTCAAGTGAGTTGATCTAGCCAAATCCGGGTGGTGTTCTGAGATGATCTTGCTTGACAAGATAGCCTGTACAACCAGAAAGGAACGCTTGAGCTGGTGCGCGAGCACTGCCGCCGCTGCCGAGACTGGTCGACAACAGAAGTAGCGATGCTGGGACAAGGGAGCACCGCCTGGTGGTCTTCTGTGAAGATCTTGATTGACAAGATGGCTTCTTTGATGCCAAGTGCAGTTGATCTAGCCAAATCCGGGTGGTGTTTTGAGGTGATCTTGCTTGACAAGATGGCCTGTACAACCAGAAAGGAACGCGTGCGCTGGTGAGCGAGCACTGCCGCCGCTGCCGAGACTGGTCGACAACAGAAGTAGCGATGCTGGGACAAGGGAGCACCGCCTGGTGGTCTTCTGTGAAGATCTTGATTGACAAGATGGCTTCTTTGATGCCAAGTGCAGTTGATCTAGCCAAATCCGGGTGGTGTTCTGAGGTGGTTTGACAAGATGGCCTGTACAACCAGAAAGGAACGCGTGAGCTGGTGCGCGAGCACTGCCGCCGCTGCCGGGACTGGTCGACAACAGAAGTAGCGATGCTGGGACAAGCGAGCACCGCCTATTGGTCTTCTGTGAAGATCTTGATTGGCAAGATGGCTTCTTTGATGTCAAGCGCACTTGATTTAGCCAAATCCGGGTGGTGTCCTGAGATGATCTTGCTTGACAAGATAGCCTGTACAACCAGAATGGAACGCATGAGCTGGTGCGCGAGCACTGCCGCCGCTGCCGGGACTGGTCGACAACAGAAGTAGCGATGCTGGGACAAGGGAGCACCGCCTGGTGGTCTTCTGTGAAGATCTTGATTGGCAAGATGGCTTCTTTGATATCAAGCGCACTTGATTTAGCCAAATCCGGGTGGTGTCCTGAGATGATCTTGCTTGACAAGATAGCCTGTACAACCAGAATGGAACGCATGAGCTGGTGCGCAAGCACTGCCGGCGCTGCCGGGACTGGTCGACAACAGAAGTAGCGATGCTGGGACAAGGGAGCACCGCCTGGTGGTCTTCTGTGAAGATCTTGATTGACAAGATGGCTTCTTTGATGCCAAGTGCAGTTGATTTAGCCAAATCCGGGTGGTGTTCTGAGGTAATCTTCCTTGACAAGATAGCCTGTACAACCAGAAAGGAACGCGTGAGCTGGTGCGCGAGCACTGCCGCCGCTGCCGGGACTGGTCGACAACAGAAGTAGCGATGCTGGGACAAGCGAGAACCGCCTGGTGGTCTTCTGTGAAAATCTTGATTGACAAGATGGCTTCTTTGATGTCAAGTGAGTTGATCTAGCCAAATCCGGGTGGTGTTCTGAGATGATCTTGCTTGACAAGATAGCCTGTACAACCAGAAAGGAACGCGTGAGCTGGTGCGCGAGCACTGCCGCCACTGCCGAGACTGGTCGACAACAGAAGTAGCGATGCTGGGACAAGGGAGCACCGCCTGGTGGTCTTCTGTGAAGATCTTGATTGACAAGATGGCTTCTTTGATGCCAAGTGCAGTTGATCTAGCCAAATCCGGGTGGTGTTCTGAGGTGATCTTGCTTGACAAGATGGCCTGTACAACCAGAAAGGAACGCGTGAGCTGGTGCGCGAGCACTGCCGCCGCTGCCGAGACTGGTCGACAACAGAAGTAGCGATGCTGGGACAAGGGAGCACCGCCTGGTGGTCTTCTGTGAAGATCTTGATTGACAAGATGGCTTCTTTGATGCCAAGTGCAGTTGATCTAGCCAAATCCGGGTGGTGTTCTGAGGTGATCTTGCTTGACAAGATGGCCTGTACAACCAGAAAGGAACGCGTGAGCTGCTGCGCGAGCACTGCCGCCGCTGCCGAGACTGGTCGACAACAGAAGTAGCGATGCTGGGACAAGCGAGCACCGCCTGGTGGTCTTCTGTGAAGATCTTGATTGACAAGATGGCTTCTTTGATGTCAGGTGCCGTTGATCTAGTCAAATCCGGGTGGTGTACTGAGATGATCTTGCTTGACAAGATAACCTGTACAACCAGAAAGGAACGCGTGAGCAGGTGCGCGAGCGCTGCCGCCGCTGCCGAGACTGGTCGACAACAGAAGTAGCGATTCTACGACAAGCGAGCACCGCCTGATGGTCTTCTGTGAAGATCTTGATTGACAAGATGGCTTCTTTGATGTCAAGTGCAGTTGATCTAGCCAAATCCGGGTGGTGTTCTGAGATGATCTTGCTTGACAGATTGCCTGTACAACCAGCAAGGAACGCGTGAGCTGGTGCGCGAGCACTGCCGCCGCTGCAGGGACTGGTCGACAACAGAAGTAGCGATGCTGGGACAAGCGAGCACCGCCTGGTGGTCTTCTGTGAAGATCTTGATTGACAAGATGCCTTCTTTGATGCCAAGTGCAGCTGATCTATCCAAATCCGGGTGGTGTTCTGAGGTGATCTTGCTTGACAAGATAGCCTGTACAACCAGAAAGGATCGCGTGCGCTGGTGAGCGAGCACTGCCGCCGCTGCCGAGACTGGTCGACAACAGAAGTAGCGATGCTGGGACAAGGGAGCACCGCCTGGTGGTCTTCTGTGAAGATCTTGATTGGCAAGATGGCTTCTTTGATGTCAAGTGCACTTGATTTAGCCACATCCGGGTGGTGTCCTGAGATGATCTTGCTTAACAAGATAGCCTGTACATCCAGAATGGAACGCGTGAGCTGGTGCGCGAGCACTGCCGCCGCTGCAGGGACTGGTTGACAACAGAAGTAGCGATGCTGGGACAAGGGAGCACCGCCTGGTGGTCTTCTGTGAAGATCTTGATTGACAAGATGCCTTCTTTGATGCCAAGTGCAGCTGATCTAGCCAAATCCGGGTGGTGTTCTGAGGTGATCTGGCTTGACAAGATAGCCTATACAACCAGAAAGGAACGCGTGCGCTGGTGAGCGAACACTGCCGCCGCTGCCGAGACTGGTCGACAACAGAAGTAGCGATGCTGGGACAAGGGAGCACCGCCTGGTGGTCTTCTGTGAAGATCTTGATTGACAAGATGGCTTCTTTGATGCCAAGTGCAGTTGATCTAGCCAAATCCGGGTGGTGTTCTGAGGTGGTTTGACAAGATGGCCTGTACAACCAGAAAGGAACGTGTGAGCTGGTGCGCGAGCACTGCCGCCGCTGCCGGGACTGGTCGACAACAGAAGTAGCGATGCTGGGACAAGCGAGCACCGCCTGGTGGTCTTCTGTGAAGATCTTGATTGGCAAGATGGCTTGTTTGATGTCAAGTGCACTTTATTTAGCCAAATCCGGGTGGTGTCCTGAGATTATCTTGCTTGACAAGATAGCCTGTACAACCGGAATGGAACGCGTGAGCTGGTGCGCGAGCACTGCCGCCGCTGCCGGGACTGGTCGACAACAGAAGTAGCGATGCTGGGACAAGGGAGCACCGCCTGGTGGTCTTCTGTGAAGATCTTGATTGACAAGATGGCTTCTTTGATGCCAAGTGCAGTTGATTTAGCCAAATCCGGGTGGTGTTCTGAGGTAATCTTCCTTAACAAGATAGCCTGTACAACCAGAAAGGAACGCGTGAGCTGGTGCGCGAGCACTGCTGCCGCTGCCGGGACTGGTCGACAACAGAAGTAGCGATGCTGGGACAAGCGAGAACCGCCTGGTGGTCTTCTGTGAAAATCTTGATTGACAAGATGGCTTCTTTGATGTCAAGTGAGTTGATCTAGCCAAATCCGGGTGGTGTTCTGAGATGATCTTGCTTGACAAGATAGCCTGTACAACCAGAAAGGAACGCGTGAGCTGGTGCGCGAGCACTGCCGCCGCTGCCGAGACTGGTCGACAACAGAAGTAGCGATGCTGGGACAAGGGAGCACCGCCTGGTGGTCTTCTGTGAAGATCTTGATTGACAAGATGGCTTCTTTGATGCCAAGTGCAGTTGATCGAGCCAAATCCGGGTGGTGTTCTGAGGTGATCTTGCTTGACAAGATGGCCTGTACAACCAGAAAGGAACGCGTGAGCTGGTGCGCGAGCACTGCCGCCGCTGCCGAGACTGGTAGACAACAGAAGTAGCGATGCTGGGACAAGGGAGCACCGCCTGGTGGTCTTCTGTGAAGATCTTGATTGACAAGATGGCTTCTTTGATGCCAAGTGCAGTTGATCTAGCCAAATCCGGGTGGTGTTCTGAGGTGATCTTGCTTGACAAGATGGCCTGTACAACCAGAAAGGAACGCGTGAGCTGCTGCGCGAGCACTGCCGCCGCTGCCGGGACTGGTCGACAACAGAAGTAGCGATGCTGGGACAAGCGAGAACCGCCTGGTGGTCTTCTGTGAAGATCTTGATTGACAAGATGGCTTCTTTGATGTCAAGTGCAGTTGATCTAGCCAAATCCGGGTGGTGCCCTGAGATGATCTTGCTTGACAAGATAGCCTGTACAACAAGAAAGGAACGCGTGAGCTGGTGCGCGAGCACTGCCGCCGCTGCCGAGACTGGTCGACTACAGAAGTAGCGATGCTGGGACAAGGGAGCACCGCCATGTGGTCTTCTGTGAAGATCTTGATTGACAAGATGGCTTCTTTGATGTCAAGTGCAGTTGATCTAGCCAAATCCGGGTGGTGTTCTGAGATGATCTTGCTTGAAAGATAGCCTGTGCAACCAGAAACGAACGCATGAGCTGGTGCGCGAGCACTGCCGCCGCTGCCGAGACTGGTCGACAACAGAAGTAGCGATGCTGGGACAAGCGAGCACCGCCTGGTGGTCTTCTGTGAAGATCTTGATTGACAAGATGGCTTCTTTGATGTCAGGTGCAGTTGATCTAGTCAAATCCGGGTGGTGTACTGAGATGATCTTGCTTGACAAGATAACCTGTACAACCAGAAAGGAACGCGTGAGCTGGTGCGCGAGCGCTGCCGCCGCTGCCGAGACTGGTCGACAACAGAAGTAGCGATTCTACGACAAGCGAGCACCGCCTGATGGTCTTCTGTGAAGATCTTGATTGACAAGATGGCTTCTTTGATGTCAAGTGCAGTTGATCTAGCCAAATCCGGGTGGTGTTCTGAGATGATCTTGCTTGACAGATTGCCTGTACAACCAGCAAGGAACGCGTGAGCTGGTGCGCGAGCACTGCCGCCGCTGCAGGGACTGGTCGACAACAGAAGTAGCGATGCTGGGACAAGCGAGCACCGCCTGGTGGTCTTCTGTGAAGATCTTGATTGACAAGATGCCTTCTTTGATGCCAAGTGCAGCTGATCTAGCCAAATCCGGGTGGTGTTCTGAGGTGATCTTGCTTGACAAGATAGCCTGTACAACCAGAAAGGATCGCGTGCGCTGGTGAGCGAGCACTGCCGCCGCTGCCGAGGCTGGTCGACAACAGAAGTAGCGATGCTGGGACAAGGGAGCACCGCCTTGTGGTCTTCTGTGAAGATCTTGATTGGCAAGATGGCTTCTTTGATGTCAAGTGCACTTGATTTAGCCACATCCGGGTGGTGTCCTGAGATGATCTTGCTTAACAAGATAGCCTGTACATCCAGAATGGAACGCGTGAGCTGGTGCGCGAGCACTGCCGCCGCTGCAGGGACTGGTTGACAACAGAAGTAGCGATGCTGGGACAAGGGAGCACCGCCTGGTGGTCTTCTGTGAAGATCTTGATTGACAAGATGCTTTCTTTGATGTCAAGTGCAGCTGATCTAGCCAAACCCGGGTGGTGTTCTGAGGTGATCTGGCTTGACAAGATAGCCTGTACAACCAGAAAGGAACGCGTGCGCTGGTGAGCGAACACTGCCGCCGCTGCCGAGACTGGTCGACAACAGAAGTAGCGATACTGGGACAAGGGAGCACCGCCTGGTGGTCTTCTGTGAAGATCTTGATTGACAAGATGGCTTCTTTGATGCCAAGTGCAGTTGATCTAGCCAAATCCGGGTGGTGTTCTGAGGTGGTTTGACAAGATGGCCTGTACAACCAGAAAGGAACGCGTGAGCTGGTGCGCGAGCACTGCCGCCGCTGCCGGGACTGGTCGACAACAGAAGTAGCGATGCTGGGACAAGCGAGCACCGCCTGGTGGTCTTCTGTGAAGATCTTGATTGGCAAGATGGCTTGTTTGATGTCAAGTGCACTTTATTTAGCCAAATCCGGGTGGTGTCCTGAGATTATCTTGCTTGACAAGATAGCCTGTACAACCAGAATGGAACGCGTGAGCTGGTGCGCGAGCACTGCCGCCGCTGCCGGGACTGGTCGACAACAGAAGTAGCGATGCTGGGACAAGGGAGCACCGCCTGGTGGTCTTCTGTGAAGATCTTGATCGACAAGATGGCTTCTTTGATGCCAAGTGCAGTTGATTTAGCCAAATCCGGGTGGTGTTCTGAGGTAATCTTCCTTAACAAGATAGCCTGTACAACCAGAAAGGAACGCGTGAGCTGGTGCGCGAGCACTGCCGCCGCTGCCGGGACTGGTCGACAACAGAAGTAGCGATGCTGGGACAAGCGAGAACCGCCTGGTGGTCTTCTGTGAAAATCTTGATTGACAAGATGGCTTCTTTGATGTCAAGTGAGTTGATCTAGCCAAATCCGGGTGGTGTTCTGAGATGATCTTGCTTGACAAGATAGCCTGTACAACCAGAAAGGAACGCGTGAGCTGGTGCGCGAGCACTGCCGCCGCTACCGAGACTGGTCGACAACAGAAGTAGCGATGCTGGGACAAGGGAGCACCGCCTGGTGGTCTTCTGTGAAGATCTTGATTAACAAGATGGCTTCTTTGATGCCAAGTGCAGTTGATCTAGCCAAATCCGGGTGGTGTTCTGAGGTGATCTTGCTTGACAAGATGGCCTGTACAACCAGAAAGGAACGCGTGAGCTGGTGCGCGAGCACTGCCGCCGCTGCCGAGACTGGTCGACAACAGAAGTAGCGATGCTGGGACAAGGGAGCACCGCCTGGTGGTCTTCTGTGAAGATCTTGATTGACAAGATGGCTTCTTTGATGCCAAGTGCAGTTGATCTAGCCAAATCCGGGTGGTGTTCTGAGGTGATCTTGCTTGACAAGATGGCCTGCACAACCAGAAAGGAACGCGTGAGCTGCTGCGCGAGCACTGCCGCCGCTGCCGGGACTGGTCGACCACAGAAGTAGCGATGCTGGGACAAGCGAGAACCGCCTGGTGGTCTTCTGTGAAGATCTTGATTGACAAGATGGCTTCTTTGATGTCAAGTGCAGTTGATCTAGCCGAATCCGGGTGGTGCCCTGAGATGATCTTGCTTGACAAGATAGCCTGTACAACAAGAAAGGAACGCGTGAGCTGGTGCGCGAGCACTGCCGCCGCTGCCGAGACTGGTCGACTACAGAAGTAGCGATGCTGGGACAAGGGAGCACCGCCAGGTGGTCTTCTGTGAAGATCTTGATTGACAAGATGGCTTCTTTGATGTCAAGTGGAGTTGATCTAGCTAAATCCGGGTAGTGTCCTGAGAGGATCTTACTTGACCAGATAGCCTGTACAACCAGAAAGGAACGCGTGAGCTGGTGCGCGAGCACTGCCGCCGCTGCCGAGACTGGTCGACAACAGAAGTGGCGATGCTGGGACAAGCGAGCACCGCCTGTTGGTCTTCTGTGAAGATCTTGATTGACAAGATGGCTTCTTTGATGTCAAGTGCAGTTGATCTAGCCAAATCCGGGTGGTGTTCTGAGATGATCTTGCTTGAAAGATAGCCTGTGCAACCAGAAACGAACGCATGAGCTGGTGCGCGAGCACTGCCGCCTCTGCCGAGACTGGTCGACAACAGAAGTAGCGATGCTGGGACAAGCGAGCACCGCCTGGTGGTCTTCTGTGAAGATCTTGATTGACAAGATGGCTTCTTTGATGTCAGGTGCAGTTGATCTAGTCAAATCCGGGTGGTGTACTGAGATGATCTTGCTTGACTAGATAACCTGTACAACCAGAAAGGAACGCGTGAGCTGGTGCGCGAGCACTGCCGCCGCTGCCGGGACTGGTCGACAACAGAAGTAGCGATGCTGGGACAAGCGAGCACCGCCTGGTGGTCTTCTGTGAAGATCTTGATTGACAAGATGGCTTCTTTGATGTCAAGTGCAGTTGATCTAGCCAAATCCGGGTGGTGTTCTGAGAGGATCTTACTTGACCAGATAGCCTGTACAACCAGAAAGGAACGCGTGAGCTGGTGCGCGAGCACTGCCGCCGCTGCCGGGACTGGTCGACAACAGAAGTAGCGATGCTGGGACAAGCGAGAACCGCCTGGTGGTCTTCTGTGAAGATCTTGATTGACAAGATGGCTTCTTTGATGTCAAGTGCAGTTGATCTAGCCAAATCCGGGTGGTGTTCTGAGATGATCTTGCTTGAAAGATAGCCTGTGCAACCAGAAAGGAACGCATGAGCTGGTGCGCGAGCACTGCCGCCGCTGCCGAGACTGGTCGACAACAGAAGTTGCGATGCTGGGACAAGCGAGCACCGCCTGGTGGTCTTCTGTGAAGATCTTGATTGACAAGATGGCTTCTTTGATGTCAGGTGCAGTTGATCTAGTCAAATCCGGGTGGTGTACTGAGATGATCTTGCTTGACAAGATAACCTGTACAACCAGAAAGGAACGCGTGAGCTGGTGCGCGAGCGCTGCCGCCGCTGCCGAGACTGGTCGACAACAGAAGTAGCGATTCTACGACAAGCGAGCACCGCCTGATGGTCTTCTGTGAAGATCTTGATTGACAAGATGGCTTCTTTGATGTCAAGTGCAGTTGATCTAGCCAAATCCGGGTGGTGTTCTGAGATGATCTTGCTTGACAGATTGCCTGTACAACCAGCAAGGAACGCGTGAGCTGGTGCGCGAGCACTGCCGCCGCTGCAGGGACTGGTCGACAACAGAAGTAGCGATGCTGGGACAAGCGAGCACCGCCTGGTGGTCTTCTGTGAAGATCTTGATTGACAAGATGGCTTCTTTGATGCCAAGTGCAGTTGATCTAGCCAAATCCGGGTGGTGTTCTGAGGTGGTTTGACAAGATGGCCTGTACAACCAGAAAGGAACGCGTGAGCTGGTGCGCGAGCACTGCCGCCGCTGCCGGGACTGGTCGACAACAGAAGTAGCGATGCTGGGACAAGCGAGCACCGCCTGGTGGTCTTCTGTGAAGATCTTGATTGACAAGATGGCTTCTTTGATGTCAAGTGCAGTTGATCTAGCCAAATCCGGGTGGTGTTCTGAGAGGATCTTACTTGACCAGATAGCCTGTACAACCAGAAAGGAACGCGTGAGCTGGTGCGCGAGCACTGCCGCCGCTGCCGGGACTGGTCGACAACAGAAGTAGCGATGCTGGGACAAGCGAGCACCGCCTGGTGGTCTTCTGTGAAGATCTTGATTGACAAGATGGCTTCTTTGATGTCAGGTGCAGTTGATCTAGTCAAATCCGGGTGGTGTTCTGAGAGGATCTTACTTGACCAGATAGCCTGTACAACCAGAAAGGAACGCGTGAGCTGGTGCGCGAGCGCTGCCGCTGCTGCCGAGACTGGTCGACAACAGAAGTAGCGATTCTACGACAAGTGAGCACCGCCTGATGGTCTTCTGTGAAGATCTAGATTGACAAATTGCTTCTTTGATGTCAAGTGCAGTTGATCTAGCCAAATCCGGGTGGTGTTCTGAGATGATCTTGCTTGACAGATTGCCTGTACAACCAGAAAGGAACGCGTGAGCTGGTGCGCGAGCACTGCCGCCGCTGCCGGGACTGGTCGACAACAGAAGTAGCGATGCTGGGACAAGCGAGAACCGCCTGGTGGTCTTCTGTGAAGATCTTGATTGACAAGATGGCTTCTTTGATGTCAAGTGCAGTTGATCTAGCCAAATCCGGGTGGTGTCCTGAGATGATCTTGCTTGACAAGATAGCCTGTACAACCAGAAAGGAACGAGTGAGCTGGTGCGCGAGCACTGCCGCCGCTGCCGGGACTCGTCGACAACAGAAGTAGCGATGCTGGGACAAGGGTGCACCGCCTGGTGGTCTTCTGTGAAGATCTTGATTGACAAGATGGCTTCTTTGATGCCAAGTGCAGTTGATCTAGCCAAATCCGGGTGGTGTTCTGAGGTGATCTTGCTTGACAAGATGGCCTGTACAACCAGAAAGGAACGCGTGAGCTGGTGCGCGAGCACTGCCGCCGCTGCGGGGACTGCTCGACAACAGAAGTAGCGATTCTGCGACAAGCGAGCACCGCCTGGTGGTCTTCTGTGAAGATCTTGAGTGACAAGATGGCTTCTTTGATGTCAAGTGCAGTTGATCTAGCCAAATCCGGGTGGTGTTCTGAGATCATCTTGCTTGACAGATTCCCTGTACAACCAGCAAGGAACACGTGAGCTGGTGCGCGAGCACGGCCGCCGCTGCCGAGACTGGTCGACAACAGAAGTAGCGATGCTGGGACAAGGGAGCACCGCCTGGTGTTCTTCTGTGAAGATCTTGATTGACAAGATGGCTTCTTTGATGCCAAGTGCAGTTGATTTAGCCAAATCCGGGTGGTGTTCTGAGGTAATCTTCCTTGACAAGATAGCCTGTACAACCAGAAAGGAACGCGTGAGCTGGTGCGCGAGCACTGCCGCCGCTGCCGGGACTGCTCGACAACAGAAGTAGCGATGCTGGGACAAGCGAGAACCGCCTGGTGGTCTTCTGTGAAGATCTTGATTGACAAGATGGCTTCTTTGATGTCAAGTGAGTTGATCTAGCCAAATCCGGGTGGTGTTCTGAGATGATCTTGCTTGACAAGATAGCCTGTACAACCAGAAAGGAACGCGTGAGCTGGTGCGCGAGCACTGCCGCCGCTGCCGAGACTGGTCGACAACAGAAGTAGCGATGCTGGGACAAGGGAGCACCGCCTGGTGGTCTTCTGTGAAGATCTTGATTGACAAGATGGCTTCTTTGATGCCAAGTGCAGTTGATCTAGCCAAATCCGGGTGGTGTTCTGAGGTGATCTTGCTTGACAAGATGGCCTGTACAACCAGAAAGGATCGCGTGCGCTGGTGAGCGAGCACTGCCGCCGCTGCCGAGACTGGTCGACAACAGAAGTAGCGATGCTGGGACAAGGGAGCACCGCCTGGTGGTCTTCTGTGAAGATCTTGATTGACAAGATGGCTTCTTTGATGCCAAGTGCAGCTGATCTAGCCACATCCGGGTGGTGTTCTGAGGTGGTTTGACAAGATGGCCTGTACAACCAGAAAGGAACGCGTGAGCTGGTGCGCGAGCACTGCCGCCGCTGCCGGGACTGGTCGACAACAGAAGTAGCGATGCTGGGACAAGCGAGCACCGCCTGGTGGTCTTCTGTGAAGATCTTGATTGGCAAGATGGCTTCTTTGATGTCAAGTGCAGTTGATCTAGCCAAATCCGGGTGGTGTTCTGAGATCATCTTGCTTGACAGATTCCCTGTACAACCAGCAAGGAACACGTGAGCTGGTGCGCGAGCACGGCCGCCGCTGCCGAGACTGGTCGACAACAGAAGTAGCGATGCTGGGACAAGGGAGCACCGCCTGGTGGTCTTCTGTGAAGATCTTGATTGACAAGATCGCTTCTTTGATGTCAAGTGCAGTTGATCAGCCAAATCCGGGTGGTGTTCTGAGGTGATCTGGCTTGACAAGATAGCCTGTACAACCAGAAAGGAACGCGTGCGCTGGTGAGCGAGCACTGCCGCCGCTGCCGGGACTGGTCGACAACAGAAGTAGCGATGCTGGGACAAGGGAGCACCGCCAGGTGGTCTTCTGTGAAGATCTTGATTGACAAGATGGCTTCTTTGATGCCAAGTGCAGTTGATTTAGCCAAATCCGGGTGGTGTTCTGAGGTAATCTTCCTTGACAAGATAGCCTGTACAACCAGAAAGGAACGCGTGAGCTGGTGCGCGAGCACTGCCGCCGCTGCCGGGACTGGTCGACAACAGAAGTAGCGATGCTGGGACAAGCGAGAACCGCCTGGTGGTCTTCTGTGAAAATCTTGATTGACAAGATGGCTTCTTTGATGTCAAGTGAGTTGATCTAGCCAAATCCGGGTGGTGTTCTGAGATGATCTTGCTTGACAAGATAGCCTGTACAACCAGAAAGGAACGCGTGAGCTGGTGCGCGAGCACTGCCGCCGCTGCCGAGACTGGTCGACAACAGAAGTAGCGATGCTGGGACAAGGGAGCACCGCCTGGTGGTCTTCTGTGAAGATCTTGATTGACAAGATGGCTTCTTTGATGCCAAGTGCAGTTGATCTAGCCAAATCCGGGTGGTGTTCTGAGGTGATCTTGCTTGACAAGATGGCCTGTACAACCAGAAAGGATCGCGTGCGCTGGTGAGCGAGCACTGCCGCCGCTGCCGAGACTGGTCGACAACAGAAGTAGCGATGCTGGGACAAGGGAGCACCGCCTGGTGGTCTTCTGTGAAGATCTTGATTGGCAAGATGGCTTCTTTGATGTCAAGTGCACTTGATTTAGCCACATCCGGGTGGTGTCCTGAGATGATCTTGCTTAACAAGATAGCCTGTACATCCAGAATGGAACGCGTGAGCTGGTGCGCGAGCACTGCCGCCGCTGCCGGGACTGGTCGACAACAGAAGTAGCGATGCTGGGACAAGGGAGCACCGCCTGGTGGTCTTCTGTGAAGATCTTGATTGACAAGATGCCTTCTTTGATGCCAAGTGCAGCTGATCTAGCCAAATCCGGGTGGTGTTCTGAGGTGATCTGGCTTGACAAGATAGCCTGTACAACCAGAAAGGAACGCGTGCGCTGGTGAGCGAGCACTGCCGCCGCTGCCGAGACTGGTCGACAACAGAAGTAGCGATGCTGGGACAAGGGAGCACCGCCTGGTGGTCTTCTGTGAAGATCTTGATTGACAAGATGGCTTCTTTGATGCCAAGTGCAGTTGATCTAGCCAAATCCGGGTGGTGTTCTGAAGTGGTTTGACAAGATGGCCTGTACAACCAGAAAGGAACGCGTGAGCTGGTGCGCGAGCACTGCCGCCGCTGCCGGGACTGGTCGACAACAGAAGTAGCGATGCTGGGACAAGCGAGAACCGCCTGGTGGTCTTCTGTGAAGATCTTGATTGACAAGATGGCTTCTTTGATGTCAAGTGCAGTTGATCTAGCCAAATCCGGGTGGTGTCCTGAGATGATCTTGCTTGACAAGATAGCCTGTACAACAAGAAAGGAACGCGTGAGCTGGTGCGCGAGCACTGCCGCCGCTGCCGAGACTGGTCGACTACAGAAGTAGCGATGCTGGGACAAGGGAGCACCGCCAGGTGGTCTTCTGTGAAGATCTTGATTGACAAGATGGCTTCTTTGATGTCAAGTGCAGTTGATCTAGCTAAATCCGGGTGGTGTTCTGAGAGGATCTTACTTGACCAGATAGCCATACAACCAGAAAGGAACGCGTGAGCTGGTGCGCGAGCACTGCCGCCGCTGCCGAGACTGGTCGACAACAGAAGTAGCGATGCTGGGACAAGGGAGCACCGCCTGGTGGTCTTCTGTGAAGATCTTGATTGACAAGATGGCTTCTTTGATGCCAAGTGCAGTTGATCTAGCCAAATCCGGGTGGTGTTCTGAGGTGATCTTGCTTGACAAGATGGCCTGTACAACCAGAAAGGATCGCGTGCGCTGGTGAGCGAGCACTGCCGCCGCTGCCGAGACTGGTCGACAACAGAAGTAGCGATGCTGGGACAAGGGAGCACCGCCTTGTGGTCTTCTGTGAAGATCTTGATTGGCAAGATGGCTTCTTTGATGTCAAGTGCACTTGATTTAGCCACATCCGGGTGGTGTCCTGAGATGATCTTGCTTAACAAGATAGCCTGTACATCCAGAATGGAACGCGTGAGCTGGTGCGCGAGCTCTGCCGCCGCTGCCGGGACTGGTCGACAACAGAAGTAGCGATGCTGGGACAAGGGAGCACCGCCTGGTGGTCTTCTGTGAAGATCTTGATTGACAAGATGCCTTCTTTGATGCCAAGTGCAGCTGATCTAGCCCAATCCGGGTGGTGTTCTGAGGTGATCTGGCTTGACAAGATAGCCTGTACAACCAGAAAGGAACGCGTGCGCTGGTGAGCGAGCACTGCCGCCGCTGCCGAGACTGGTCGACAACAGAAGTAGCGATGCTGGGAAAAGGGAGCACCGCCTGGTGGTCTTCTGTGAAGATCTTGATTGACAAGATGGCTTCTTTGATGCCAAGTGCAGTTGATCTAGCCAAATCCGGGTGGTGTTCTGAAGTGGTTTGACAAGATGGCCTGTACAACCAGAAAGGAACGCGTGAGCTGGTGCGCGAGCACTGCCGCCGCTGCCGGGACTGGTCGACAACAGAAGTAGCGATGCTGGGACAAGCGAGAACCGCCTGGTGGTCTTCTGTGAAGATCTTGATTGACAAGATGCCTTCTTTGATGCCCAGTGCAGCTGATCTAGCCAAATCCGGGTGGTGTTCTGAGGTGATCTGGCTTGACAAGATAGCCTGTACAACCAGAAAGGAACGCGTGCGCTGGTGCGCCAGCACTGCCGCCGCTGCCGGGACTGGTCGACAACAGAAGTAGCGATTCTGGGACAAGGGAGCACCGCCTGGTGGTCTTCTGTGAAGATCTTGATTGACAAGATGGCTTCTTTGATGTCAAGTGAGTTGACCTAGCCAAATCCGGGTGGTGTTCTGAGGTGATCTTGCTTGACAAGATGGCCTGTACAACCAGAAAGGAACGCGTGAGCTGCTGCGCGAGCACTGCCGCCGCTGCCGGGACTGGTCGACAACAGAAGTAGCGATGCTGGGACAAGCGAGAACCGCCTGGTGGTCTTCTGTGAAGATCTTGATTGACAAGATGGCTTCTTTGATGTCAAGTGCAGTTGATCTAGCCAAATCCGGGTGGTGTCCTGAGATGATCTTGCTTGACAAGATAGCCTGTACAACAAGAAAGGAACGCGTGAGCTGGTGCGCGAGCACTGCCGCCGCTGCCGAGACTGGTCGACTACAGAAGTAGCGATGCTGGGACAAGGGAGCACCGCCAGGTGGTCTTCTGTGAAGATCTTCATTGACAAGATGGCTTCTTTGATGTCAAGTGCAGTTGATCTAGCTAAATCCGGGTGGTGTTCTGAGAGGATCTTACTTGACCAGATAGCCTGTACAACCAGAAAGGAACGCGTGAGCTGGTGCGCGAGCACTGCCGCCGCTGCCGAGACTGGTCGACAACAGAAGTGGCGATGCTGGGACAAGCGAGCACCGCCTGTTGGTCTTCTGTGAAGATCTTGATTGACAAGATGGCTTCTTTGATGTCAAGTGCAGTTGATCTAGCCAAATCCGGGTGGTGTTCTGAGATGATCTTGCTTGAAAGATAGCCTGTGCAACCAGAAACGAACGCATGAGCTGGTGCGCGAGCACTGCCGCCTCTGCCGAGACTGGTCGACAACAGAAGTAGCGATGGTGGGACAAGCGAGCACCGCCTGGTGGTCTTCTGTGAAGATCTTGATTCACAAGATGGCTTCTTTGATGTCAGGTGCAGTTGATCTAGTCAAATCCGGGTGGTGTACTGAGATGATCTTGCTTGACAAGATAACCTGTACAACCAGAAAGGAACGCGTGAGCTGGTGCGCGAGCGCTACCGCCGCTGCCGAGACTGGTCGACAACAGAAGTAGCGATTCTACGACAAGCGAGCACCGCCTGATGGTCTTCTGTGAAGATCTTGATTGACAAGATGGCTTCTTTGATGTCAAGTGCAGTTGATCTAGCCAAATCCGGGTGGTGTTCTGAGATGATCTTGCTTGACAGATTGCCTGTACAACCAGCAAGGAACGCGTGAGCTGGTGCGCGAGCACTGCCGCCGCTGCAGGGACTGGTCGACAACAGAAGTAGCGATGCTGGGACAAGCGAGCACCGCCTGGTGGTCTTCTGTGAAGATCTTGATTGACAAGATGCCTTCTTTGATGTCAAGTGCAGCTGATCTAGCCAAATCCGGGTGGTGTTCTGAGGTGATCTTGCTTGACAAGATAGCCTGTACAACCAGAAAGGAACGCGTGCGCTGGTGAGCGAGCACTGCCGCCGCTGCCGAGACTGGTCGACAACAGAAGTAGCGATGCTGGGACAAGGGAGCACCACCTGGTGGTCTTCTGTGAAGATCTTGATTGGCAAGATGGCTTCTTTGATGTCAAGTGCACTTGATTTAGCCACATCCGGGTGGTGTCCTGAGATGATCTTGCTTAACAAGATAGCCTGTACATCCAGAATGGAACGCGTGAGCTGGTGCGCGAGCACTGCCGCCGCTGCCGGGACTGGTCGACAACAGAAGTAGCGATGCTGGGACAAGGGAGCACCGCCTGGTGGTCTTCTGTGAAGATCTTGATTGACAAGATGCCTTCTTTGATGCCAAGTGCAGCTGATCTAGCCAAATCCGGGTGGTGTTCTGAGGTGATCTGGCTTGACAAGATAGCCTGTACAACCAGAAAGGAACGCGTGCGCTGGTGAGCGAGCACTGCCGCCGCTGCCGAGACTGGTCGACAACAGAAGTAGCGATGCTGGGACAAGGGAGCACCGCCTGGTGGTCTTCTGTGAAGATCTTGATTGACAAGATGGCTTCTTTGATGCCAAGTGCAGTTGATCTAGCCAAATCCGGGTGGTGTTCTGAGGTGATCTGGCTTGACAAGATAGCCTGTACAACCAGAAAGGAACGCGTGCGCTGGTGAGCGAGCACTGCCGCCGCTGCCGAGACTGGTCGACAACAGAAGTAGCGATGCTGGGACAAGGGAGCACCGCCTGGTGGTCTTCTGTGAAGATCTTGATTGGCAAGATGGCTTCTTTGATGTCAAGTGCACTTGATTTAGCCACATCCGGGTGGTGTCCTGAGATGATCTTGCTTAACAAGATAGCCTGTACATCCAGAATAGAACGCGTGAGCTGGTGCGCGAGCACTGCCGCCGCTGCCGGGACTGGTCGACAACAGAAGTAGCGATGCTGGGACAAGGGAGCACCGCCTGGTGGTCTTCTGTGAAGCTCTTGATTGACAAGATGGCTTCTTTGATGTCAAGTGCAGTTGATCAGCCAAATCCGGGTGGTGTTCTGAGGTGATCTGGCTTGACAAGATAGCCTGTACAACCAGAAAGGAACGCGTGCGCTGGTGAGCGAGCACTGCCGCCGCTGCCGGGACTGGTCGACAACAGAAGTAGCGATGCTGGGACAAGGGAGCACCGCCTGGTGGTCTTCTGTGAAGATCTTTATTGACAAGATGGCTTCTTTGATGCCAAGTGCAGTTGATTTAGCCAAATCCGGGTGGTGTTCTGAGGTAATCTTCCTTGACAAGATAGCCTGTACAACCAGAAAGGAACGCGTGAGCTGGTGCGCGAGCACTGCCGCCGCTGCCGGGACTGGTCGACAACAGAAGTAGCGATGCTGGGACAAGCGAGAACCGCCTGGTGGTCTTCTGTGAAAATCTTGATTGACAAGATGGCTTCTTTGATGTCAAGTGAGTTGATCTAGCCAAATCCGGGTGGTGTTCTGAGGTAATCTTCCTTGACAAGATAGCCTGTACAACCAGAAAGGAACGCGTGAGCTGGTGCGCGAGCACTGCCGCCGCTGCCGGGACTGGTCGACAACAGAAGTAGCGATGCTGGGACAAGCGAGAAGCGCCTGGTGGTCTTCTGTGAAGATCTTGATTGACAAGATGGCTTCTTTGATGCCAAGTGCAGTTGATTTAGCCAAATCCGGGTGGTGTTCTGAGGTAATCTTCCTTGACAAGATAGCCTGTACAACCAGAAAGGAACGCGTGAGCTGGTGCGCGAGCACTGCCGCCGCTGCCGGGACTGGTCGACAACAGAAGTAGCGATGCTGGGACAAGCGAGAACCGCCTGGTGGTCTTCTGTGAAAATCTTGATTGACAAGATGGCTTCTTTGATGTCAAGTGAGTTGATCTAGCCAAATCCGGGTGGTGTTCTGAGATGATCTTGCTTGACAAGATAGCCTGTACAACCAGAAAGGAACGCGTGAGCTGGTGCGCGAGCACTGCCGCCGCTGCCGAGACTGGTCGACAACAGAAGTAGCGATGCTGGGACAAGGGAGCACCGCCTTGTGGTCTTCTGTGAAGATCTTGATTGACAAGATGTCTTCTTTGATGCCAAGTGCAGTTGATCTAGCCAAATCCAGGTGGTGTTCTGAGGTGATCTTGCTTGACAAGATGGCCTGTACAACCAGAAAGGATCGCGTGCGCTGGTGAGCGAGCACTGCCGCCGCTGCCGAGACTGGTCGACAACAGAAGTAGCGATGCTGGGACAAGGGAGCACCGCCTGGTGGTCTTCTGTGAAGATCTTGATTGGCAAGATGGCTTCTTTGATGTCAAGTGCACTTGATTTAGCCACATCCGAGTGGTGTCCTGAGATGATCTTGCTTAACAAGATAGCCTGTACATCCAGAATGGAACGCGTGAGCTGGTGCGCGAGCACTGCCGCCGCTGCCGGGACTGGTCGACAACAGAAGTAGCGATGCTGGGACAAGGGAGCACCGCCTGGTGGTCTTCTGTGAAGATCTTGATTGACAAGATGCCTTCTTTGATGCCAAGTGCAGCTGATCTAGCCAAATCCGGGTGGTGTTCTGAGGTGATCTGGCTTGACAAGATAGCCTGTACAACCAGAAAGGAACGCGTGCGCTGGTGAGCGAGCACTGCCGCCGCTGCCGAGACTGGTCGACAACAGAAGTAGCGATGCTGGGACAAGGGAGCACCGCCTGGTGGTCTTCTGTGAAGATCTTGATTGACAAGATGGCTTCTTTGATGCCAAGTGCAGTTGATCTAGCCAAATCCGGGTGGTGTTCTGAGGTGGTTTGACAAGATGGCCTGTACAACCAGAAAGGAACGCGTGAGCTGGTGCGCGAGCACTGCCGCCGCTGCCGGGACTGGTCGACAACAGAAGTAGCGATGCTGGGACAAGCGAGCACCGCCTGGTGGTCTTCTGTGAAGATCTTGATTGGCAAGATGGCTTCTTTGATGTCAAGTGCACTTGATTTAGCCAAATCCGGGTGGTGTCCTGAGATTATCTTGCTTGACAAGATAGCCTGTACAACCAGAATGGAACGCGTGAGCTGGTGCGCGAGCACTGCCGCCGCTGCCGGGACTGGTCGACAACAGAAGTAGCGATGCTGGGACAAGGGAGCACCGCCTGGTGGTCTTCTGTGAAGATCTTGATTGACAAGATGGCTTCTTTGATGCCAAGTGCAGTTGATTTAGCCAAATCCGGGTGGTGTTCTGAGGTAATCTTGCTTGACAAGATAGCCTGTACGACCAGAAAGGAACGCGTGAGCTGGTGCGCCAGCACTGCCGCCGCTGCCGGGACTGGTCGACAACAGAAGTAGCGATGCTGGGACAAGCGAGAACCGCCTGGTGGTCTTCTGTGAAAATCTTGATGGACAAGATGGCTTCTTTGATGCCAAGTGAGTTGATCTAGCCAAATCCGGGTGGTGTTCTGAGATGATCTTGCTTGACAAGATAGCCTGTACAACCAGAAAGGAACGCGTGAGCTGGTGCGCGAGCACTGCCGCCGCTGCCGAGAGTGGTCGACAACAGAAGTAGCGATGCTGGGACAAGGGAGCACCGCCTGGTGGTCTTCTGTGAAGATCTTGATTGACAAGATGGCTTCTTTGATGCCAAGTGCAGTTGATCTAGCCAAATCCGGGTGGTGTTCTGAGGTGATCTTGCTTGACAAGATGGCCTGTACAACCAGAAAGGAACGCGTGAGCTGCTGCGCGAGCACTGCCGCCGCTGCCGGGACTGGTCGACAACAGAAGTAGCGATGCTGGGACAAGCGAGAACCGCCTGGTGGTCTTCTGTGAAGATCTTGATTGACAAGATGGCTTCTTTGATGTCAAGTGCAGTTGATCTAGCCAAATCCGGGTGGTGTCCTGAGATGATCTTGCTTGACAAGATAGCCTGTACAACAAGAAAGGAACGCGTGAGCTGGTGCGCGAGCACTGCCGCCGCTGCCGAGACTGGTCGACTACAGAAGTAGCGATGCTGGGACAAGGGAGCACCGCCAGGTGGTCTTCTGTGAAGATCTTGATTGACAAGATGGCTTCTTTGATGTCAAGTGCAGTTGATCTAGCTAAATCCGGGTGGTGTTCTGAGAGGATCTTACTTGACCAGATAGCCTGTACAACCAGAAAGGAACGCGTGAGCTGGTGCGCGAGCACTGCCGCCGCTGCCGAGACTGGTCGACAACAGAAGTGGCGATGCTGGGACAAGCGAGCACCGCCTGTTGGTCTTCTGTGAAGATCTTGATTGACAAGATGGCTTCTTTGATGTCAAGTGCAGTTGATCTAGCCAAATCCGGGTGGTGTTCTGAGATGATCTTGCTTGAAAGATAGCCTGTGCAACCAGAAACGAACGCATGAGCTGGTGCGCGAGCACTGCCGCCTCTGCCGAGACTGGTCGACAACAGAAGTAGCGATGCTGGGACAAGCGAGCACCGCCTGGTGGTCTTCTGTGAAGATCTTGATTGACAAGATGGCTTCTTTGATGTCAGGTGCAGTTGATCTAGTCAAATCCGGGTGGTGTACTGAGATGATCTTGCTTGACAAGATAACCTGTACAACCAGAAAGGAACGCGTGAGCTGGTGCGCGAGTTGCCGCCGCTGCCGAGACTGGTCGACAACAGAAGTAGCGATTCTACGACAAGCGAGCACCGCCTGATGGTCTTCTGTGAAGATCTTGATTGACAAGATGGCTTCTTTGATGCCAAGTGCAGTTGATCTAGCCAAATCCGGGTGGTGTTCTGAAGTGGTTTGACAAGATGGCCTGTACAACCAGAAAGGAACGCGTGAGCTGGTGCGCGAGCACTGCCGCCGCTGCCGGGACTGGTCGACAACAGAAGTAGCGATGCTGGGACAAGCGAGAACCGCCTGGTGGTCTTCAGTGAAGATCTTGATTGACAAGATGGCTTCTTTGATGTCAAGTGCAGTTGATCTAGCCAAATCCGGGTGGTGTCCTGAGATGATCTTGCTTGACAAGATAGCCTGTACAACAAGAAAGGAACGCGTGAGCTGGTGCGCGAGCACTGCCGCCGCTGCCGAGACTGGTCGACTACAGAAGTAGCGATGCTGGGACAAGGGAGCACCGCCAGGTGGTCTTCTGTGAAGATCTTGATTGACAAGATGGCTTCTTTGATGTCAAGTGCAGTTGATCTAGCTAAATCCGGGTGGTGTTCTGAGAGGATCTTACTTGACCAGATAGCCTGTACAACCAGAAAGGAACGCGTGAGCTGGTGCGCGAGCACTGCCGCCGCTGCCGAGACTGGTCGACAACAGAAGTAGCGATGCTGGGACAAGGGAGCACCGCCTGGTGGTCTTCTGTGAAGATCTTGATTGACAAGATGGCTTCTTTGATGCCAAGTGCTGTTGATCTAGCCAAATCCGGGTGGTGTTCTGAGGTGATCTTGCTTGACAAGATGGCCTGTACAACCAGAAAGGATCGCGTGCGCTGGTGAGCGAGCACTGCCGCCGCTGCCGAGACTGGTCGACAACAGAAGTAGCGATGCTGGGACAAGGGAGCACCGCCTGGTGGTCTTCTGTGAAGATCTTGATTGGCAAGATGGCTTCTTTGATGTCAAGTGCACTTGATTTAGCCACATCCGGGTGGTGTCCTGAGATGATCTTGCTTAACAAGATAGCCTGTACATCCAGAATGGAACGCGTGAGCTGGTGCGCGAGCTCTGCCGCCGCTGCCGGGACTGGTCGACAACAGAAGTAGCGATGCTGGGACAAGGGAGCACCGCCTGGTGGTCTTCTGTGAAGATCTTGATTGACAAGATGCCTTCTTTGATGCCAAGTGCAGCTGATCTAGCCAAATCCGGGTGGTGTTCTGAGGTGATCTGGCTTGACAAGATAGCCTGTACAACCAGAAAGGAACGCGTGCGCTGGTGAGCGAGCACTGCCGCCGCTGCCGAGACTGGTCGACAACAGAAGTAGCGATGCTGGGAAAAGGGAGCACCGCCTGGTGGTCTTCTGTGAAGATCTTGATTGACAAGATGGCTTCTTTGATGCCAAGTGCAGTTGATCTAGCCAAATCCGGGTGGTGTTCTGAAGTGGTTTGACAAGATGGCCTGTACAACCAGAAAGGAACGCGTGAGCTGGTGCGCGAGCACTGCCGCCGCTGCCGGGACTGGTCGACAACAGAAGTAGCGATGCTGGGACAAGCGAGAACCGCCTGGTGGTCTTCTGTGAAGATCTTGATTGACAAGATGCCTTCTTTGATGCCCAGTGCAGCTGATCTAGCCAAATCCGGGTGGTGTTCTGAGGTGATCTGGCTTGACAAGATAGCCTGTACAACCAGAAAGGAACGCGTGCGCTGGTGCGCCAGCACTGCCGCCGCTGCCGGGACTGGTCGACAACAGAAGTAGCGATGCTGGGACAAGGGAGCACCGCCTGGTGGTCTTCTGTGAAGATCTTGATTGACAAGATGGCTTCTTTGATGTCAAGTGAGTTGATCTAGCCAAATCCGGGTGGTGTTCTGAGGTGATCTTGCTTGACAAGATGGCCTGTACAACCAGAAAGGAACGCGTGAGCTGCTGCGCGAGCACTGCCGCCGCTGCCGGGACTGGTCGACAACAGAAGTAGCGATGCTGGGACAAGCGAGAACCGCCTGGTGGTCTTCTGTGAAGATCTTGATTGACAAGATGGCTTCTTTGATGTCAAGTGCAGTTGATCTAGCCAAATCCGGGTGGTGTCCTGAGATGATCTTGCTTGACAAGATAGCCTGTACAACAAGAAAGGAACGCGTGAGCTGGTGCGCGAGCACTGCCGCCGCTGCCGAGACTGGTCGACTACAGAAGTAGCGATGCTGGGACAAGGGAGCACCGCCAGGTGGTCTTCTGTGAAGATCTTGATTGACAAGATGGCTTCTTTGATGTCAAGTGCAGTTGATCTAGCTAAATCCGGGTGGTGTTCTGAGAGGATCTTACTTGACCAGATAGCCTGTACAACCAGAAAGGAACGCGTGAGCTGGTGCGCGAGCACTGCCGCCGCTGCCGAGACTGGTCGACAACAGAAGTGGCGATGCTGGGACAAGCGAGCACCGCCTGTTGGTCTTCTGTGAAGATCTTGATTGACAAGATGGCTTCTTTGATGTCAAGTGCAGTTGATCTAGCCAAATCCGGGTGGTGTTCTGAGATGATCTTGCTTGAAAGATAGCCTGTGCAACCAGAAACGAACGCATGAGCTGGTGCGCGAGCACTGCCGCCTCTGCCGAGACTGGTCGACAACAGAAGTAGCGATGCTGGGACAAGCGAGCACCGCCTGGTGGTCTTCTGTGAAGATCTTGATTGACAAGATGGCTTCTTTGATGTCAGGTGCAGTTGATCTAGTCAAATCCGGGTGGTGTACTGAGATGATCTTGCTTGACAAGATAACCTGTACAACCAGAAAGGAACGCGTGAGCTGGTGCGCGAGCGCTACCGCCGCTGCCGAGACTGGTCGACAACAGAAGTAGCGATTCTACGACAAGCGAGCACCGCCTGATGGTCTTCTGTGAAGATCTTGATTGACAAGATGGCTTCTTTGATGTCAAGTGCAGTTGATCTAGCCAAATCCGGGTGGTGTTCTGAGATGATCTTGCTTGACAGATTGCCTGTACAACCAGCAAGGAACGCGTGAGCTGGTGCGCGAGCACTGCCGCCGCTGCAGGGACTGGTCGACAACAGAAGTAGCGATGCTGGGACAAGCGAGCACCGCCTGGTGGTCTTCTGTGAAGATCTTGATTGACAAGATGCCTTCTTTGATGTCAAGTGCAGCTGATCTAGCCAAATCCGGGTGGTGTTCTGAGGTGATCTTGCTTGACAAGATAGCCTGTACAACCAGAAAGGAACGCGTGCGCTGGTGAGCGAGCACTGCCGCCGCTGCCGAGACTGGTCGACAACAGAAGTAGCGATGCTGGGACAAGGGAGCACCACCTGGTGGTCTTCTGTGAAGATCTTGATTGGCAAGATGGCTTCTTTGATGTCAAGTGCACTTGATTTAGCCACATCCGGGTGGTGTCCTGAGATGATCTTGCTTAACAAGATAGCCTGTACATCCAGAATGGAACGCGTGAGCTGGTGCGCGAGCACTGCCGCCGCTGCCGGGACTGGTCGACAACAGAAGTAGCGATGCTGGGACAAGGGAGCACCGCCTGGTGGTCTTCTGTGAAGATCTTGATTGACAAGATGCCTTCTTTGATGCCAAGTGCAGCTGATCTAGCCAAATCCGGGTGGTGTTCTGAGGTGATCTGGCTTGACAAGATAGCCTGTACAACCAGAAAGGAACGCGTGCGCTGGTGAGCGAGCACTGCCGCCGCTGCCGAGACTGGTCGACAACAGAAGTAGCGATGCTGGGACAAGGGAGCACCGCCTGGCGGTCTTCTGTGAAGATCTTGATTGACAAGATGGCTTCTTTGATGCCAAGTGCAGTTGATCTAGCCAAATCCGGGTGGTGTTCTGAGGTGATCTGGCTTGACAAGATAGCCTGTACAACCAGAAAGGAACGCGTGCGCTGGTGAGCGAGCACTGCCGCCGCTGCCGAGACTGGTCGACAACAGAAGTAGCGATGCTGGGACAAGGGAGCACCGCCTGGTGGTCTTCTGTGAAGATCTTGATTGGCAAGATGGCTTCTTTGATGTCAAGTGCACTTGATTTAGCCACATCCGGGTGGTGTCCTGAGATGATCTTGCTTAACAAGATAGCCTGTACATCCAGAATGGAACGCGTGAGCTGGTGCGCGAGCACTGCCGCCGCTGCCGGGACTGGTCGACAACAGAAGTAGCGATGCTGGGACAAGGGAGCACCGCGTGGTGGTCTTCTGTGAAGCTCTTGATTGACAAGATGGCTTCTTTGATGTCAAGTGCAGTTGATCAGCCAAATCCGGGTGGTGTTCTGAGGTGATCTGGCTTGACAAGATAGCCTGTACAACCAGAAAGGAACGCGTGCGCTGGTGAGCGAGCACTGCCGCCGCTGCCGGGACTGGTCGACAACAGAAGTAGCGATGCTGGGACAAGGGAGCACCGCCTGGTGGTCTTCTGTGAAGATCTTGATTGACGAGATGGCTTCTTTGATGCCAAGTGCAGTTGAATTAGCCAAATCCGGGTGGTGTTCTGAGGTAATCTTCCTTGACAAGATAGCCTGTACAACCAGAAAGGAACGCGTGAGCTGGTGCGCGAGCACTGCCGCCGCTGCCGGGACTGGTCGACAACAGAAGTAGCGATGCTGGGACAAGCGAGAACCGCCTGGTGGTCTTCTGTGAAAATCTTGATTGACAAGATGGCTTCTTTGATGTCAAGTGAGTTGATCTAGCCAAATCCGGGTGGTGTTCTGAGGTAATCTTCCTTGACAAGATAGCCTGTACAACCAGAAAGGAACGCGTGAGCTGGTGCGCGAGCACTGCCGCCGCTGCCGGTACTGGTCGACAACAGAAGTAGCGATGCTGGGACAAGCGAGAACCGCCTGGTGGTCTTCTGTGAAGATCTTGATTGACAAGATGGCTTCTTTGATGTCAAGTGCAGTTGATCAACCAAATCCGGGTGGTGTTCTGAGGTGATCTGGCTTGACAAGATAGCCTGTACAACCAGAAAGGAACGCGTGCGCTGGTGAGCGAGCACTGCCGCCGCTGCCGGGACTGGTCGACAACAGAAGTAGCGATGCTGGGACAAGCGAGCACCGCCTGGTGGTCTTCTGTGAAGATCTTGATTGACAAGATGCCTTCTTTGATGCCAAGTGCAGTTGATTTAGCCAAATCCGGGTGGTGTTCTGAGGTAATCTTCCTTGACAAGATAGCCTGTACAACCAGAAAGGAACGCGTGAGCTGGTGCGCGAGCACTGCCGCCGCTGCCGGGACTGGTCGACAACAGAAGTAGCGATGCTGGGACAAGCGAGAACCGCCTGGTGGTCTTCTGTGAAAATCTTGATTGACAAGATGGCTTCTTTGATGTCAAGTGAGTTGATCTAGCCAAATCCGGGTGGTGTTCTGAGATGATCTTGCTTGACAAGATAGCCTGTACAACCAGAAAGGAACGCGTGAGCTGGTGCGCGAGCACTGCCGCCGCTGCCGAGACTGGTCGACAACAGAAGTAGCGATGCTGGGACAAGGGAGCACCGCCTTGTGGTCTTCTGTGAAGATCTTGATTGACAAGATGTCTTCTTTGATGCCAAGTGCAGTTGATCTAGCCAAATCCGGGTGGTGTTCTGAGGTGATCTTGCTTGACAAGATGGCCTGTACAACCAGAAAGGATCGCGTGCGCTGGTGAGCGAGCACTGCCGCCGCTGCCGAGACTGGTCGACAACAGAAGTAGCGATGCTGGGACAAGGGAGCACCGCCTGGTGGTCTTCTGTGAAGATCTTGATTGGCAAGATGGCTTCTTGGATGTCAAGTGCACTTGATTTAGCCACATCCGAGTGGTGTCCTGGGATGATCTTGCTTAACAAGATAGCCTGTACATCCAGAATGGAACGCGTGAGCTGGTGCGCGAGCACTGCCGCCGCTGCCGGGACTGGTCGACAACAGAAGTAGCGATGCTGGGACAAGGGAGCACCGCCTGGTGGTCTTCTGTGAAGATCTTGATTGACAAGATGCCTTCTTTGATGCCAAGTGCAGCTGATCTAGCCAAATCCGGGTGGTGTTCTGAGGTGATCCGGCTTGACAAGATAGCCTGTACAACCAGAAAGGAACGCGTGCGCTGGTGAGCGAGCACTGCCGCCGCTGCCGAGACTGGTCGACAACAGAAGTAGCGATGCTGGGACAAGGGAGCACCGCCTGGTGGTCTTCTGTGAAGATCTTGATTGACAAGATGGCTTCTTTGATGCCAAGTGCAGTTGATCTAGCCAAATCCGGGTGGTGTTCTGAGGTGGTTTGACAAGATGGCCTGTACAACCAGAAAGGAACGCGTGAGCTGGTGCGCGAGCACTGCCGCCGCTGCCGGGACTGGTCGACAACAGAAGTAGCGATGCTGGGACAAGCGAGCACCGCCTGGTGGTCTTCTGTGAAGATCTTGATTGGCAAGATGGCTTCTTTGATGTCAAGTGCACTTGATTTAGCCAAATCCGGGTGGTGTCCTGAGATTATCTTGCTTGACAAGATAGCCTGTACAACCAGAATGGAACGCGTGAGCTGGTGCGCGAGCACTGCCGCCGCTGCCGGGACTGGTCGACAACAGAAGTAGCGATGCTGGGACAAGGGAGCACCGCCTGGTGGTCTTCTGTGAAGATCTTGATTGACAAGATGGCTTCTTTGATGCCAAGTGCAGTTGATTTAGCCAAATCCGGGTGGTGTTCTGAGGTAATCTTGCTTGACAAGATAGCCTGTACGACCAGAAAGGAACGCGTGAGCTGGTGCGCCAGCACTGCCGCCGCTGCCGGGACTGGTCGACAACAGAAGTAGCGATGCTGGGACAAGCGAGAACCGCCTGGTGGTCTTCTGTGAAAATCTTGATGGACAAGATGGCTTCTTTGATGTCAAGTGAGTTGATCTAGCCAAATCCGGGTGGTGTTCTGAGATGATCTTGCTTGACAAGATAGCCTGTACAACCAGAAAGGAACGCGTGAGCTGGTGCGCGAGCACTGCCGCCGCTGCCGAGAGTGGTCGACAACAGAAGTAGCGATGCTGGGACAAGGGAGCACCGCCTGGTGGTCTTCTGTGAAGATCTTGATTGACAAGATGGCTTCTTTGATGCCAAGTGCAGTTGATCTAGCCAAATCCGGGTGGTGTTCTGAGGTGATCTTGCTTGACAAGATGGCCTGTACAACCAGAAAGGAACGCGTGAGCTGCTGCGCGAGCACTGCCGCCGCTGCCGGGACTGGTCGACAACAGAAGTAGCGATGCTGGGACAAGCGAGAACCGCCTGGTGGTCTTCTGTGAAGATCTTGATTGACAAGATGGCTTCTTTGATGTCAAGTGCAGTTGATCTAGCCAAATCCGGGTGGTGTCCTGAGATGATCTTGCTTGACAAGATAGCCTGTACAACAAGAAAGGAACGCGTGAGCTGGTGCGCGAGCACTGCCGCCGCTGCCGAGACTGGTCGACTACAGAAGTAGCGATGCTGGGACAAGGGAGCACCGCCAGGTGGTCTTCTGTGAAGATCTTGATTGACAAGATGGCTTCTTTGATGTCAAGTGCAGTTGATCTAGCTAAATCCGGGTGGTGTTCAGAGAGGATCTTACTTGACCAGATAGCCTGTACAACCAGAAAGGAACGCGTGAGCTGGTGCGCGAGCACTGCCGCCGCTGCCGAGACTGGTCGACAACAGAAGTGGCGATGCTGGGACAAGCGAGCACCGCCTGTTGGTCTTCTGTGAAGATCTTGATTGACAAGATGGCTTCTTTGATGTCAAGTGCAGTTGATCTAGCCAAATCCGGGTGGTGTTCTGAGATGATCTTGCTTGAAAGATAGCCTGTGCAACCAGAAACGAACGCATGAGCTGGTGCGCGAGCACTGCCGCCTCTGCCGAGACTGGTCGACAACAGAAGTAGCGATGCTGGGACAAGCGAGCACCGCCTGGTGGTCTTCTGTGAAGATCTTGATTGACAAGATGGCTTCTTTGATGTCAGGTGCAGTTGATCTAGTCAAATCCGGGTGGTGTACTGAGATGATCTTGCTTGACAAGATAACCTGTACAACCAGAAAGGAACGCGTGAGCTGGTGCGCGAGTTGCCGCCGCTGCCGAGACTGGTCGACAACAGAAGTAGCGATTCTACGACAAGCGAGCACCGCCTGATGGTCTTCTGTGAAGATCTTGATTGACAAGATGGCTTCTTTGACGTCAAGTGCAGT